>NW_015386439.1:443242-834205 GCF_001527695.2 Protobothrops mucrosquamatus
GGCGTCCCGGGACGGCGCCGCCGCTCTCCTCCCCCCGTGGCCGACCGGCCGGCGAGACTCGGGCCCGCGGCTCTGCGCCCGGCCGCTCTTCGGCTCCGGCGGCTCCCTCGGCCCGGCCCGGCCCGGCCGCCCCGCCTCTGCCGAAGACAGCGACGGCTTGCGGCGTCCTGCGGGGCGGGCTACGGTCCGGCCCCGGGGGAGTCGCCGAGCACGGCCCGGCCGCGAGGGCTAAGTGTGGGGTGCGATGTAGAAAGAGGATTTTTCATCTCATAAGTTTCAGAAGAATATTCTTAATCAGCGAGCACTGACCTTTATTTGTCTGAGCCCCTCTCTCTGATTTACTGGGCACCCCAAATGTATCAGGGCGAGTCAGTGATTAGATTTTCATCCCCGTCTCCTTTCCCAAAGCAGATTCGAGCAGGTTTACTGCCCAAGATTAGGAAGTCACAAGAAGGAAGCGTCTGCCCGGAATTCAACCCCCAGGAATTGTGCCCCCTTTGGAAGTTAGTCCAAAGGTTCAAATCCTGGGTCTCCTCTACCCCCTTTCGGAGTGGACAGCTGACTCCCACCTTGCAGACTCTGCCGCCTTCTCCAGGCTCAAAGCATTTCCACTCTTTATAGCAATTGCCAGAACTCCGGTCAATGCCCCTGAAGTCTGCAAAAGGGGGTAGTGTGGGGGGGGGGGCTCAGGCCTTGGATGCCTCTGACCAGGCCGCAGGAGGTGCCAATTCCCTTGCCCAGGGAGAGCCCTCTCTGGAGGGGGAGGGTGACTTGGTGCTGTCCTTGGTCCTCATCCCTGGAAAGAAGAGGGCAAGGCGGGGGAGTCAGCTTCTGCTTTGGGAAGGAAGGGGAGACATCTTGGGTTTTGCTTCAACAGGATACCTCATCCATATTTCTTGTTTCTAAGAAACAGAGAGCAGAGCCTCGGCTGACTGATTGTTCTCCCTGCTTCCTTCGAATAAGGACTGTAGGTGGTCATTCTAAAACTGGTCAAGCAAACTTAGTGCTTAAGCCAGCAGCCTCTAAATCCAGAAAGATGTTATTGCAAACTCTACACTGATGGAACTGCCGTTATGTACTCTCGGGTTGTGCCTGTGGCGGGATTGTTTGTTAACAAAAGTGGCCTTCTGCCCAGGGAAGCCGTGCTCTGTAGCTTCCCTTCCATATATGTACCTTACATATATGTACCTCCATTAAGGCCTCTTGATGCTGTTTTGAAGGAACACGCAGCTTGTGCCACAGCTCTGCTCCCCACGGGAAGAGGGGCCATTGCTGCTCGCCCACCTTTTACACCGACAAGTTCCAGGAGGAGCACTTTGCCCTGCCTACACGCTCAGAGCTTCTGCCAACCCATCTAAGAAAGAGATCTGCAGGAGACTCCCCTAGTGGCACTCCATTTTGAGACTCATTGCCTGGAGGGCCTTCTTTGGGGTGCCCAGTCAAAGTCTGTGGGGTTTTTGCCAACGTCTCCTCAATCTTTCTTAAAGGATTGGCTTATTTGCTTCCATAGGAAGACTTTTTAAAAATGCTTTTCTGTTAACGTTGGATTGTATTGTATTGTTATACTACCCTATTTTTGCGTGTACTGCTACTATGGAAGAAGCTCAGTGTGGCATATTATTTAAAACAAACAAAAAATAAAGACTAAAACTGCACGTCTCCACTCTCAGCAGAGAACACCAGGCAGCCATGGAGAGAAAGGGAGTCATGCAAAATCTGGTTTTGCACATTACGGCCTCACACAAATGATGAACTTGGACACACTTGCTCACATAGACAGAGACCTCATGGGAGACGCTTCCTGGCCTCTTTGCTTTTTCACATAATGGAAGCTTAAATTATTTATCTTTTCTCTCCAGCAGAACAGGCTGGGAAGAATTCCCTCTCTGCATCCAACTTCTTGACACAGTTGGGAAGGCAACATGACTGGGGGGGGGGGCGCAGCCTTCTTTTGGGAGGGGAGGCAAGAAAGCTGCTCCTGGCCCCAAAGAGCTGGGGCTTCATGGCCGTTCGAGCGAGAGAGCCCTCAACTTCCTCCCTGTGATTTCATGTGCAGGAAACTGCAGGCAGAGTATTTTTAGAGATGGCTGACATGTCACGATGCTCACAAGGAAACCAAAGGTATTTTATCTGCAGGAAATGCAATGGACTGCAAGAAGATCCCACAGGTTCTTGGCAAATATATGCTCTTTAGCAAACAGGTAAGAGAATATCAGAAGCCAAGGAAGTGAATTTCACTGACTGAAGTGAATTTCAAGCACCCCGAGGGAAGATCTGGGAATAAAAGCCACCACTTCTGCCATGCTTTGGATCAAGCTCCTGCCAAGCATTTACCTGAGGGCTCATGTCAGCTGGGGGCAGCTCTCCTGGACTAAGCCCCGAAAGCTGAACTGGGCTGAGCCCCCATGGCCCTTGAGTGGCAGAGCTCAGCGCTTGGCCCGGGGGGGGGGAGCTATCCTCTCTGCAGCATCATTAGGGGAAGCGCTCCCTGACTCAGAATGGAGGCCTCAGCATCACCGCTTTCTACTGGGTCTTGTCAGGATGGAAAAGGATTGAGTGGCAACTTCAGAGACCTAGAAGGAGCACAGATGGATTGATCTGCTACTCCAAAAGATGACGGGTGTCCTGCAAGAAGGGCCCAGCTGGCTTTTAAGGCAGGTTGGGAAAGGAAGCGCCCTTCAGCCCACATCGTAGCAGCTCTTCCAGCCTCTGCTGGAGAAGCAAAGGCAATCTGGCTGCCCTCTGGAGTAGAATTAAGCAAAGACAGTGGCAGAAGGGCTACATCCTTGTGCTCAATGGAAGATGGACTAAATGTTCTTCAGATGTCCCACCGAGCACCAAGTGTTTGGGGAGCCAGTTCCTTGTTTCCAGTTTCAGAGAGGAGGGGCTTGAGTGGTTGAGGAGGCTGCTTGGCTCCCCCCCCCCTTCGACCTGCAGGATGTTCTGGGCCATCTGTTCCTGGGCTCTGCAGGCTTCTTTCTCCTGCCAGCCCACCACCACAGACCCCTCCCCATTCTTCCCAGTTCAGCATCCTCTCTGGGAGCACAATCTGCAGAAGGGGAGGTGGGCATGACCCCCACTCACCTTTCCCAGCCTTTTTCCAAGAGGGAGCAGGGTTGGCTCCAGGGTCCTAGCTCCAGCTAGGAAAAAATAGGTCAGTTGTCAAGAAAGGAAGAAGGAATGCAGCAGCTTTAATTAGCAGGGTAATCTTTTTATGGAATTCTGAGCTCAGCAAAGCAGAGGGGGTGAGAGAAGAGGGTGGGGGGGGAGTATAAATGGAAGGACTGTGTGAAGAACAAAATGGGGGGTGGGGAAATGAAGGCAGGGGAATGCAGGCGGCAAGGAGCCCTTAATTGTGGGGCACCATCTGTCTTGCCCCATTTTAAGCCACACAATTACAATGAGATGCTCTCACTCCCCCGCATCCCCCCTACAGGTTGACATGTTCCAGGAGACACAGCGCATTCAGAAATCTGCTGGTCTCAGGAGGCTGCAGGTCTCTTGCATGGCTGCTCTCTGTGCAATCCTGCCCACGAAGAGGCCCTCCCCCTGTTTGTCCAGGTGAGCCTCGGTTGTTGAAGGCTGCCAAAGCAGAGAGGCCCCCCCATGTGTCTCCGACACGTCTCCGGGAGGAACCAAAGGAAGCCAGCAACCCCCCAGACGGCCTATTCAGGTCAGGCCAGCTCAAAACAGGTGAGCACATCTGCATGTATCCCAAGTGAAGGAGGACGTGTCTGGCTCTGAAACGCACCCTAAGCAAAGCAATGGCTCCACTCCTGGCCCCTTGACCATGCCAGGGTCTGGCACACGCTGGCACCAAAACTCCCTTTCCTCTAGCAACGGGAGGCCAAGGCTGCTGAGCTTGGAGGGACCCCCCCCCCGTGAGCATGTGGCCTGGGAGCCTTCCTGAGCAAAGGCTGCGGGCAAAGCCTTGATTGGGCCAGGTTGGAGATCCTCCCGTCCCTCCAAGGGATCAGGCCCGGGTCAGAAATAAGCGGGGCTTCCACCCTGCGGGCATCTCCTTGGGCCAAGCCCTGGTTTAAGGAGTTATAGTTTACCCAGTATCTCACAATGCGGGGGTGACACGGCCGCGAAGGGCGGGGGGGGCAGAATGGCCGACCCAAACAACCGCTGCTCTGCCCCTCCCCCACCCCGACCCAGCGCGCCCCTCCCTCTTGGGAGCGCAGGCCGGTCCCCAAGCGGGCGCCCTCGGCGGCTGCTGGGGCGGCGGAGGAACCGTCGGGGCCGCTCAGGGCTTCGGGAACGCTTTGAAAAGCGCCGCGCGGGTCAGGAGGGCTCCGCGCCTCGGCGGTCCAGCAAAGCGCCGCTGCGGGCTCTTTCTCGGCTTCCTGCCCGGGACGGCGGCCCGCCAAGCCTGCCCTGCGCCCTCGGCATGGGCGGGCCTTGGAGGGCGGGTGGGGCGCTGGAAGCGAAGCGGAAGAGCCCGACGGCGAGCAGGTGAAGCGCGCGCCAGGCGACCGGCAGGTAAGGCGGCTCTCTCGCTCGCTCGCCCTCCCGCCCTCTTCGGGGAGCGGCGGGGAGGGTCCCGGGAGCCCCGCGGCGGCGGGAGGCGGTGCCGCATCTTTCCCGAAGCGCGGGCGCTGCTCGTCCTCGACGGCTTTCCTCGGGCCGACCTTTGCCTGCCGGCGTGTCCGAGCCCCACCGCGGTCGGGGTGCTGCCTCCGCCGCAGCGTCCCGAAGCAGCCCCGCGCGGAAGGGCGGCGGCCGCCAGGGCCGGGGCGGAGCGGGGACGGCGGGCTGCTTCTGCGGGGCTCCCGGCTCTCCTTTCCGGGTGGCCGGTGCCCAGTCGGGGGGCGCCGCGGCGCTTCGGCTCCTCCTGCAGGGGGAGGGGAGGGACGGGGAGGGGAGGCTCCGTCCGGTCCCCCCCGCCCGGTTCCCGGCTTAGGAGCCCAAGCGGGGGCCCCTCGGGGAACGGGGCGGACGGGGCTGCAGGGCTGGGGCGCCTGGCCGGGGACCTGCCCGCCCACCTGCTCCGCTGGGCCCCTTGGTGGGGCTGGCTGAGGTCGCCGCTCCGGCTCCAGGAAACAAATTGTATTTTTGCCCTGCGGAAACCAGCCGGATCTTGCCTGGGTGCCGCGCGAACAAACCCTTCGGCCTCGTCCCCTCCCCCGAGGTACACGCGAGTCAGCGCTCGCCACTTCCGGTTCTAAGCCTGGGCAAAAGTCGGGCGCTGCTCCGTGGAGAATTGGGGCTGATAGTTGAGGGGGGGGGAGGCTTTAAAACTTGCTTTAGCCGAACTTCCTGCTAAAACCAAACAGATGAAACATTTTGTGTAAAAATCAATTCAAGAAAACTCATCTCAAACCATTACAGCTGTAAAAACGATCTTGGCATGGGCTGCGTTTGGGTCCAAATCAAAACTGTACCGTGTAGATGATGGGAGTTCTAGTCCAACTCATTTGGAAGGTGCTTTTTGGAGGAAGGCTGAAGTAAAAAGACATACAGAACCCCTAAAAGTCAGTGGTAACAGAGGGTCGTGTTCCCCCAACTGGCCCAGAACTCGGTGCAAAATGGCCACACGAAAGAAAACACACGAGAGAGGGCAGGGGGCCATATTAAATGTTCCAGGAGCTTGGTTAGAATCACAGAGTGCAAGGACTGAAGGATATTAGAGATCATCTAGTCCAGCCCCCCCCCCCCCGGGCCCATAAGGAGAGAGAAAAAGGCCTTTTCACGCTTTCAGTTGGACCATCAGTTGGGAGGTCTGACCTCTGTCCCACGTATCCTGGGCTTTCCTTTTGAAGCAGAGTTTCTTGTGAACCAGCCTCGGGTTTCCTGGAGAGGCTGGGCCCTGAAACTTTCCACTCACTCCCTTCTGCTGGGTTTGTTTTATTTATTTATTTAGTCATCACATTTATGTAGCTGCCTCTCTCACCAGAAGTGACTCTGTTGGCAGAGTTTCATTATCAGCCCAGCATCCTGAAAATTGCTGCACAGGTGAGACTCATTGGCACAATCACAGGCCCGTTCTGCCGGGTATGGGTTATGGTTTCTCCCTGGTAAAGAAGCCAACAAGCCAAAGGCAGTTTCTCATTTAGTGGGTTCCTGTCCTCCCTTTCCAGGCTGCGTTGCTACAGCACACACACACACACACACCGCCAGTCCTTGCACTCTGTTAGGGGCAGTTGGGATAAGCTGGGATGGGACAGGCGGTCATGGTGGGGGACCATTACTCACACGGGAGGTGAAGGTGTTCACACTGCAGGGCAGCGTTGTGACCCAAGGCAGATGAGCTGCTTTGCCCGCAGGCAGTCAAAGGGGCTGCCCTCTCTGGCTGGCATAGTTGTGGCTCCTGCTGACCTCACAAAGGCTGGCTGTGCCCCCCCCCCAGCTTCTCAGGGGCCAGGGCGTCTCCAGAGCCACTCTGGGACCTCAGCAGGTGGGTGCGTTGTTGCTTCCCCTTGAGGAATTCTGTCAGCAACTGGCTTGGCTGTGATGGAAGTGCCATCCCCTTCCTCCTGGGTCCTGGGTGGGTGGTGGGGAGCTGCTCCCCTTGCAAAGAGTGGGACCCCTTCCCTTTCCTCCCTCCCTCCCTGCAACTTCCTTCTCTCTGCCAGGCCTCTCTGCTGGGGAAGGGAGAGGCCTTACGTCCCCCAGAAGAGAAAGAGGTGTGTGTGGGGGAGGGGCACAGGAGGCCATGGCTGCAGGCAACTGCACTGTCAGTGGGAGCAGGGAGGGGCAGTGGCTTCCCTTCCTTCATTCGTGGAAGTGTTGAAAATTAGGCTGAAAGTTGGGCAACCAGAAACATTGCGGAATAGCAGCCTGGGGAGAGGCAGTTCCCGGCTTCGGGGAAGGGGGGGGCATGGTAGTGAGTTCACAGCTGTAGGGAGGTGGAGCTTGGAGCCCTGCCGTTTTCTTGGCAGTAATAAAAAGAGGCAGTCAGAAAACAGCTTTTCCTAAGGAGCCTTGGAAAGCAGAGAGGCTGGGGCTGCCAGGCCAAAGGTCCGGTTTGGTGGGTCTTGACCATTTGTCCCTCGGCCCCTGCCTGGTTCTCTGACACCTGCGAAGCCCTTGGAGCCCCGCACGAGGAGGGCAGCCGAGGTCAGTCACCAAGAGGAAGGCAGTGCAGTTGGGGGGCTGGCCTTGGACCAGGCATATTTGCACACTTACGAAGTTGTGCAAACTCTTCGCAAACTCCTCCTGGAGCCACTTCCAGGGCTGGTGGGGTCTGAGCCCGCAAGGACATTGCTCTGGGGTTGCCCCCATCCTGCCAGGGGAGGAAGTCAAGCAAGGAGACTCCTGTTACACCCCCCCCCCATTTCTAGCTATTTGGGTTTTGTTATGGCTGTTCAGACATTACAGAATCCATTTCCCCAAATGAGGTTTTGAAAAGTTTGAGACCAAGAGACCATGTTTGTGTGTGTCTGTTTGTGTGTGTGTATCTCTCTCTGAAGCTCTTCCTCTCTCTTCTGAATCATTACCCTGGTTTGAGTGACAAGCACCTGGTGACCCCACCTGGTTTCACCAGCCTTCTCCTTGGGTGGAGCAAGGAGATCTCGGGTTAAGGGCCCACTCTGGGTGGCAGCATTCTTGGCACAAGAGTGCCAGCCCTTTGAGGTAGGCCAGGCTAAGAAACTGGCAGGGCAGAGATTCCAGGAAAGCCAACTGATTGTTGTAGGTTGTGAAAACAGACTCTTAAAGCCTGTCCCAATTCCCTGCTCTCTCCCATCTGGTACTAAACCAGCTCAAGGTGGAGTTACCTTGAGTGTCTTTCTCACCCCACCCCACCCCCATCTCTTGGCTGTGTAATCGTAACAGCTGACTCACAGCCTCCCCAAGGACCTGATCTGTAAGTATTGTTGGGGAGGGGGAGGAGTTTAATTCCAGGAACAGCCCTGCAAGAGGAAACGGAAATTCCGTTTTCTGGGCAAGCAGGCAAAGAGCCCCGGGGAGGAAGTGGGCCAGAGGGAGATGTCCAAGAGTGGAGCTCCTCGGGGCAACTGCCAGCTCCTCCTCTCCCCTTTGGGGCAGCGCTGTTGGTCCAGGAGCAGCTGCCAGCTCCTCCTCCCCTCCCCCTGGCAGGGCTGCTTCTCCTAGGGGCTGGCCAAGCCCCTCAGCTTCCTTTTGGCCTCTCTCCTAGAAACATGGCTGCTCCTTCCTCAGCTCTTCCACCGTCTTACGAAGAATCAACCGGCGCCAGTAATCCAGCTCCGTATCCCTACCCTCCTGCAGGGGGAATTCCTGTGAAGGGGGCACCGGCCCCTTTCCCAGTCCAGGCCCATCCTCCATTCCCACCCCAGTCCTATGGCATGCAACCCCAGCCGGTTCCAGCGGTACCTCCAGGTGAGTCCCAGCGTGGGGTGGGGAGACCTTCCCCCAGGAGGGGTCCGGCTGCAGCTGGGCTGGTCCTGGGAGCTGCTCTCGGGGCGTCTGTGATGGGCACCTCGGAACCTCCGGCCTCTCCCTCTCTCCCCAGTGCCCGTCCACACCGTTTACATCCCGGGCCCGTTGATCTTTCTTGAGCACCCCATGCAGATCCACTGTCCTGCCTGCAACCAGATGATCGTGACCCGGATCTCCTACCAGCCTGGAGCTCTGGCCTGGCTTTCCTGTGGGGGCCTCGCCCTGGTGGGGTAAGTTGGTCCCAGCCTGCCCAGGAGCAGCAGGGCAGCTTCCCCTCCCTTGCGCAGCTGGATTGAACCGGCCGTGCTCTGCTTGCGCCCGCTGCAGCTCTGCCTTCTCTCGCAGGTGCTGGCTGGGCTGCTGCCTGATCCCCTTCTGCGTGGATGCCATGCAGGACGTCCAGCACTTCTGCCCCTGCTGCAACGCCTTCCTGGGTGTCCACAAGCGCCTCTGAGCGGATCTGGGCCCCGATGCCGGGAAGTGCAAAGTCCCCTTTTGTACGCCTCCGCTCAAGTCCTCCTGGGCCAGGCCTTGCGGGGCCCGTCCAGTGCCTCCTCAAGACTCGCCCTTTGGAACAGTGCAGACCACCTCTGGAGTCTCTCCCCCAAACTTCGGCCTGCCGTGACTTGCACCGCTGCCTGGGGGAAGAGCGGATCCCGGCTTCTTGCGAAGGAGCGAAAGAACCACACGGAGGATGCTGCTCCTGCTGCCCCTCGGTGCCAGGCCTCCTCTGCAGGGGGAGTTTGCGGCACAACCTACGAAGGCTGAGGGGAGGCAACTTTCAGTATTTGACCCAAGGTCTGCAGGGCTGTAGCTGGCTCCCATCTTTTCCATCGTGGCCCATGCCCGGTAACAGAGCCGCTGAGTTGGGCAGCAGAAGTGCCTGCTGTGATGCCAGAGCAGGATGTTTCCCCGATCTGAGGGTTCCCAGTTTGGGGAGCCGTGGACCCTTCAGCCTCACCCCTCTCCCCCAGCTGTCAATGGGGGAAGAGAGGCCCCGTGCCTTGAAAAGCAGAGCAGGTGCTGCTGGCACAGGGCACCCCGTCCGAGGCTCAGCTGTGCACTTGGGTGTTGAAGGGGCTTCCTGCCCCCAGGAAGAAGGGCCTTTTGTCCTGCGGATTGGGGGCGGAACGGGGGCCAGAGTAGCTGGAGAGGGAGGTGAATCTCTAGAGCCCTTTAAAGCTGTTGGCTCTGCAAGTCCAACTTTATTCTGATTTGCTTCCGAACTTAATTCTGACTTTTTCAGCTTTTGAAATAAAACTCTCTTGCAAAAAGAAAGAGCTGGAGGCGATCCTACTTTTTCCAAAGGGAGAGATCCGGCTGAGGGAAAAATGCCAGGGTGGCCAGCCACCAGGAAGGGCAGGGGTCCCTGCTGGGAGCCTGGCCCAGCGCTCAGGGCATCTGTGGGGCCAGGGCCCTTCAGGGAGGCAGGGCTGGCGGAGGAACGGGGGCCAGGCAGCCTTCCTCAGCAGCAGCTACAGAGGCGCCCTGGATCAGGGAGCCTGCAGAAAAGCAGGGCTGGGCTGGGCTGGGGAAAAGATGGTCCATCCTGGCAACCTGCCGGCCTCGTGGGGAACGCAGGCCAGGCCCAGGGTCTTCCCTCGGGGCCAGCCAACGCGGCCTCTGATGCGCTTGGCCTTCCTTGGGTGACAGCAAGGCCAGCTGTGGTGGCAACCGCACTTCACTGTGTTTATCCGGCCATCGAAAGGGGCACTGCCAAGACGAGGCTGCAACCTCCAGCATCCAGAGCCCCCCCCTGCAACAGGTGTTATGGAAATTGTGATCCAAGCCACGATTTGCAACACAAAGCCCATCTCCCTTCCTCTCTCGTCTGGCTTCCTTGCTTCGCAGGCCTAGAGAGTTGTGGTTGTTGAAACTTTAAAGCATTTTCCAGTGGGTGGGCTTCCAGTTCTGGTGCACAACTTTGCCTGCAAACAAACTGCTGGAAATGTGCCCCCCCCCGAGACTTCTAAGCTGCTTGAGAAGAAACAGAAAGGACCGTTCTCTAACCCAAAACAATTTAGTACAAAAGTAGCAAAGAAAATTTCAGTCTGCTCAACTTTAGAGAAATTTATTTACAAAAATTAAATAATTATCTTCTATGAAAAGAGATGTCTGGGGTGTTTTCCCTTAAAAAAAGGTCTACATTATTCAAATGGATGGTTCTGAACTCCCAAGCTGGCGGAGGGCTTTCCTTCACTTAAAATGTGACAAGGCAACACCACGAGAGACGGGGCTGAGCCAACCCTACGGAGGAAATAACAATTTTGCTTTTTTGCATTATAACAGTATCTAATCTGCTGCGACTCTTGAATGAAGCTGTTAAAAAACTGAAAGGCTTTTTCTGAATCTCCCACAGCTTCTCTGATCCTTTCTCCCATCAGCAGAATAAAAGAAAATACAGATTTTTTTGGTGCAGACGGTAAATCCAGCAAGATGCTCCTTCAAATCAGGGGAGCCCCTTCTGCGCTCCAGGTAGCCATGCCCCTCCCCTCTGAACGAGGAGGAGGAAGCAGCTGCTTTACTGTCCAGGTGCCAGCTCTTTGTGCAAAATGGGACCGACATCTGCGGGTCCTGGCAGATGTTGCCGGCCTGCCTGTGTTTTTCCCTGGCCGTGTGTGTGTGTGTGTGTGTGTGTGTGGAGAAAGCCGGCTTCACCTGGTCAAACCAAGCCGGCATCTTTGGCCATGTCACAGAAGAGGCCTCTGCTCTCGATGAGGTCAGCAGGAGCTCCGCACTCCACGATTCTGCCTTTCTCAAGGACGATCACCCTAAAAGGACAACAGCTCCGTCCATCACCCTGATGCTGATCTTCCTTTCCCGCCACAAGGGCCACCCCGGGCCAACCCTTGGAGCCTTACCGTGTGTAGTCCATGATGGTGTTCAAGCGATGTGCGATTGTCAGGACTGTGCAACCCTCAAACTGCATCCGTATCGTCGACTGGATCAGGCTGTCCGTCTCGAGATCTACCGCTGCGGTGGCTTCGTCCAAAACCAGGATTTTGGATTTGCGCAGCAGGGCCCGAGCGAGGCACACCAACTGCCGCTGACCCACGCTGGGAGACAGAGAAGGCCACGTTAGATGCCAAAGGACCCACGTGCCGGGTGCTTCGCCCTTTTAAACACAACAGGGGTTTTGTAAACAGAGGCTGAGTGCGTCCTTGTGCCTCTCTCCCAGTCACAGGTCGAGATAAGGTTCTCTGTGTGTGTATGTGTGTTCAGAAAATGGCTTCTGTTTATCTCAAAAGTGGCTTTTCGCAGCTGCTCCCAAAAGGGTGGGGATGTTTGTCTGCTGCACTCAGATCATTTCAGCTGCAAGGCACAGCTCAAGTTGGCATTTTCCGGGCAGTAGCAAAAATTGCCCCAGATTACAGCTCATGTCAGAAACCAATTTCCTTGAATACTTAAGACATCCACTGCATCCTCCTTTTGCAAAGAGGCTGCAGCCAGAAATGGGCAACTCCACTTCTCTCTGTCCCCCTCTTTGCAATTAAACTTAAGAACGGGACCAGAAAAAAACAGAAAAAGATCCACTAGAAAAAAGGAGCATCAAACAAAAAAGAGAACTAAATATCTTAAGAAAAAAGTAAAGCATTCTCTGTTATCCTACCGGAAGTATTAAATTGGTACAATATATAAAGGTTATCTTATATCAATGTGGTGAAGAGAACACAACTATCTCTAATGACTCTGAGTCAGCCTGTCCTTGAGCTGAAACTCAAGTGGGTGGAGGACTGCGCACCTTCCCTTCCCTCAGGAAAGAGACTTAACCAGGTAAACACCAGGCACTGTTTTCCTCCTGGCGCTGTGTTAAGACAAGGCTGCTTCGGAAGGCTAAACTTCTCATGAACAGGCAAGGCCACCTGCTTCTTCCTAGGTTCTCAAACAGCCAGAATCTCACCTGATTCTTCAGCCTGTGAATCAGTCCTGGGTGGAGGGCTGGGCACACAGCCAGAGACCAGCCAAAACGAGCAACGCGAGCAGATCCTTTCTTGGCACTGCCAGTTTAACGAACGGCTGGCAGAGCCAGAGTTTAGAGGCAAACAAACTTCGCAGAGCTCAGCACCACGCTCTTAAACACGTGCCTAACACACACGCATCCTTGTGCGTGGTAAAAGCTCTGGGGGCATTGTTGCTCTGTATACCTGAGGTTTTCTCCACCTTCTGAACACTCGTGGAGGAGCTTATCAGGAAGGGAGGAGACGAAGGCTTTCAGGTGAGCAAGCTCCAACGACATCCAGACCTCGTCATCGGAATACTGGTCAAAAGGGTCAAGATTCATGCGCAGGGAGCCAGAGAACAGGATGGGATCCTAGGTAGGCGAGAAAGGACAGCAGAGTTTTGCAGCAGCAGAGAACGCTCCCACTCCAGGAGAGGTTCTGGAGGACATCATGGAGCACAGAAAGTGTTCCAGGGGTCATCGCTCCTTCAAAGCTGTTTCCTGGTGCAGTTCCTCCCCTCTTTCTAAAACTGCCCCCTGGGTGGGAAGCTTAAAATCTTCAAAGTGGTCTGACGCTGCAAACGCACCACTAAGGGACAGCTGGACTTTGCATTTTCCACCGGCTCAAATCGAGTCTTTGCTTGCATGCATTCACTGCTCCCAAGTGACTCCATTAAATGGGACTCCAATTTGGGGAGGGGGGGAAGGGACCTCGCAGAGAAGGTCAGGCCCCATGGCAGCAACTCCCAACCTGGGGGATGATGGTGATCTTGAAGCGAAGGTCGTGCAGTCCAATTTTGGCAATGTTAACCCCGTCAATGAGGATCTCTCCTTCTGCTGCCTCTTTGATCCGAAACAAGCCGAGCACCAGGGAGGACTTCCCGGCCCCGGTCCTTCCGACGATGCCCACCTGTCGAGGGCAGAGAGCAGAGTCAGAACGGCTGCAGCAGAGGCAGCTATAAAGGCGGGAGCTGGGGCAGAAACGGGGTCCAGACTTCCCTCCGGGGCCAGCCCTTCCAAGATGAACTAAGCGCATTTTTGGGAATCGGAGGATGTGTGGGCAGCACGGGATGGACCATCCCAACCCCTGCAGGCAGAGACGATTCTCCTTATGGATCTTGAGGGGGTCTCACCACATAGGATCCCCTCCGGGGGGGCATGGTATCTATGCTGCTTCCCAATGGTCCAGGTGAGCGCAGAAGGAGCTTCTGCCTTCACCAGCTTCTCTGCTGCCCCTCCCCCTATGTGCCAGGAGGCGCCTTCTCTCCCACCCTCCATACTGCAGAGACGCAGCTGCCTGGGACTCACTTTCTCCCCAGCGTGTACCACGATGGAGACGTCCCGCAGCACGGGGTCCATGTCACTCCGGTAGCGAAGGCTGTAGCCCCGGAACTCCACCCGCCCCTCCTGAGGCCAGCCGGGCCGGGCAGCAGCTCGCTCAGAGGTCCACTCGGCCTGAAAGAGGGAGGAATCAGGCTCTCATGCGCCCCAGCCATTCTGCGGTCTGGGGGCTTTCCCAAGACCACCCACTGGCTCAAACCACGGGCCCAATCCCCCTGCCCAACACTCGGCCTCTCACCACCCACTGGATATTTTTCTGGAGGATGCAAATGAAATGGCAGGTGATTCCCAGCAAATGGACCAAGGCAGACAGTGCTGCCTCTCTTGGTCACCAGAGGGCGCTGCTGCTCTGCAAGCTGCGTGCCGGGAAGACTTGGGATGCGGCCCCTGTACTCCTGCGTGGACGTGGCCCAAGCTCATGCCGAGTGACAAAGCCACAGGAGTCTGAGGTTTTATTTTGAGAGACTTTGAAAGAGAGGATTCCGCCAACTGCAGATGGTTCCTAAGCATCAGCCAAATGGAACCTTCCTGTTTAAGGACAGTCTATCTCAAGGAACCATCTGCCGGGAAGTTGAGGACAGGAAAGGGTGCAGGTCTTTTTTACTTGTGGACCCGCAGAGTGAGTGGGGGGCACAGACTCTGTTCCTGAACTGGCCTAAGACTGAGGGGGCCGTGGACCTCCCATCTGGTCTTCAGGTTGGCTGGACTTGCAATGATGGAAGTGGAGGTCCAGCCAATTGGAAGGCCAGTAAATTAGAGGTTCCTTTCAACGCTCGCCTCAGGAGGCTGACCAGCATTTGAGCAGCTGTGTGAGGCTGCATTTGCCCGCCACCCCCCCTTGCAGCTACTCCTGGGAGAATGAGGAACGCCAACACTGGCATGTCCAGGGAGCCCCTTCAGGCTTCTGTGCCCAAAGAACACAATCCCGGCTGTGAGCAGAGACTTGCCTCTTTTTCCTTCTCCGAGTATTCCTTCACTCTTTCCACAGCTACAATGTTGGTCTCCATCTCGGATGACATACGGACCAGCCAGTTTAAGTAAGTGGTGATCTGCAAAAGAAGGGCGCCGCTGCTGGTGAACCCCTCAACTCCAGAGGAATCTGATCCCCCCGAGGGGCAGAAGCAGGCAGCACCTTCGGGGAGGTGCGAGAGGCTCCATCTTTGAGACAGCCGCCAGCAGGGGTTCGTGGACAAGGGCCGGAATTTAGGGTGAACACAGCCCCGCGAGATTGCAGGGAAGGACTCCTGGCCCAAGGCAGACCTCCAGACCAGACGATGGCCGGACCGGTTCTCAGGGGCCAGAAGAACCAGGCTGTTCCTGGGGGGAGGGGCTCCCCCCTCCTGGTCAGTCAATCCTAGGAGGAGCCCGTCGCTTGTGCGAGAGGCACCTATCTGTGCGATTATATTTGTAACATTCCCCATTTTTCCAGAATCTCTCCCAAAGCAGGACGCATTCTCCCACCCGAGGAGGTTCGGCTCACAAAAAGGCAGGGCTGGAACCAGCCAGCCACCCCACAGCCGTCCCACCTGCAGCGAGTAGGAGATGGAGAGGCCCACCAGCCCTGGACTCAGGCCGTGGCGAGCGATGACGGCAAACAGGGCTGCGAAGAGGACGATGCAGTTGCCCACCGACTCCAGCCGGATGGCCAGCCACCTGCGCAGGCCAGAGAGGGCGGGGTCAAAGGCCGGCAGAGAACACCGTGTCCAAGCGCTTAAGGGCTTTCCAGTCCTGCCCCCATCAGGATTACCGGTTGGCCACGATGCTTGGGTAGTAGGCCTTCTGGTTTTCGTCCACTTTCAGGTCACTCTGCCGGATGAACCGTTTCTGCTCGCCGAAGGCGCGGATGACACTGACGCCCAGGAGCGTCTCATTGAAGTGCGAGTAGACTGGAGAGCGGCTGACCGACTCCAGGCGCTTCAACTGGCGTGAGGTGGCAACGTAGAACCGCTGGGGAGGCACAAGCAGGGCCGGCGGTCAGAGGGGCCCCGGAAGCAGGGAGCCCCAGGAAGGGCCAGGAGCAGCCCCTACCTGCACAAAGAAGTAGATGAGTCCCAGGGGAGGGATGACCACGGCTGCAACTGGCGTGGCCAGCAGGATGATGACGCAGGCGCCCAGCACGTTGAAGAGTGAGCCCATGAACATCTTGATGATCTGCGGCAGGGTGGAGTCGATGATGTCCATCTCCTTGGAGAAGCGGTTCACCAGGTTCCCGCTGGGCGTCTGCTCGAAGAAGCTCACCGGGCACCGCAGGACGTTGTGCAGCAGGTCGAGGTGGAGGCGACGGGAAGCAATGATCCCCCCCACAGAAACCGCCATGGAGTAGCCAAACACAGCCACGCCTACGGGAAGCAAGAGGCCAAAGCACCCATGAAGGTCAACCCAGCCTAAGAATGAGATCTGGGTCATCAGAGGCCCAAGAGCATTCTGGAAGGTTCCAAAGGCTGCACGTTGTCGCCCGTCCTAATGCAAGAGGCTGCCCTGCCCGTTTGCCCTGCAGAGGATGCCTTTAAGAGTGCCAACCTCTTGCCCCAGCATTGCCAACGTGCCTCAGACCATAGAAATACCCCGTGTAGGGCGAAAGGCTGCATGAAACTGGCAGATATCAGTTTTGGGCGCCCGGCCCTGTGCCAGCTGTGAGGATGCTGCACCGCCAGTCCCAGATCAGGGCCCACAGAAATTGCTCGCTGGGCAGGCTGCAAGGAGCCTGGGGCGGAGAAGGGAGAAGATGAGGCAAGCACCTGGCATGTAGCAGCCTCCCCTCAATTCTTCCCCCATCCCGTCCACCTCATCGTGCTCCACAACAGACCTTCCCTTTCAAAAGATGACCCAGATCTGGAAACCTTGTGAGTTCTGTGCCGGCAAAATGCAGGATTCCCACCTGGGGAGAGGGGAGCCCCTCTCCTCCCCTCCCTCCCGGGGATGTCCCCAGATGAGCTGCAAGCCAGGAGGGAACAAAATCCCAGGGCCACAGTGGCCGCCAGGGATCGGGGGGGGGGAGAGCAGCAGACCTTGAGAGATTCCCAGGGCGCCATACACCCCCAGGCGAAGGTTGGTGTGCTGCTGCGTCCCGTTGAGGACGGGGTCGTCGGTCCACAGGCTGAGCCAGTAGTTGGACGCTAGGGAGGCCACGTGATTGCAGAGGAAGAGGAAGATGCTCAGGAAGGAGATGCCCAGCCCGATGGCTTTCAGGTACTCCCCGTAGATGGTCGTCTTCACCTGCGACACACAAGCGGCCATCACAAGGAGGACCCCCGACTCCACCAGGACCCTTCCAGCCCCCAAGCCTGGGAATCTGCTGCCCAACAAGTGTCTCCTCTCTTCTCTGGCCGCAGAAGGCTTGGGGGGGAGGGGTTCCCTGTTGCTCCTGGATGCAGTTACACACAACACACAACACATAACACACACACACACTGTTGTTCTCGGCCCATCCAGGCTCCCTCCTGGACGTCCAGCACAAGAGGTGGTCACCGCTCTCACCGCCTCTCCTCCTTCTGGGTCCCCCACAAGATCCTGACTCAACCGGGGAGGCGACACTCTGCAGCGGCTGATCCAAGGACAAGCGCAGTGGTGCCCCTGGCGGCAGCCATGTCTGCACCCGAGTGCCAACGTCCCTGACCCTGGGAGGGGAGGGGGGCTCAAGACGGGGCCGGGCAGGGAAGCTGGGAGTTGCTGCCGCTGGCCACTTCACAATCTCCCAGTGGGGAAAGGCAAACAAACATGACCTTGGCTGGGAGGAATTAAGGCCTGAACTTGACACTGGAACCTGGCCTGGGGCCAGCTGTCCGAATTCCAGCCGGGAGCCTTTTCCAGAGAGAAAACAACCAATTCAACCCCCGCAATTCACTGTTTACACCCAGCGAGCTGCATTCAACTGTGAAGTGCTTCTGATCAGCAGGTAGCCAACAACGCCAAGTTATTGTTGACATAAATGCTGATAAAAACTTTGTCCCTGAATAAAGGAATACATTTAATCCCTGAACTTAATCCCCAAATAAAGGGACTGTTGGCCCTTCGAAGGCCGGCCAGGGATGCCGAGAAGGCCACTGGACCGCTCTCGGCCACATCAGCTGAACCTTGGAGGAGAGGCTCTCTGCCCCGGTTTATGCCAACCGCCTCAAGGCAGGGCCGTCTCGAGTCTCCTTCTCAGGCGTCCCTCAATCTCTGGGGGCAAAAGCCAGTTCCCGAGCCCCCCCCCCAGCAGCTCCTTCCCCGTTCAGCAGGGCCAGCCCTCAACGATTCTACTGAGGGGCTTTTCAAGGCTGCTGCTCTGGGGAACAGCTCCTCTTTTGTGGGCCTTCTGCTGCTGCTGCTGCTGCGCGGGGAGCCAATTTTACTGTGCTAACTGGGAGCAAACTGGGAAACACGGAGCAGGCGGTAGCTGGGTCCTTACCTTCCCCGTCTGGGCAGTGTCCGCTTCGGTTAGTTTCCAGGCGTTCTTTCCATCCGACGCCTTCTGAGTCTGAGCCAGGCTGTTCTGCACCAGGGACGTCTCCGTCTCACTGCTGTAGGTCGAGGAGTTGCTGAGCTGCCTGGAAGGCCCACATGCTGCTCTTGAACCCAGAGCCCAGACCGGCTCCCACAGGTGTCCCCCTCCCCCAGCCTGCAAAGACCCCCCGTCGTGCAGGCATCACTCTGGCTCCCATCCAAGGGTCTGGCTGCAAAGGCCTGGGACCGTGGCAGGGGCCTCGGGGGCTGGGCGCTCTGCCCCTCCAAGAGCAGAAGCCGCTGAGAAGCCACCCCCGCCCACGGAAGGGGGCTGCCCCCAAAGGTTTCCCTGCATCTCTGCCAGCAGGGAGGGCAGGAAAAACCGGGCCAAAGATCCAGGCCGATCAGGCATCTCCTCCCTGTGCTGGAGCAGAGTCTGCCTCCAGGACAGAGAACACCTCCTGCCCTCCCTGTGGGAGCCCCTCAGCCAGCAACTGAACAGGGACCCCCCCCCCAGCTGGAGGTGAGGCACCTGCTGAAGCCAGGAGAGGAGGGGAGCAGCAGATGCGGGGGGGGGGGAGGGATGGTTCCTGGCTTAGGTGGAACTCAAAGTCTCTGGGGGTAAAGGAAGCGGAGGTGCCCCAGTGGCCGCTTGCTTTGCCCACCTCCTCACTTGGACCGGGTTTTCACTGGCGAGGACCCCGTTCTCCAGCAGCTTCTCTTCCTTCGTGACCAGACCGGGTGTTTCTGCAGGAATTAGCGGAAGGGCAGGCCGAGGGTTGGTGCAGGAAACAAAACGGCCAAAGCAGAGGAGAGGCTCCCAATGAAACCCGCCACTATCCAGGACTGTCCTCTCCCCTGGACAGGGAGGTAGGTCTCTCTGCAGGCATTTAAGAAGTGAGGCTACTCATTTCAATCAACTTGCTGAACAGCCAGTTAAGAATTTGGACAATTATTTTTTCTCCTAGCGAAGAATACAAGCCATCAAAAATTTGGGGACAAACATGATCAAGCTTTTATTGAGGATTTTAAAAACTTCTCTCTACCCTCCTCTGCTCAAAATTCTTTTTTCTAAATCCAAAGAAAGAGGACAAAGAAGAAGTGGAGGCAGTTTAAGATCTTCCAGGTTACCCTCTTTAGCTATGCTGGCTTGTTTAAGCAGAGCAGAGTCTGCAAAATGCAGTTCAGTCTGGCCGCTTCATGCGAGAGTTAAACAAGTGAGGCTGATTTCCAAGGCTCTCTCTCCATCCCCCCCCCCCCGCTTCCCACAGTCAAGTAAAGAGGAGATTTTATTAGCTTTAAAACGCCCAATTAAGCAACTCTGTTTTCAGCCCCGTTTCTGCCGTGCCAGCTGGCAAGCTCAGAAGCTGTTTGTCCAGCAGGGCAACGATCCTGGCACTGACATCCGAGTCCTGAGGGCTCTGCAGAAACCTGGACTGGTTGATACACGAAGTCTGGGCTGGGTCTGAAGGAGCAGCTCCAGCCCTTGACTGGCACACTAAACCGGGCATTTACAATCCTGCCCAAGACGAGAAGCAGCCCAAGCAGAGGAAGAGAAGCTTCAAGACCAGCCACAGCAGTGACTTCCGGTGGCTTCCTTCCCTCTGGGAGTCTGGTAACTTCAACTCCCAGAATCCCCCAGTTGCCAAGTCTGAAGACACTGATTTAGAAAGAAGACAGATTTTTTTTTTCAACTTAACCATAAGCCGAAACCCCCTCCAGGACCTCAGCCCTTTCCCCTCTTCCGCTTGCTTAGGGCACCCATTCACACACAACGTTGCAGGGCAATCAGCCAGGTAAATAAACTGAGCCTACTTCTAGTAACAAATACCCACTCAATAATCACTGGGAAAGAACACAGACAATAAACAGGCAGGGTGCCCCCCCCACCCAGCCACAGGAGGCAACCAAGACATAGATGAGGGGGAGCCTCCAGCTATCAGCCATCAAACTGATTTCCCCACCAAGATGGCATCAACAGCAACAGCTGCCCAGAGATCTTCCCCACGTTAGCAACCCAAAGAGGGCAAAAGGTGCTAACAGGGCAAGGAAACACGGGGGGGGGGGAGGGCAAGACCACCAATACAATAGTGGGACAGTGGCTACGTCTATATCGGCCAGTGCCCGTTCCTTGCCTTCGCCAGCCAGGTTGTGATCCGCCCCGGCGTATGTGCGCAGGAACTCCGCAAAGGCCCGGTCTTGCTTCAGCAGCTCTTGGTACGACCCCATCTCCGATATTTTGCCTTCGGACAGCACGATGATGGTGTCCATCAGCGGCAGGTAGCTGACCCCGTGGGTCACCAGAATCCGAGTCTGGGGCAGGGAGGAAGAAGCAAAACCAGGGAGGTCGAGGGATAGAGAAAACGGCGGGTTTGCTGTGCCCATGGAAGGCAGAAAATGCAGTCTAATATCCAAGAGACGGCGAAAAGGTCGGTGATGACCCTCCCCCCCCCACTGCCCTCGAGTTCCCAGAGGGTGCAAAAAGATGAGCTACAAGCTTTCTGAACACCTACTTTGTTTTTCAGGAGGCCCTTCGGCCCGAGGACTTTGTCGAAAATGTGCTTCCCGACGTGGGCATCCACGGCTGACAAGGGGTCATCCAGCAGGTAAACGTCAGCGTCGGCATAGACGGCCCGGGCCAGGCTGACCCTCTGCTTCTGGCCACCCGACAGGTTTACCCCCTGAGGAAGAGAGAGCAGCGCCCTCAGGGCCAGGCAGGAGGGCCCAGGCGCTCCACAGAAGACGTGAGAAAGAAATGGCACCACACAGAGATTTTAGGCTTTGTGTGGGTGCCCACGAGTGGTGCCCCGTCAAGTACCTTCTCTCCAATCTCCGTCTGGTCTCCCGAAGGGAACAGCTCCAGGTCGGGCAGCAATGCGCAGGCCTCGACCACCCGCTGGTAGTGCCTCCCGTTCAGCTCCCGCCCAAACAGGATGTTCTCCTGCAAGGTCGCGTTCTGGATCCAGGCTTGCTGAGAGACGAAAGCCACGGAGCCCTGCCGAGAGGAGACCCCCCCTTAAATTTCCCTTCCAGGCAGCCCACAGCTGGCCCGATGCTGCTTCCCCCAAATCCCACATCTTCCACCAGGGGAGCCCCTGCAGGAGAATTCTGCTTGCCTGCCCCTCCAGAATTCCCCTTGGCTGAAGCCCCTCACAGGCGGCCCCAGGGAAGCGAGACCCTCCTTTATTTGTCACCGCAAGGAAGGGAGCCACTCCAGTCAAGGCAGGAGGGGCCCAACGTGCTGCCGGTGGGCCATGTGTCAGAGGTACCCCTCCCTCTGCGGGACCATCAGACAGCCCCCCCAAGCTCTTCTGCCTGTCTGGGGGCACCCCACCTATCCCACACACCCTAAGAGAGACGTGCCCGTCCTGCTTCTCCATTTCTCCCAGAAGAGCCGACAGGAGGGAAGATTTGCCGCACCCAACCTGGCCCACCACAGCCACCAGGGAAGGGTCCGGGATGGCAAAGTTGATGCTGGAAGAAAAGGAATGGCCAATTCAGCCTCGACTCCCGGAAGGCCAGGGCAGCCGTCTGCCTGGACCTCAGAAACGGCAGACTCTTCCAGGGCCCCTGAGAGGCCCAGGCCCATCTCTGGGGGACCAGCCGGAGAGCCGAAAGCCAAAGCAGGCAGGGAGAGGGGGTGCAATCCAGAGCCTTACTTGCTCAGCACGGGGGGCTCCGTTCGTGACCAGCTGAAGGAGGCGCTCTTCATGCTGACGCTGTTACTGCCCGCTAGTGGGTTACAAAAGGAGCCCTTGAGCAGGATGGAGATGGCCAAGGGCAGCAGCTGCCAGAGGTGGGGACCCCCCCCCCAGCCTTGCCCAAGGGGTGCCTTTCTGGACTCCCCTGCCCACCTTCCACCTCCAGACTCTAGAACGCCAACCTAGCTGAACATCACAAACTGGGAACTTTGGTGACAGTGCAGATGTTGAAGTTTCCAATGAGCAATGCTGAATTTAAAGAGGGGGAGGGGGGAATCTGGCAGCTGCTCTTGATCCCGTGACCCCTTTGCTGATAATGCCAAACTCACCATTCCTGAGGGTGCCCCGGACGACGCTGTCAGGATCCAGCTCTTCATGGGACAGGAAGACCCGGAGACGCTTCAGGGACACGCTGGCCTGGATGGTCAATCCCACGATGGTGAGAGCGGACAAATGTCCCTGTCCTCCCCTTCATCCAACCCTTCCCCCTTCCCACCAAGTGCCTAAACTCAAGTGCGAAATTCAGTGCCTGCTGTGGCCTTCAAGGGCTGAGCCCCAGGAGATGCAAAAGGGAGCTCTGAGGCTTTACCCTCTGCTCTGCTCTGCCTGCCTGGAGGCCGGTCTGCCCAATGAAGGCCCCACCCAATTCCCAGCGGCCCCCAAAGCTCAGCCTTACAGAGGCCAGCTGCAAGCCAGCCGTTCAGTGTCTCTTTTCCTCCCCCATCAGGCCCAACCCAATAGATAGGCATATCCTGAGCCCTGAAATTCTGGGGCCAACAAGGAGGGGGCGCTGTGGGCTGCCCACCCGGAAAGGCAGAGTCCTAAAATTGCAGAGTTGGGGGGGGGGGGGATTTGGAGAGTTTAATGCACCCGTTCAGTGCAAGGCTCACTCACTAAGAGACCAGCTCTGCTTGAAGGCCTCCAACCAAGGAGGGCTCAGCCTGTTCTGCTGGTTGACACTTGTTCGCCCCCCCCCCCGGAAGCTCCTGCTGACCCCTGGCCAGATCTGCCCCCGCTGAGTCTCAAGCCCTGGTTGGTCCCCACCCTGGCAGACGGCAGAGCCCAAAGACTCTCACTTGCACGATGCTGCTGACGACCATCGGAAGGATGTTGAGGGGGAACCGCAGGATGTTGAACAATGCCAGAGACACAAACGCTTTCTGGGCATCCAGGATGTTCTTTTCCGAAATGGACACATAAACAGCGAAGGTGGACAAAGCAACCTAGGAGTAAGCAGGCCAGGCAGAGTCACGTACGGAGGGAGATGCACATGACCGGGTTCTGCAGCATGGGGCAAATGCTACCCCCAAGCTGACGGGAGCTGGGAAGCCAGAAACACCTGGAAACACTCACCAGGAACGGGGCACACACCCAGGTGAAGGTGCCCATGGCTGCCAGGTACGCCGATTTCTTGAGGACCTTCAGCTCATCCTGCCGGATCTCCAGGACTTTCCGCTTGAAGGCCAGCTCCCAGGCGTAAAGCTTCAGCACTTTGATCCCGTTGAGGATTTCGTTCATCAGCTTGATCCGGCTGTCCTTGCTCTTCATGTGAGCCACCTGGAACCAGCGGTGGCCATGGAAGCCCGTCAGGACACGCCTCACAGTGGCCCAAATCCTGGTCTGACTGCAGCTGCAGCTGTGCAGCTCTGGGCTGGACCACTGAGAAGCCTGGACCACGATCTTTTGGCCGTGCTGGACTCCGATCCCCATAACCTCCATGCAGTTAACTGGGATTCTGGGAGCCAATTTTCAAACAGCTCAGCCGGGGGATGGCTGCATTCCATTGGCGTTTGGTGATTTGACTGTTCTTGCATTTAAAAGGGCAGCTTTGAGTGATCTAAGCCAGCATTTTTCAACTTCAGCAACTTAAATGGGAGTGTGCTTCAACTGCTGGCTGGGGAATTCTGGGAGTTGAAATCCAGCCATCTTAAAATTGCCAAAGTTGAGGAAGACTGACTTAGACAGATCAAGACCTAAGGGAAACAGGTAATGCCAGCTCTTTGCCAAGGACTGTGGCCAAGTTGGGGAGAGACAGCTACACCTTCAGCGCACTGAGGCAGAGTCCATTTGACAGTTATGGCGGGGCCTCCCACCTGGTAGGTCTTGGTCTTCATTGCTATCACAGCATTCACAGGCACCAGGAGCAGCATGACCGCCACACCAGCCAACACGGAGGGACCTAAATTCTGAGGAGACCATCAGAGGATCATCAGGCCTCACGAACCAGAGAGGCCTTGTGGGATGCCCCTCCCAGACCTCCTTCCCCAGGGACTCTTCGTACCTGCCACAGCAAATACAGAGCGAGCACCACTTGGAAGGGGGCCGACCACACCATGTTGATGTACGTCGCCAGGTCCATGAAGCGCTGAGCATCCACCGACATCAGATTGACGATCTCTCCCACCGTGGACGTCTTCCGTGCCGAATTGGTGATGACCAGGGCCTTGGCAACAGAGACAGCAGACAAAGGGGGGGGGGCGTTTAAGCATCAAGGCATTCCCCATAACAAGAATGAGAACTTGGAAGCCTAATGTGGGTTTAGAGTTGGAGGCCCTATTAGCCAAAACAAGCCTTAGGAAGGCAGCCTGGATCTTATAATCCCTGCGAGGGCTACACCAAATTCCCTTGCTCTTTGGGGGGGGGGGAGGGACAAATTGGGACAAGAAAGTGACATTTCATCCTAATTAAATTTTACTACATTTTCAACTGAGTTGACATTAACCATGATTTAGGGCTATGATGGAATTCCCTCAGCTTCGTCTCAGGGCCAGCCTAGAGGAGACGGGAAAACAGGAAGAGGGCAGACGGGGCCAGGGCCTCTCTCTGGGGAGGTCACAACCCAGTTACGTGCCAATCGGGCCCACTATGAGCATCGGAGAAAGAGCCCGATGCCCACAGAGCCTTTAAGGGACGGTCATCACACACTTTTGCAGTTAATGAATTGCCAGCTCTGCTGCCAGCGATTTGGGCAAGCCACGTCTACAAAATGCCCCCGTCCTCCCTGTTTCAGGGAAGGCGTCTTTTAAAGTCAGCGTTGGCAGAAACGTTGCAAATAGAAGAGGGAGGAAACGGCCTCTTGGGCCTTAGGAAAGCTCCTTCCTGCACTTGTTCTCTCGAGCATTCCCGTCTCGGCAGGCAAGTGGCTGCCCCTTTACTTCTGGGGTGGCCATCGCGCGAGGGAGGGGATGTCGCAGGCTGCAGCTCCCACCCCCTCGTCTGGCCAAGGATGAAGGCGGCCCCACCCCAAGCAGCAGGCAACCGGGCCGCAGGGCGTGTGTTCCCATCGTCCCCGCACCTTTCGGTAGATGGCCCCGATGACGGCGGTCTTGAGCCTCATCCCCGTCACAAAGCAGATGTGGAAGTACTGGTGCAGGACCAGCGTCTGCAGGCAGGCCGCGACAAAGAGGAGGCCGGTGTAGAGGAGGCCATGCCAGATGGGGGCGCTTTTGTCATTGACAAAGTTAATGAGCAGCCTAGGAAGGAGAAGGCGGCATTGGAGGAAGGAACCACAGGCCGGGCTTTGGGACTGACCGGCCCAGACCTCCGCCTCTTCCCCTCCCACCCCGAAGCTGGGAGACTGCAGGGCGCTGAGAACCTCTTCAGACAAAAACAAACACACCTGCAAGGTTCAAAGCAGCAAAGGAAGCACAACAGAAGACAGCCTCCAATTCATGACATCAAAGGCCAGAGAGGTTTGTTACGCTGGGGGGGAGGGGATTCGGTGGCTGGAATCCCAGGCTCAGCCTCCTGAAGTCCTGCTGCGAGTGTGTCACCCAGGAGGAGCCCCGCAAGGGAGCAATGAAGCAGTCAAGCCATCGACCAACTGACAACCGACCAAGAGGTGAAGGGCAGGGAGGGAGTCCGGCACTCACTTCAAGAGTTCGGGTCCTGTGAACATCATGAGGTCATGGAAGGCCTTGAAGAGGAAGCTCATCAGGAAATAGGGGCCGAAGGTCTTGTAGAGCACCCGGAAGAGCGAGGGGGCCCTGCTCCTGGTCGGGGGTTCGAGGATCAGGGCCTCTGCCTCCTCCGCCACGTCCGAACTGGAGCCGCTCCCTCTGGCCGGCTTCTTGGGCGAGTAGAGCACGGGGCTTGGAAGCCTGCGGGGGCAGAAGGACGCGGGCGTGGAGGCTTCTTCGGGATCATTACCCAAACACCCACTCGTGTCATCCTCGGCCTCCAAAACTGGCCCTCGGGGTGGATTGTGGGACTTCCCCCATTTAGAGTCCGGACCCCTCCAGCACCACCCCACTTCTGGAGCAGAGCCAGCACATCACAGCCCGGCTGATCAGAGCAACAACTCCCCGAATCGCCAGCCAGGACGGGAGCTGCATCTCAACGCACCCCGAAAGCATCAGCTGGGAAAAGCAGCCACAAGTGGGTTTGTGCTGCGGAAGGACCAGGGACCCCAGTTAGCATTGGGAGACCCGGAGAGTTGTTGATCATCACCAACTTTATTCAAAGGCCCCGAACCAAATGACGGCAGAGGCAGGACTCATTCCCGCCCCCCACTTTTGCCTTCTCCGTGAAAGGAGCAAGGTAACAAACCAACAATGCTTTTGTGAAAATTTGACTAGCATCGCACAAAAGGGGCCCCTCCCGAAGCCCCAGCATTTTCAAAGCAGCCAAGCCAAGCCCTGCTGGCGTCTGTGAGCAGCACGCACTTCCTGGCCCAGGCATACTCCTGGGCCCAGTTGGCAGCCAAGCCGGGCACCACCTCCTCCGACGAGTCTTCCTTGTTTAGAGACCATAAATCTTTGGCTTCCAGCGGCTGCCGGTACCCGTGAATCATCAGCCTGAGGGGAGAGGAAGTTCTGGCGTCAGAGATACACAGAAGGGCTGCAAACGCCCCGCTGGGTGCTCTGAGCAGCTGCAACAAGGGCACCCGTGCAGAGAAACAGCATCAGGGCACCCCAACACTCCCCAGGGATCCAGAGGGCCACTGAGCTGCACGCGGCTTTGGCTTCCAAAGGGCTAGTCGGCTCAGCCAGGTTTCTCCGGCCTGGTGCCCTTCAGGTAAGTGGGACTACAACCCACAGAATCCCCAGCCAGCAAGACCTATGAGGAGGTGTAGTCCCCTCTCAGCTGTAAGGCTTCAGACTGGAGAACCAAGAAGCATCTCATGTCTATAGAAATAACTGTTTTCTCACCCCGAGATCCACCAAAACGTGATCCTGGACAGGAAGGAAGCCCCGGATTCCGGGCAGGGATTCTGGGGGGGGAAGGAGAGAAAGGATTCAGCTGGTTATCGAGAGTCACCGGCTTCTAATGGCCTTCAGACAGCTGAGGGAGGGGGGCCAGTGCGAAGCAGGACAGCTGTGTCCACATCCCCAGCTGAGTCTCTCAGAGCCCATTTAAAGCAGAACCAGTTTCAGGGTTCAGCCCCTTCCCCTCCAGATGCGAAGGAGACAGGAGGTGGGGTGGGGGCACTGCAGGAGACCACACACTTTCCTCATTCAGACCAGCCTTCTGCACCTTTCACCCTGGTAGGACTACAACGCCCTGAAGCCCCTGCCACGCTAGTCCTGCTTTAGGCAGTCCTTAAAAATGCCCCTTGGCAAAAACAGTCTCTCCGCCCTCTGCGGAGAATTCCCCAGAATCCCCTTCCCTGACCTGCTCAGCAGCAGACCAAGCTTTGTGGGTCTCTCTGCAAATCACTGGCATGGGAGCGGATCCAGCCAACTGCTTGAGCGGGAGGTGGGGGAACATAAAAAATGGGGAAGGGGCTTTTTTCTGCCCCTGCTGCAGAGACGTGGCTAACTCTTTAACTGCTTGAAGGAGTCAACAGGATCCAAAAACGTAACTGGTTCATGAAGCAGAAAGTTGGTTATCCCAAGAAGGGAAGGTGCCCTCTGTGACCCACGATTTCTTTATTGTTATGGTATGATCCCAGTGGGGTCCACCTTCAGCCAGTTATCCATCTCCCTTCTGGTTTTGCAGCTGCAGGTGGAGCCCAGCACAGCAAAGCCAGAATTCAGGGCCGAGTGGCCACCAGCTGCATCACACTCTAAAGACAGGCCACAACTGGGAGCAGAATTAGGGGTTCAAGGCCACAACCTGGAACGAACTGCCCCCCGAGATCCGGATGATTCCGGATCTCCTTACTTTCCGCCGCGCCCTCAAGACATGGCTTTTCCAGCAAGCGGGCCTGACCTAGGGAGGATTTTAGGTAGGGATGATTTTAGAAGCAATTTTAACTGGAAACACAGCCGTCAATATTTGGTTTTTAATTCGGTTTTTATTGGGGTTTATATTGTTGTATTTTTGTATTTTTGGTATTTGTGTATAGTATCTGTTTTTTAAATATGCTGTGAACCGCCCTGAGTCCTATGGGAGAAGGGCGGTATATAAATTAAATTTGAATTTGAATTTGAACCTGAGAGATTACGCAAGGAGGTCGGCCAGACCCCCCTGCCTTTGAAGCGTTCCTCAAGAGAGGCACCCACCCTCTCTAAATACGCCACAATGGGAGGAAGAGATCACTTTTGCATAGGAAAGTCACTAAAACCCTAAAATTCCTGACTCTTCCCCCAAATCCTCTCTCTGATCTGGGAGCCTCGTTCACACCCATACAAAACTTTGATTATTTGCACAAATAAAAAGGAACAGAACAATCTTTTGAAATACAAGCAACTAACCCAAACCACAGTCAACAATTGTAGTGCAGGCTGGAAATTCAAGCAACTGAGGTTGGACAAGTGGTCGTGAATAGCTAAAACTTGTTTATATTCAATTGAGCAGAAGATTAAAAGGAGTTTAGTTAAGTAAACACATTACTTAAATACCCAAGTATGACTCACTTAGTTGATTGCTGCGATAACACTTACCGGGCCACGAAAGTTTTCGGAAAATAAAGGCGGACGTTCCGGGAAACAGGACAGAATAAACTGAATTAGCACCAAAGCGAAGTAGACGTAGAAAGTGGAATAGCGAAAGACGTCAATTTCCGCATCCTGGGAAGAAAAATAAGAATGCCACTTAATGAAGTTCATGAAATTGCCTTGGTTTGGGAATATCAGCACCTTTTTTCCTAATAAGACAGCTCACCGTTGTCCAAGAGGAAATTCCAGTTGGACCTGCCCTGGTACTGAATTAATCGAGATGCAAACTGTGCTTGCCTCACCTCACTGAGTTTTTCAATTTGAAAAGCCCCAAGGGAAAGTCTTTGAATGATCATCAAGGAAGGACCCCCCCCTGAGCTCTGGCCTCAACCCCGGCCCACGGGGTGGGCAGAGGGGTCTTTCTTCCCAGAGGACGGGTCAGCTCAAAGCAAGGCTTGGGTTGGTCGCAAATGACACCCCAAGAGGTCAACTCAGGGCCTCTGAAGCCACAAGACCACTGGGCATTCAACACCCCATTAACCCCCGGCTCCCTCATTCAGCTGTCCCTCCAAGGAATCTGCCCACAAGAAGCTGGCACTCACCGGGCACAAGACGTGCATCGTTTTGGATCTGAACACGATGACCGCACACAGGAATGCAATCAGCCAGAAAAGGAGCATCACTCCTGAGGACTGGACTCCTTTGATCCTCTCGTACTGTATTAAAAACGTGGCAAGTAGCTACAGACAGGGAAGTAAAAAGGATAGACTATTACTGACAATGGAGGCTCGCAGAGCCAGAGCTCTCCCGGGATCACAGCTGCTCACTCCGTCCTGGAACTGGAACAGGCGAGACCCAAGGTTTGCAAGGCGGGATTTGCTTCCCAGGTGCTATTCTGGGCATCGCAGCCGCCATCAGCCACGCTAGCGGTTGCAAGGGAGAAGGCTTGATGGATAAAAAATGCACGAAGACCAATAATCCAAGTTACTCTCACTTACCATTGTTATGCCCAAAATGGTAGGGCTAATTAGAAAAACTGGAGCTCGTACTACGTGGTGATTCCTTTCCCAGAAAGAGTAGAAAAGGTCTGTCCAGCAGACCAGCCACAGGACGAGGCCCAAGGTCTGCAAGACAAGAGAGGCGTTTTTCAAGGGGCAGACTATTTATCTGTTGAAATCCCCAAGCAACGACGCAGAGAGGCCAACAGAACTGCAGGCAAACTGAGTCTAAAAAACTGAGAAAGGAAAAACCTGCATTAAAACCCACCCTTCCCATATTCCCCTGTGCAACACAGTGTCACGGGAGAGGCCCCTCTCTGCAGGTTTCCATGGGCTGAGGAAGGATGTGAGTGGGCCACCCTCACTCCCCTGAAGCCCCACCTCCTCCAGAACCCCCCCCCCCTAGC
Source organism: Protobothrops mucrosquamatus (assembly GCF_001527695.2). Taxonomy (NCBI): domain Eukaryota; kingdom Metazoa; phylum Chordata; class Lepidosauria; order Squamata; family Viperidae; genus Protobothrops; species Protobothrops mucrosquamatus. Next base: position 473,240 of record NW_015386439.1, read on the forward strand.
ACTTCCAAGAGAGAAGAAGCCGGTGGGCCAAGCCACAGGGCTGGGAGGGGGGGGGTCTGGCTTCCCAGCTGCAAAGGGCTGGCCCAGCCCTGACTCACCGTTTTGGCTTTATTGAGGTGAGACATTTGGATGTAGCCCCGATCATGGCGGCGGAGGTAGGCGAAGTAGAGGGGGAAGCCCACCCAGAGGTAAAGGCAGGGGCTCCAGGCAAGGACTGTGTTCTGGAAGCAGGGTGTGAAGTCCGGGCGCTCCGTGTGCCACGTCAGGTTCCAGTCCTGCGGAGAAGAGATCGGGTGGGGAAGGCAGGTGAGGCCAGGCTGGCTCACCAATTTCCCTTTTTCATCTGGAGGACTTGGCTCACTTTGCCTAGATTTTGGGGAGGGGGGTTATTGCATTCTCAATTACCCCCCTCCAGCCGGGAATGCAAATCAATTCAGCCCCAACATCAAGGAGAAACTCATGTGGCAGCCTTGAAGTCTGCCTTGTTCCAGGAGAAGCCCAAACCTTTTCGGGGAGGTCCTGCCTGGAGGGTCACTCAAGGATCTCTCCCACCTAGCTTCACTTCCGAAGAAATTCCTGTGGACTAGCGAACTACGGCTCAGCCAATGCCCGGGCAATTCCACAGGTGCATCCTGCAGAGCCACCCCTTTCAAAGGGCCAGGCTGTGCCCCCCCTCCACAGGAGGGGAGGGAAAAAGCTTGGTTGGGGGGGTGAAGGATGCCTCCTTGTTGCCTCCGTTCAAAAGCATCACCTGCATTTTTAACACTCCCACTTCTTTCTTCCTTTTCTTTTCTTTTCTTTTCAGCAATCCCAAAAATGCGATAAGAAGATTAGCTCAGCTTTCTCTTGGTGGCCTCTCCAGATCCCCAGCAGAGAGATTAACGGCTATTTTTAATTGGGAAAGGAGGGTGGCAATGGGGGAGCTACTTTAGTGGCAAAAGATCCCACCAATTTAGGAATCAGCCAAGGGAAGGGGGAGGCCTGTCAAGGGGGCCTTATGAAAGCCCCCCCCCCGCACCCCCACTCAAAAATGTTTCTGAGCCAAAACATGGCTGTTCTGAGCATCACGTCTGGCTGGGGGCCTTTCGCATGATTTGGAATCGCCCACCAACCGAGTCAAGCGACGGGAAGGGGCTGAAGCCAGAGTCTTTGGGGAAAAGCCCTGAGCCATCCTGGGGACCTTGCGTGACTCTTCATCCCAAAACTGAGGCTGGTGGGGATGATGACCAAAATGTGCTTGAAGGAAAGGAGAGAGGTTTTAAAGATAGGCCGAAACAGAGAAGGGCAGAGCAGGAATGCCAAGGAACCTCGGCCCGACCTGGGGTCTGCACACACTGCGAAGGGAGGAAATGCTTGCAAAATCTCCTTTCTTGGAGCTTGGAGAAATCGACCATAACAAGGAGAAAGTGCGTCACACTGCCCAGCTTTTCGGGGATGACCTCAGGTGACTCGCTTAACTTCCCAGCCGCCAAATTTAGCAACGCATTTTGCACCCAGCTGCTCCTCTCCTCGCCCTGCTCGGCTCCTGCTTCAAAGTTAAGGCAAAGATGAGTCAGGAGGAGGCAGTGGGGCCACTCCCTCCGCCCACCCAGCCACAAACACCCACGGACACTCCAGCAGCTTTCATGCCCCAACCTGACCAGAACAAACCCACAGCACAGCAAGTTTCTCCCCCAGTGACAAAGCCAGGACTGACAGCTCCACAGCTCTTCCTGCGGGTCTCTCTCCCACTAAATTAGTGGAGGGCAGCTCCAAAGCCACACAGGAGAAGCAAACAAAACAAATTCTGCTGATTGCAGAGCTCTCCGGGTTTCAAATGAGCAATCCCTAAAACTATTACAAATCATCAGATCCACTGTCCACGGATGCCAACTCAGTTTCGTTTTGCAAAAGCCTCTGAACTAAAGCCCCAAGCAAGCAATGGCCGTTCACGGGCTGTTTGGCCTGAAACCGTTTTGCCTAGAAGGCACTATACAAAAGTGGTGCTGCTGGAATTCAGCTCTGGTTAGTCAGAGCTACGATTTACTGAAATACCGTATTTTGCAGACAAAACAACTTTAAGTGTGAAAAACAGGCAGGAACTGAAATACCGTATTTTGCAGACAAAACAACTTTAAGTGTGAAAAACAGGCAGGAGGAACGTCTGGCAAAACTTTTAAAGCAGCATGAGATTAATGGAAACCGTTTTCTCATATTTGCAATGTGCGATTTTGTGCCGTTTAATAATGCACACGCCTACAAATTGAGGACAGTCAACGTTTCTGGATCACTGATTATTTGACAACCAAGATCCTGTTTCTCTACTTCTCACTTTTAATACTGGGAGTTCAACTGCCACTATGAAAGTCAACCAATTGCCCACCCTCCAAAGATTTCTCAGAATTTGGGACTCAGAATGTGGCTGTTACTCACTTTTTACACTGCAAAGCCAAGATTCTGCAATTGTTGGCAGACTTCAGAAGTATGAAAGTATTTGCTTGAATACTTTAAAAATGACACTGTTTTCCCAAGCAAGTCAGAAGGCAGGGAGCTCAATCATTAGGGTGAGGCCAAGCAAACCAAAACACTTGAAAACCTGTGTTTTGTCCAGAAATCAGCACCATACAACGAGCTCTCATTTCCACAAGGGTTCAACCTACAATGAGCCTGGCTGCAGCCATCTTTCTCCCAGTCTAGGCTGCCACATGCAAAGAAGGGAGGGGGTTCCACAGATTCTTTGCATTACAATCTTCAACAGGCCACGAAAGAGAAGCCTGTTCTGTACCCTTCCCACAACCTGTGAATGGCTTTTTTCTGACGAGTGGAAAGTGGGCGCAGAGGGGGTGGGACTTTCTCTCCCAGCTGGGGCACGTTCCATTCAAAGTCCCAGGAAAGCAACTTTGGCCAAGAAGGATCCTTCCGCACTTAGATGGGGATCTGGGATCAGAGGAAAACGGAGCGACTGAGCCCTCAGGCAAGGAGATCTTCCAAGCAACGTTTCCCATCAGAAAACCTCAGTCCGAAACCTTCTCAAGCCATTCGGTCACATCTTGGACCAAGCCTGGCCCAGGCAGACCTTTTTAAGGTGGTGGCTGGTTTGGGAGCAGCGGCCTTTTTGTTCCTGTTAGCTCTCTTGCCATAAACAAACAGTGGGCACAATTCCCTGGCAACCCTCTCCTCTCCTGCTTCAAGCAAAGGGAATCCTTGCAGGTCGAGGCATGCGGGGCTGTGAATGCCAGCTGCTTTCTGAGCTGTTGCAGAGGCCTGGCTAGATGTGCCACATTCAACGCCCACAGCAGCGGCTAACCGGATGGGGGTGGGGAAACTGGGCACTGGGAAAACTATCAGGGTGGCTGGCAAGACGCAACAGGTCTGCTGGAGGGGGAAGTATGCAGCGGTGCATTCTCTGAAGGTGAAAACCGAGCAGGTAGACACCCAAACTTATATTGATTGCATGGCTGCCTGCAAACCAAGCAGTTGCTAGCCGTCCTGACCAGCTTAAAGGCCGACATGGTGGGAAGGGAAGGAAAGCACCAGCCCCACACGGGCCCTGGGACGAGGGACAAGAGCAGCAGCCCTGGGGGGAGGCCTCACACAGCAGCATGGAGCACCTGTGTTGCCTGCAGGAGGATCCAGGCTTGATGCCCACACCTGGGCTAGAGCGCATCCAAGAAGCAGCCGGGAGAAACCACCTTTTAGCCCCAGGCTCAGGGTGCCAGGCTCTCTCTTCATCACAAGTGCCGTCCTGGGTCCCTTTCCAGACCTGAACTGGACACCAAGGCCGGCTGGGAAAGGCTGGGGGGGGGATCTCAGCTGCTCCTTCAGCAGTGGGCTGCAGGGGGTGGGTGGGAACCAGGCTGGGTCTGCCCACTCCTCAAACTGGGGAGTGGGAAGCTGGTGAGCAAGTCTCAGATCCGGCCCCAGCCTCTGGCCCTGTCCTTCCCCATTTGCACCGGGATACCAGCCGGTGCTTTGTGCTTTCAGAGATGGCCCTGGCAGCGCACCCTCGCCAAAGCCTTGGCCACACACACCCCCCGACGACCCCATGCGAAACAGGCCCCTCCCTGGGAAGACCCGGCTCCCCGCGAAGCAGCCCGGCCCAAGAGAAAGAGGCCGCCTTGGGAAGCGCTCTCCCTCCCTGCCTCCCTCGCAAAGCAGCCCTGGTAACCCGAGCGGTGCCCGAAAGTGGTTTTTCCGGCTCCTGCCGCGTCCTCGGCTGTCCTGGCGTCCGCCCGTTACACGAGCGCCTCTGCGGGGGAGGAACGGGGAAGGGCGCGCTCAGCTCACCCGGGCGGCCTCACGGGGGGGGGGCGCCCCGCAGCGCCACGCGTTCTCGCGCGCCGAAGGGAGTCCCTGCCGGCCGAGAGCGCCCGCCCGCCCGCCCGCCCGCCGAGGCCAGCCAGGAGGCGACGGGCTCTGCGCGGGCCTCGGAGGATGCGCGGGCGGCGGCCTCCCCCGCGCCCTTCCCAGGAAGCGGCCCCGAGGGGCTCCAGGCGGAGCGAGGCGGCTCTGCGCGCCCGGAGCAAACAAGTCCAGTTCGGCGCTGGCAGCCGCCGCTACAGCGGGACTCCCGGCGGCGGCCAAGCGGAAGCCCGGCCGGCTCCGGGATCTCGCAGCCCGGCCCGCTTTCGGCCCCGCTCGAGGCAGCGCATCCCGGCTCGGAGAGCGCGCCCGCCCGCCCGCCGCGTGGCCGGACCTGCCCGCGCCTCTTACCCAGAAGGGCGTGGAGCCGGCGGGGCCGTCGCAGAGCCAGGGGGCGCCCATGGAGCCGGGGCCGGGCGGCAGGGGCGGCGGGGTGGCCGCGAGGGTTGCTCCCGGCCAGCTTCGCGCCGCTCGTAGCGCAGCAGACGGTCGGCGGAGGGCAGGAAGGGGGCGGGGCGCCGGCGCCGGGGGCGGGCGCTGATTGGGCGCGGCGGCCGCGAAGGGGCGGGAAGGACGCCCGGCACATCGGCGGGGGGCGCGGGAAGCCCGGCTCTGCCCGCCGCGTCTCTTCCCGGGGCTCCGGCACGTGGCGGCCCCGGCGAGTCTCCTTGCCCGCCAGCCCCGCCTGCCGCCCCACTGCCCTAGAGCCGGGCGACCCCCGCCCGCCCAGGAGCGCCCGCGGGCACCGGACGGGGAGGCGCTGCGCGGGCGCCCCGGCCGCCCCCTTCCTTGGAGGGACTGCCCGGGAGGGGCCCGTGGGAAGCCGCTTCGCCTGCCGAGGGAGCGCCCGGGACGGGTCCGCCGGATGCGCTGCGCCCCGCCCCTCCCGCTGCCCGAGGAGCCCCCGGCCGCGGTCGCCATATGGGCAGCGTCGCGCGTGTGCACGAAGAGTCCGGGCAGCGCCGCCAGAGGGCGCCCTCCAGCGAGCCTGCGCGCTCTGACTCAGCATTCCCCCCCTCTGCCCCCGCCGCTGAGTCAGCCCGCGCTGCGATTGGCCGGGTGCGGGCCAATGGGGGCGAAGGGCGGGCTTCGGTAGCTCCGGGCATCGCCGTCCCGGTCTCTCGCGGGCTTCCGGCCCCGCCCCTCTCAAGATGGCGACCGTCGCCGAGCTGAAAGCGGGTAACGGCGGCGCGACGGTTTGTTGTCCCGCCGGCGGGGCGGGGCGGCCGAAGCCCTCCTCGCTGGGCCTGCGCCACGGGCGGGGTCGCCGGGAGGTGGGCGGGCGGCGGGCCGCGCTGGGGCCGCCCTGCTGATCGGCGCCCGCTCTGTTTCCGCGCAGCCCTGAAGGAGGCGCTGGCGCGGCGTGGCGCGCTGGGGCAGGTGCGGGCGCGCGTTCGGGCCGAGGTCTTCGCCGCGCTGGACGATCCGGGCGAGCCGCGCCCCGCCGCCCCCCGCGAGACCCTCCTGCTGAACGAGCTCATCCGCGAGTACCTGCAGTTCCACCGGCACAACGCGAGCGCCTCCGTCTTCCTAGCCGGTGAGGCCGCCTCCCCGGCGGGCCAGATGGGGGCCCGGGGGGGCGGAGATCCGGGAGGCCGTCCACCCGACCCGCCAGAAGGGGCGTCCCGGAAGGCCGAGCCGCCTTCGTTGAGAAGGGCTCCGGGAAGAGCCTGGCAGGCGGGACCCCCTCCCCCGTCCTTCTCCGGCTGGGGAACCCCCGGCGGCCTCCCTTCTCCTCTCCACCCCGCCAGGCCGATCCCCGTCCGGCCGCCCAGACAGCTGAGCCGCCCCCCTTGTGTGCTGCAGAGTCCGGCCAGCCCGAAATCCCCCTGGACCGGGAGTTCCTCGCCAAGGAGCTGCACGTGGTGGAAGACCCCAGCAGCAGATCCGTGTAAGGCGGCCGGCTCTCCCGAGATTTTTCTCCCTCGGCCCAACGTTGGTCGCCTCCCAGTCCAAATCCCAAAGCATTTGCAGGCGGGCAGTGGCATTTGTGTGCTCTTGGATAAAAGTAACCCTTTTCCCATCTGTACGTTGGTATTTCTGAAGTTTGTTGATGCGAGTGCCCAGCCGGTGGTTGCATCTGGAGGCTGATAAATCCATCCCAATGTCATTCTTGTGCAATGAACTCAGCTTGATTGCTGATTGACTCTTCCTGGTGCCTTTATTTCCCCTCCTGGGGTCCCTCTCTGCAGACCCCACTGAAGTAGGCACCTGCAAAGGAACCCCTTCACAGAGTCTCTGCTCCCGCTCACTCCTTTTTAAGTATTGGGTTTCTTTTCTTTCTCTTTAACAGGCCACTTTTGTATGGAATTCTCACTCAGCTGTTACAAGGCAATGAAGAGAAGCCCCCCACACACATGTTTCCCAGAGCCCCCTCATTGGCACCTTCAAAGTGGACTACCAGCAAGCCATCTAATTAAAGCAGCCAAATGGGTACAGCACCCACAAACTGACAGACATGTGAAAATAATAATAATAATAGTAATAATAGTAATAATAATAGTAATAATAGTAATAATAATAAACATCTGTGCTGCCTGACTCTCAGCGACTTTGGGCAGCTCACAAGTTACAGAAAAATCAATCAACAATGGGTCTTCCTCACCAAAGACCTGGGTGAAGAGCCAAGTCTTCAAGGCTCTTTTAAACAACACTTGTCTTTCTTTGAGTCACATATTGCAGTCTGTGCTTGGATACTAATGTGTTAATGGCTTTATCTTAAATTTCAGAAACTGTTGCAGACTCGGAACATGGTGTGAGGCTTTTGAAGATACATGGGGTTCACAAGGCATTCATAAATAAAGTAACCACATTTTTTATGAGTAGCAGCTGTTTACATTTATTATTGTGGTAATCTGCTTGGTCCAATAAAATGGTTGATTCAGAAGGGCAACAATCATTTATACATTCGGTGTTTCTTTCAGATCACCCCACAGAAGGTCTGTGTAATAGGTAAAAGTTGAGTCGATGGCACTTAAGTAATCTGGGCATTGAATAGCACAATAAAATAACCAAATGCACACTAAACCTTCAGACAGGCTGTGCCAGTTCCTCTTTTTAGAGGAAGGCATAAATCAGCTTTGTAAGGGAGGGAAAAACCCCTCAGTCGGCCTTGGCAATCAGCAATGTAAGACTTGTTTTGAGAAGCATGTGACACATCAAGGCCGAACTGATTTCCCAGGCATTCATCTGTTGCAACTCAACTAACAGATCTGGCACACTCACAATGCAAGGAAGACAAATAGAGGTGCTTCAGATCTGCAGCTATCCTGGGATAGTGAACAGAGCCTGGGCAGCTACCCACCCTCCAGCAGCTGGCTTTTCCTTTCTGGCCATGAGGTAGTGGTCACTGCCTGTCCAGAACTGCCTCCAGGACAGGGCAGGGCGGCTTGGTCTTGGAATCTGCTACTTCAGCTGGAGGAGAGTCTCTCCTTTGATAGCTTCAAGTTTCCAGCTTATTCCTGATGTAATCAGAGTCTGGTCGACTTTTGCGATGGTTTCTTTAGTATGTTTCCCTTCAAGACGAGGAACACCCCCCCCTGCAGTTCCTGGTAGTTTCTGTCCACCAAGTGGCCTACTTAGCTTCTTCAAGGTGTCCTGAAGCCGCCCTTTTTTCCATGTTCCAGCTCAGTCCTCTCCTGCCCATAAATCATCCCCTGCTGGGGATTCTTGCTTGTCAGCCAGCCGCGCAAAGGCCGGGAAAGGGTTTCCACTCCTTTTTAAGCTGTTGCCATTGAGAGGTGCAGATATTTATAAAACAGCTTCACAACTCTTCCAACGGGGTCCGCTGCCCATCTTCCGAAAGGCGTGTGATGTGAGCCCACAGATCCTCAAAAGTAGCGCCCATGCGAGGTGGAGGCTGCTGCCGATCCTCTGGATCCCTCGGTTTTCCCTGCAGGGTCCATCTCAGATTTTGGCTGATCAAGAGAACTTGCTCATCACTATCAAGCTTGAATTGTTGGATACCGTAGGACCTGAACTCTGCCCAGCAGGGCCAGGGTGGGGCCCGCTGCCTGACAACATCTGGCTTGGCTTGTGCGGCACAAGTAAAGAGAAACCAGTTCACAGATGGTGGGGCAATCAGACATCAGGACCCCTCTAGGATAATCCCTACGAGCTGTGCACTAGCTTTCTTTGTAAAGGGTGGGCAAGAGGCAAGATGCCCACTGGGCAAAGTCCGATGCCCTGTGAAAGCTGAGTGGCTGCTCCCCTGGCAGAGCCCAAGGCTTGGGAGAGGCACTGGAGTTGCTGCACAGCTGGAGGCCGCCAGGCTTGGCAGGCAAGGGGCCCTGAGTGGGTCTTGACCACAGAGCAGCAAGTGGGCCGGCCGGCCTCCCCCTTCCTGCCTCCCCCTCCTTTCCTGCTTGGGAAGTGGCCCTGTGAGCGCCTCCCAGCTTGGCCTTTCCTGCCTGCCTTGGGCTCCATATTTAGGCTGCTGCTGTTGTGCTGCACATCTGCAGAGGCATGTTTGCATCTGGAATGTGGACAGGAATTGCTGGAGGATCCTGGTGTTCCCTATTTGGGATGTCTGAGAAGCCTGGGCCAGGTGGCATGTGGGGCTGGAGCTGCACAGGGAGGGAGGGAGGGAGGGAAGGGCCTGAGATGTTAGGGGGCTCGGGGAAGGTCAACCTCCTCCAGGGGGACCTCTTGCCTCCTTCCCTGCTGGGCTGAGGGGAGCCACTCCGCCCCTTCTCCCCTGGGCTTTTTAAGAGCCGCTTTTGCCATTTAAGGATGGGGAGGCATTGGGGAGATTTGCAGAGGTTCTCAGGAAGGGAGCACCAGGCAGGCTTTCTGCAGAAACAGCCGGGCAGGAGCTGGGAAAAAGCGAGCCCTTCCATTCCCCAGAGACAGGACAGCCCAAAACAGCCCAAGGTCCCCAAATGTTACATAAACAGGCCAGGGACACCACACAGCGCCTTCCTCCTTGGGAACGGCCACCCCCCAGGGAGAGGGGCTTCTGGGCTGAGTTCTGCATCAAAGCCGGGGCCAGATAAGAGCTGCTGATGGCTGGAGAGAAACAGGGGAGCTGCCTCTTATCCACCGCGCCCCCCCCCCCGCACGTCCCCTTTGCTGGCCCTGGCAGCGCATGAGAAATCAGGGTGGGTTAAACAGTTGCTCATATCTCTGGAGCAGATGAAAGAAAGCTCCATTTTGGGAAATAGTGTTGCAATGGGAAGGCAGATAATTTCTGAGCCATCCCATAATGCCATGACAAGAGTTATTAGGGGAGAAAAGGAGAGGGAGAGAATGCCTCTTAGCTGGGGGTGAATCTGACTGCAAACCCATCGCTTGAGCCCCCTCCCTCTCCTCACCCCCCTTGCACAAGTCTTCATATCTGAGACCCGGAGATTCTGTTGGGGGGGAGGAATCTGTGGCCCCTCCCCTGAGCCCATCCTCTCTATATAGAGGGGCCAGCCCGCATCAGGCTCGCTCTGCCCAGCTGCTAGCAAGCACCCATCCGGACGCGCCTGCATCTTCGGCTTTCCTCCTGGACCTCTGTAAGTACCCTGGCTGGCCGAGGACCCTCCTGCACCACCCCCTGCCAAGAGCTGCCCCCCCTTCAGGCTAATTGCACCTCTTGGGGGAGGCAATGAAGCAGGCGCTCCCTCCTGGGGCACAGGCAAGCTGGTGGCAGCTTCCAAGCACTGCCTGGGCAACCTCAGGCCAGGACGGAGGCTTGGAACAGCCTTGCTGGGACTGCTGTCTGAGCACCCAGGAGGCAGAGGCGTGGGGAGAGGGACCAGTGCAGGAGCCGTGCATTTGAGGTGGAGGGCCCCCCCAAGGATCAGCTAGTTCAACTTTCTGCAGGAGTACCTATTCCCCTGTCCTGGAAAGTGGGTCTTCTTAATGATTCCAGAGATGGATGCCCCCCATAGGTGGACCACTCTGCTGCAGAAAGCATAGAAATGAAGTCAAAATTCAAAGCAGAGCTAAAAACTCTGCACAGAACCTCTAAGAAGCCGATTCTGCTTTCAGCACCAGAATAAATTTGCACTGAAGACAATCCCAAATAGGACCAATCCATTGATGAAATGACCCAAGATCATTTCTTTCAAACATTTTTTATTGTTGGTATATACTATAACAGACTCACATTTAAGGGATCTTTTCAAATTGCCTCCATGGATTCCTGAATGTGATTACTTGCTGGCAATTAAAATACTTTTTCTGGCCTCCCTGCGGTCAGTCGTCGTTCCCCCCAATAACCTCAGGGTCCATCCTGGGGCAGATGAGCTGGGCCAGCTGCTCAACCTCTCAGGGCTGAGAAGTTTGGGGCTGCTTGTGGCAACATCCTGATTTTAAAAAGAAGCGAGGGGAGCTGGTTTGGTGCAGCCTCAATAGCTTAGTTACCTAGCTTGGCCTTATATTTTCCTGAAAAAGACAAGGATGCCTTAAGACGAGGCTCTTTCAGTCCCCAAGCCCGAGGTTCAGCGCCTGCTGTAAACCACTCAAAATAAGACCCTTTCTTACCAGCAAACCTGGATGTCAGCTGAGCTCAGCACTGAGAACCAGCAGCAGCCCTGCCGGCTTTTGAACCAAAATCTGTCCTCTGCACGTTCCGTATTTAGACGTTCCCTAAATCATTTGTTTTGACAGCCCATCCTTGACTGTATCCCTGTCTCCTTTTCTTGTGAAGCAAAGAGAGCTTCCATGCAGGTGAAAGAGAGTCTCTCTCAAGGAGCCCGGTGGAGGCTGTCCCCCCAAGGCAGGCTTTGGAGGAGGGTCTCAATTGCAGGCTGCTAAATTCCCACCCTAGAAGCCGCAGGCAGCCTTCAGCCCAGAGGTGGCTGGTGCGGACAGCTCCTGCCGGCCTCTCTCCTCTGCAGGGATTGTGGTGGATCTGGCCTTCCTAGCAGAGCCATTGGATGTAAATGGCAACTTCTTTTAATTATTGTCTTTGGAAAGGATTCTGTTATGCCCTAAAAGGTATTTGTTTTGAACTTGTTATCATTAGGGTATTTTTTTCTGTCTCCCTTTTTTTTTTTTTGGCTGGATCTGCTCATAATGAGAAGAACGTGGCCATATATGGTAGCCTGCCTGCATTAGTGCAAGCAGAGAGCTTTGCAAATGGTTGGAGGCTTGGATCCTTTTGAAGCTCTACATGAGGTCAAGGGACCTCTTCTGCCCTCTCCCCAAAACGCCCCTTAGTTCTGTAAGTGAGAGGAGGCTAAGGATTTTTTTTTTCTGGGAAGTTTTCAAAAATCTGCACTCTGGCTTAAAAGGGGAAGGATTGGGAAATGGAGCAGAAAGCCCCAAACATCTCTGCCTTCATCGTGTTGATGAATTCCTGTCTCCTGAGCTTAGCAGCCCATCGGCAATGCAGTCGACAATATTTATATTGTCTGCAAATGTTTAGATCCTGCCTTCCACTCTGCAGTGCAGGACCTCCAAGGCAGCTAGGAAATGCGATTCCAAACCCAGCAATAAAGAACAATATAACTCAAACGGATGTTTTCCTGGAGAAAAGTCTGAGTTGCCACCAGCAAACAGGCCAGGCTTGTCTGGGTGAGAAGCCGGCAGTGGGACTTCCTCCCGAGGCAGCAGATCTTTAACTCCAGATGCTGGGAGTTGGCAGAAGGAGATCTGTTTCCCCCTGTTTAGCCAGGAATTAATTAATTAATTAAAGTTTCTCTTGAAAAGATGAGATATTGATCATTACCTGATGCATATCCTGGACTTCATTGCTAAAAGGTGTCCCGAAGTTATTTTTCACCGCAGAAAGTGTGAACTTTAATATAGCTTGATGTAAGAGTTAAAACAAAATCCCAAAGGTAGTGATGCTTTTCTAAGTGATGGGTCTGCTTGGAAGGCCCCCTCCCCTAGCTGCCGGGAGGGTTGTCTCGTCCAATCAGCAGCAATTCTTGCAACCGGCCTGTTTATCAAAGCAGTATCCTGATCTCTCTGCCAGATGCCCCTCCCCTCCTCTTTTATCCCAGGGTTTGCTTAAAACCTGGCCCTGGGTGATGGCTGGCTGAGTCCTGCTTCCCTGAGGAGGGAGCAGCTTTAGACCAGGGCTACGTGTGGCCTTCTTTGGTGCCAGCATTGTGTTGGTGGCTTAATGTGATGCACAAACTGTAAGCTGTATCTTATTCTGCCAGCCGTGGTTCAAAAGGGTGACCAGTGAGCGCACAGCCTTCATTCCAATCCAGAGGGAGATATTGTGCCAACTCAGGGCTTCATGGGCAACAGAGTGGCACTCAGGTAACTGGTGTTCTCTCCCCCCAGGTGCCCTTTGAGCCAAAATGGCACAGAAGAGCCAACTAAGCGACGATGAGAAATTCCTCTTTGTGGACAAGAACCTCCTCAGCAGCACGGTGGCCCAGGCCGACTGGTCAGCCAAGAAGCTGGTCTGGGTCCCTTCGGAGAAGCACGGCTTTGAAGCCGCAAGCATCAAGGACGAGAAGGGGGATGAGGTGCTGCTGGAGCTGGCCGAGAATGGGAAGAAAGTGACCTTCAGCAAGGACGACATCCAGAAGATGAACCCACCCAAGTTCTCCAAGGTGGAGGACATGGCCGAGCTCACCTGCCTCAATGAAGCCTCCGTGCTGCACAACCTCCGGGAGAGATACTTCTCAGGCCTCATTTACGTGAGTCTCCCGGCCCGAGAAGGCGGGGATTTGGCCCTGGGCTGCTAGCTGCCGGTTGCCAGCCCAGCTGGAGAAGGGGAGGGGGGCTTTGGCTTGAGAGACGTTTATTTTGGTTGCTATAATGCGCAAGGAGGGGGAAAGGAAGAGGAAGACGGGTGGTTAAAGAGGGATGAAGACTAGAAAGCCAAACAGAAAAAGTCCCAAGCAAAACAACACACGCGTGCACACACAGACACACACACGCGAGATTTACCCTGCTGCTCTTTCCTTCTGACTGCTTGTCAGGGTGAGCTTGGAAGATCCAGTTCTACAAAGTTCTGCAGGAAGCCGCTTGGCAGGATCAGCCTCCCTTCTCTTTTTCCTAGGGGTTTCCTGGGAACTCGCCGCTCTCTTTTTTCTGTCCTTTTTCAGGGCTTTTTTTTTAGAGGGAAAGAGAAGCAGCTTCTTTTGCGCCGCCCCCCCCGTCCTGGCCAGATGCGATGGCCACTCTGGAGGTCAGCCATTTCCCAGACTAGATTTGCACCAAGGGGGGAGATGAGATAAGACAAGGCTGAGCCTTCTCTTGTTTAAGAATTCACCTGCACTGATTTCCACCCCCAGATGAAGCTTCACCTGGGTGCCCCCCCTTTCGAGGGGGATGGAGGTGTTGTGGCTGAAGGCAGGGGAGGGGGAGAGGGCGGAAGGGCTGTGTGAGATTGTGCAGGGAGGGAAAGGTTTATGCCCTTGTAAATCTGTGAGCCACAAACACATATCCACAAGTGGGACATCGTAAAAGCTCCTTCCCCACATTTATGGGCCTTTGGCAGGCCTTGCGAGGGAGGCTGTTTCTTCCCACTCATCATGACGATGGGTGAGGCTCCCGGGAGTTCCCTGGCAGAGTTTCGAAAGGCAGCCATGCGCGAGAGGCTGAACCCAGGGCTGGCTGTTGGCAGAGGCAGACCAGGGGAGCCAAGATGGCAAAGAGGAGAAAGTGCCCCCCAGCCCTCAAGGGCTTTTCCTCCACCCATGGCCCCAAGTAGGGAGGCTCTCTTTCCCATCTCTCTCGGGGCACCTCTGGCTGGCCAGACTCCCTGGGAAGCTTCCCATGACCTCCCCCAGGTGCCCAACAGGCACCCCAAGATCCAGCCAGCATTTCCCTGCTGGAAAGCCCGGGCTCAGCCCCCGCATTGCTGGAGCAGCCGGGATCCCGACTTCCCTGGGTCAGCTGAGCGCCACTCTGGGCACCGCTTGGTGTGAAACCTTTTGGACATTTCCTAATATGGCCAAGAAGAGGAGATATCAGGCCGCAGATTTCGCCTCCAAGCCTGGCTGGATTGGAAGGGCAGCCCGGATGCATCTTTGCCATTATGGACTCGGGAGCTTTAATAACAGATGGGAGGTTTTTTTGGGGGGGGGGGGAAGGAACAGGCAGCAGAAAACACCCTTATGGATGCTGCTTCGGTTGCCTTGGCCCCAGATCTTGAGCAGAGGCATCGGGGGAGAGGACGACTGACACACCCTTGAAAATGGGGTGTTAGTGTGTAAAGTGCCGGACAGATCCGGAAGCACCCCAGTTTCCCAGCCCTTCTCTTTCTGAACGTTCCCATCTAGAGGCATTCCCCTCCTTCTCCTATGAGGCCAGTGAATAGGAGGGATCCAAGGTGGGGGGGGGGGCTGCAGAGAAGGTGCCCAAGAGTTGAGCAGGATGGGGAAGGGTTTCTAGCTATGGCTATCAAGGCTGTGATGGAGCCTCCCTGTTCAGAAGCAGTCCATCCCTGGATGCCAGACCCTGGGAAGGAGGGCTCCCTTTGACATGTCTGCTTCCTTCCTCTGTCCCCCCCCCTCAAGTGCCAGGGTTCCCTCCAAAGAGCCGGCCTCCTCCCAAAGTTTCAGGCGCCAGAGATACGGTGGTCCCAGACGAGGAGGCCAAGGCTGACTGGTCGGGGGGGGGGGATTTCCTTGCAGACATACTCAGGGCTCTTCTGCGTGGTCGTCAACCCCTACAAGCAGCTGCCCATCTACTCGGAGAAGATTGTGGACATGTATAAGGGGAAGAAGCGCCACGAGATGCCGCCCCACATCTACGCCATTGCCGATACCGCCTACCGGAGCATGTTGCAGGGTAAGGCTGCATGCCCCTCTAATGGGCACTGGCCGACTGTTTCTGCCCCCTGGAGGCTCTGTCTGGCTGGTGGCCCTTCTTGGGTCCTCCATCACGGAGCAGGGGTGCCAGAGCATTCCTCGCGGGCCTTTGGCATCGGTGTTTGCCATCCTCCACCAGCTTGTGACTCAAAAAGGAAAAGCTCTCCTTCCACCCACCCGTGCCAGGGCACGTGGCCAGAGAGAAACCCAGAGCATAGTTTGGCAAATAGGGGCATGGAGAAGGAAGGGCAGGCAGGAAGGAAGAGGCTGCCACTCCGACACCAAGTTGGCAGCCAGGAGTCTGCCACGCCATCCTTCGCCAGGGAGATGGAATTTCTTCTCCTGGAACCTTTGCCCAAATCAAAGATTCTGCTACTGGCTCGAGTGGCACGCTTGTGCCAATGTTTGGACTTAGGCAGCGGGTTGCCTGGCATTGGACCCCTAAATCACCTCCCCCCTTTGCAAAAGGGCTTCTGGTTGGCTGGACAGGAGTTAGACATGTGCAGCTTTGTGGCGGAGGCTGCTGTGTGACGCAGAGAGGATGCGGACATCCCACAATGGCTTGTGGTTTCTGTTCTGCCAGTTGGTGAACCATTCCGAGACTGGAGCTGGAGGGCCCCCGTCCCTGGGCAGAAGCGATAGCTGGCATCAGTGGTTTCCCTTTCCGGGTGCTCCTTCTGACAAACGCAGCTCCCTGTTGGGCATGGTGGCTGGAGAGCATGTCGTCTCCGGCAGCCCAGATCATTCAGCAGCACCTTTGCTGGCTGATGTGAAGAGATGCGTGGAGTAACCTAGTATTTAGGTCCACTGAGATGAGGCTGGCAGGGTAGGGGGAGGAGAACAGCTTGGCTATGCAGGGAAAGCTTCTGTGGGAGAGGTTACGGGGGTCTTCTATCACCGAGTAATTCTAAAGTGTAAAAGAACCGAGGGGGTTTTGTTGAGACTCGCGACGTATGTGAGCTCAGGACATGTTTCTTTGTTCCGGAACTGCTCTCTTCAGATCTCTGGTGGGCTGTCGCGGGAGGTCCAAATGCTCCGAATTACTTTGTCCTTGCTTTGAGTCTAATGTCCGAAGGGTCTCCATCAATGCTTTTGCCCAAAGTCTGGCCTGTTTGTCTGGGGAGCATCCAGAGGGCTGTTTCTGCCAGGCCTCCCATTAGAGGAGGAGCATGGGGAAAGGCCTCTGCTCTTGGGGGGGGGGCATCTGCTGGGGCTCTGGGGCGGCTTCTGGTGTGGATGGGGAGCAAAGGAGACATCGGGAGGGTTCCTACCAGGCACCGCTGCCTTGTTGGGGCTTGTGAGAAACTGCTGCAGGTTAATCTTAGTCTGCTTACAGCACCGCCAGAGCCAAAGCGTCTTCCGTTGGAACTCCCTGCCTGAGCAAATGCCAAAAGGGCAGGGTAGCCAGCCTATAATTTAAGATAGTTTACAAGTCTATATTTGCTTTGCTCAAGCCGGTCCAGAAAGTGTCTTCCTGCTGATTTACTAGCAAATAATACTGTTCAGTTCCTGCCACATTTGACGGTTCTCCACTTATGGGCTTCCAGTTGCTGCTATAAATCAATTGCATTGATTAAATGTTTATCTTTGGAAATAACACGGGGGGGGGGGAGAGAAAGGAAGAAGCGTCTGGTACGGAGAGCTGGTTGTTCCTGGCAGCCCCTGGCAGGCTAAGAGAGGAAGCTTTTCCCTGACTCAGCCATGGGGCGGCTCCAGGAGCCGAGGCAAAGGAAGGTGGTCAGTGGCCCATCACAGCTACAGTGGCCTCTCCGGCTTCTCTGCAGAGCTCGTTCTGCAGCTCCCTCTCCTTGTCGCCCCCCCCCCTCGGCTCCTCTCCAGACCCACCTGGGGAGGGAGGAGCCCCTGGGGCCGCTAGCCGGGCACCCGAGCCAAGGAAGCTGCTGAGGCTCCTTCCCAGCTTCTCGCTCTCCCGTTCTCCTTTTATGGCCAAGCTGCTCTTTGCAGGAAACCCACAAGCCCAGCAGTGCCGACGCGGAACAAGCCCCTCTCTGGGATGGGAGCAGGGGCCCCCTTCTCCCAGGGGAAGACGTGCTGGTGGGGGTCTCAGTTCCACAGGCACAGGGTTCAGCCTCTCTTTGCAGGGGGCCCAGGAGGGAGGGAGGGAGCGCTAAAGTAGGAATCCCCAAATTCCAATTGCTTCCAGCCTACACAACCTTCAGCTAAGGGAAACGGAACCTCCACAAATAAAACTAAAAAGTATGTTTCTTGCAGTCACTGACCAGGGGTGTAAACAATGTCCTAAAATGCTTTGATTGACAGCCTGGAAATTAAAAATGGTGCCCTCAGCCTTTTCTGTGGCTTGCCATTGGGATGGATTTGGGGAAGGTTGGTGCAGCAAAAAATGTGAATTCCTCTAAGGGCTGCATGTAAAAAACTGGAATTGCCAAACTGCCCCCTTCCCCTGCACCAGCTGTGTGGTTCTTTCATGGTGCCAGATCAGTTGGAAGCCCTGGGCTTTCTGCTCCAATTTCACCTCTGGCTTTTTGGCTGTACCGTCCCCCATGGATGCTCCACTTAGGTGCATTGGCGCTCCAGGGAGGCGGCTAGGATGTAGACACACCCATGCCTTCCTGTCCAAGGGGCTGCTCTGCTCTGCTACCTTCCTCGGCCTTTGCCAGCTGCCTCCAATGCCGCCTTTACTCTGGCTTGGGAGGGGGCTCTGGCTTTTCCCCTGTGGATTTTGGAGACCCTGAAGCTCTGCCTGAAATGCACCTCAGTGGCCCCTTAGAGGACAGCTTGGGACTCTTTGTCGGGATCTCATCCACAAATAGAACTGTTTGAGTCTCCAATCCCATTTCCTCAATTCTTTCCCTGTGGACATAAAAGCAGGAGACTGCCCTCCCCCCAGTGTGGAAAATGGGATAAAAATAAATACAGCGGTGATGGGTCATGGGGACGAGGGGTGCCGGGCCTGGTCTGTCTGTGCCAGATGGGAAGAGTCTCCCTCTGCCTGGCACGTGGAGTGTCCCAGTTCGTCCCCAGCGCTCCCAATTTCGAAAAGGAGCGGGCGCCTGGTGGTGGACGGTGCCCTCCCTGGGCGAGACCAGGCTGGCCCTCTCCCCGCAAGGGCTCTGGGGGCCGGGATCTCACGGTTGTCTCTTCTGTCCACAGACCGGGAGGACCAGTCCATCCTCTGCACGTAAGTAGAGCCAGAAGAGTCGGCACGCTCCCTGGTCGGCTTCCAGTGCCCCTGCAGCTCCATTTCTCGTGGCCTTTTAAGGATTTCTAAGCACATCCTGGGCATCCTGCTGATGAGTTGGAGGGTGCCCAGCTGGCAGGGGGGATGGAGGGTGTGCAGGGCGGGGGCAGTTCTAAGTTGGGTAAAGACTGCTTTGGATCCCATCACAGCAGCCGCCCCACCCCCCCGCTGTGGAGAACCACTGGGCACCCTCCAGGTGGTGTCCTCATGGCAATGCCACCAGGCCAAGGCAACCTTCCCTCGCCCAGCCCAGCCCAGCCCAGCCCTGCTCTCCCATCCCGATCCCTTCTGCCCAGAGTGAAACACCTTGGGAGACGCAGCCCCTTTGCTTTCGGGAACATCTGCACTGAGCTTAGGTATAACAGCTGGCCTTGGAAGGGGCAGAGACCGTTTGGGCAGTTCTGATACAGCAGCTCCTGCCCGGGTGCAAAGAAAGCTCCCAGGAGACTGTGATGGCAGGGGGTGATGGGGGTTGTAGTCCAGCACATCCAGGAGAGGCATGCTTGGAAAGATGGTGGCTTGTTCCTGCCTTTGGGGAAAAGAAATGCAGGAGGAGGAGGAGGATGGACAGAAAGCAAAAAGTTCAAAGGATTTGGGTGGGGGTATGAAAGCCCAAAGGCCAGCTCTTCTTTTCCCAAAAGTGCCCGGGGGTGGGTTGGAATTTTGGGGAAAGATTTCTCCATCAGTGGCCTCCCACTGATGTGTTTGTTCTGGAGCTCTTCCCGGAACACTTAATTTTTTATCTATACAAATCAAGGCCCTCTTTGGGCTTCTGAGCAGGGAAGCATAGCCGGGGATCGGCCTCCTGCAGCCAAAGGGCTCCTTCGCAGACACTGGTCCAGCTCCACCCAGAGCCCAGGAAAAGCATCTGCCCTCTGGCCTTGGCAGGGAAGGGAAGCTCACGCCATCCTTTGAAGGGGTCAAAGGACTGAGAGCCCATCAACCCAGCCTCAGGACCCGCGTGCCGAGTGGCAAAGAGAAGGACTCCCTCTGGCAGCACAAGCTGATCTGCAACGCTTGCAGACAAAGCAAAGCTCCTCAAAACCTCCCCTCACTGCCGCCTGGGCATCTTGGGGGGGGATCGGAGGGGGTCATCTGGAAGAACAAGGAGTCCCACAGGAAGCCGCGCCAGGCCTTTTAAGGCTTCCCTCCACCCAGGCCTGGCCTGTCTCACCCCATCCATCACGGGGGAGAAAAGGCGCCTCCAAATTAGGAAGAAGAATCGGCAAGGCGGCTGGGCGTGGGTGGGAGGCTTCAGCTGCTTAGCCAACCCTCTCCTGGCGGTCCCTCCCCCCCTCCCCCCAGGAGCTCCTCTGGCCCTCAGGCCAAGCCAGCCTCTTCCTTGACCTTCCTCAATTGGAGACTTGATGTTTCCGTTGCCCTCATAACTTGCCAGCAAAAAGATCGCAAAGCATCCTCTTAAGACCGATGTGCCCCAGTTCCAGAATGGCCCCAGAGTGATGCCAGGGAAGGCAGAGAGGGAGAGGTGGCAGCCTCTTTGGCAGCCTCTCTGTTCCTGCCCAGAGTGCCAGGCATATGTGGGCAGCCAGAAGAGGGACGGGCTCCCCAGCTTCAGTCCTTCTGCCACCATTCTGGTCCGCATGGAGCATAATGAGGGGCTGGGAAGGGGCGTGCAGGGGGTCCTTCCCTCCTCGGGAGAGATTTCCGCTGGGCAGGGGCTGTGAGGCTGCCAACCATCCGGTGAGCTAAAAGTGCCCACCAGCCCCTCCAGGGAGGGGGGGGGGCTGAGCAAAGCTCCCCTAACAGGCAAGGAGGCAACATGTGTAGGGGGCACCGGAGTGGCCCGCAGCCCCCTGGGAGAGCTGAGCGGAAGGCCACCGAGAACCCAGGTCAGCGGCTGGCCTCCTTGGGAGAGCAGACGGCCCCCAGGGAGGTTCCCGAAGCGGCTGGGCGGCTGAAAGGAGCTGCGCTTCGGTTGCAGCCTAAGGGCCCCTGAAGCTCCCTTGCTCTCCCCTCCCTTCCGCAACCTTCGGGTGGGGTGGGGGCTGGCTCCGCAGGAGCGCCCACTGCTTTGTGAAGGGCAGGGGGCCTAATAGTCTTTTTCCTCCTTCTTCCCCCCCAGGGGAGAATCGGGCGCAGGCAAGACAGAAAACACCAAGAAAGTGATTCAGTATTTGGCCGTGGTCGCCTCCTCACATAAGGGTAAAAAAGACACCAGCATCACGGTGAGCAGCCCCTGACACCCCCTGTCAGACTAGGGGGCAGCAATGGGGGAGGGGGGGCTCCTTTCTCTGGGGACACGGTGGCACCTTTTCAGAGCAATTGTCAGCAACAGCAGGAAGAAGATGACAACTTGGGGGGGGGGAAGTATTTTTTTTCTGACTTGGTAGATAACACCACCGGCTTCCCCAACCTAACATCCTCTGGATGATTTGGACTCAACTCAGACCAAACTGGCTCAGCCACAGGCAGGCAGGAATGATGGGAGTTGTAGTCCATCACTTCTGGAGGCTGCCAGTGGGGCAAGGCATGTCGGATGGTGCCTGCTTAGCCAAAGACAGGCATCGAGGTGCCCATTGCCAGGCTCAGTGGACACATTCTGGGAGGGAGCACGGACTCTAGAGATGAAAGAAACCTTCCCCCCCCCCAGTGGGTCCTCTGTTCTTTGCGGAGGTGCCTTGCATAGCTGGAGACAGAGGTGCCCAGGGCAAATAGTGGTGGAAGCATTTTGTAAAAAGAAGCCGTTCCAGGAGGGGACGTGGCCAAGACTGACGCCTCTTTTATGCCATGTTGTTTGACTGCAGCAAGGGCCGAGTTTTGCTTACGTGAGTAACCTGGATTCAGCGTGTGTGTCAAGGCACAGCCTGTAGATCTGCATGGTGTTCTTGCACTCCCTCCCCAAAGAGGGTCTCGGGGGCCAGAGCGCCCCACGGCTGGTTGCCCGCCTGGATCCCGCCTGCGCATGCTGTTTCTTGGGAGCAAGCGAGTCCCTCCTCTGGCTGCTCCCAGGCAAACAGGATGGGGGCTCTCCACTCCAGGGTTCTTCCTGGAAGAGCATCCTCTGATTTGCACACCAGAATGCTTCGTTTTTTGGACCGGCCTGGGGGAGGGGGGGAAAGGGCAGCCTTAGTGGGCTGACCCAGGTGTGTGTGTGTTGGGGGGCTTATGGAAGCTGGTCTTACTCCCCAGATGATCACTGTGTGCCAGTAGAGTGATTGATCCGGTCTGTCTTCTTGGCTTGCCGTGTGCATCTTCCCCCTCGCCTGCCATCCTGCCCCTGGGGTGGGGAGGGGCGTTCCTGGGCCTTCTGCATGCTGTGTGAGCCTGCCTGCCTGCCTTTCTGCGAGGGAGAGGGTGGAGCCTCTGACAATTGTGGGGATACAGAGGGGGCTACTTGTGGGGGAGAAGCTGGGATGGGGAGCGTAACTAAGTGGGAGGATTCTGTCTTCTTTGGAAGCCAAGAAAGCTCTGTCCAATTTCAGGAACATTTTCCTGTCTAGAGTCTGGGGTATCAGGAAGGAAGAGCCCTTCATATAAAATGGAGCCTTCTCCCCCCTCCCCCCATTATGGAGCAGAGACCTTTGGAGGGCAAAGATACTGGCTCTCCAGCATCTTCTACAGCTGATGAAAAGGCCTTTCGTGACACTCAGCTGCTTCTTTGTCAAAATTCATCAGCTTCTATCTTTGCTTTGAGACAGGGGTGGGGAAGCCCCCTCCTCCTCCTCCTCCTCCCGGCTTCAACTTTGATGAGAGGCCAAGAAAAGAGGCCGCTCTTTAGCATGGCTTGGAGGTGTGACTTCATTGGTGTGTACCTGCCTGGGTGTTCCTTTTTCTGCATGCAAAAGTCACCTTATTTTTAAATATAAATCATGCATTGTCATAGCCGGTATTTAACCAAATTAATAGATGCCGTGTAATCTGCTTCAGGCTGCATTAGAAGGAAGGTTGTGTGCAACCGTTCCTTCAGCCCCCTTGCCTAATTTTTGTTGTCGTTTCCTTGCCAAATGAATGCTTTAGCAGCAATTGCAAAACAAAATACTCTGATTTGCTTTGGCCTAATAAATGTGCTGAAAAAAAGGCAGGGGTTATGGCTGATTGCCTCCGTGGTTGAAGACGATCCAGAATGCAGCAATCCGTTGTCTTGACCAGTTTTACGAAGAAGAAGAAAAAAAGGACCAGGTCCTACAAAGAGTGGAACCAGAGGCCAAAATGAGCCACAGGGAATCTCCGTGTAGGTAAAATGCATCTCGGTTGTGGGCGCAAGTGCAGATTGAGAACAACGTCCCTCTTGGTGCATTTTATCCACATGGAGCTGGTTTTTCTGGGGGCAACTTGAATTACACCCCATCCCTTTTCGATTCACACCTACCTCTGCCCGGCCATGGACTGATGGCCAAATCCTTGCATCATTTTAGGGCGAGTTGGAAAAGCAACTTCTCCAGGCCAACCCCATCCTAGAAGCTTTTGGGAATGCCAAAACTGTGAAGAACGATAACTCCTCCCGATTTGTAAGTTGACAAGTTCTTCAATGGGGAAGGGCAGGGAGGGGAAGGGTGGGGGATGGTTGGCTGAACCAAATAAGTACATGAAAACAGGCAGATGGAGAATAGGACTTCTTCTCCCAGGAAAGGAGAGGAGAGGAGAGGAGAGGAGAGGAAGATGGAGACAGAAGGAAGGAGGGCAGGAAGGGAAGGGAAAGAAAGGAAAGGGCTGTAAATAGAGAGGGAGACTATATGACCCTAACCCTCCCCATATGGACGTCAAAACCACTCCTCGGAAGCCCCCTGCACCCCACCCACTTAGCCATGCCGTCTCTTTTCTCCAACAGGGCAAATTCATCCGCATCAACTTTGACGTGACGGGGTACATTGTGGGAGCAAATATCGAAACCTGTATCCTTTCTCATGATCCCCCCTTTTTTGCTTCAGGCAATTGCCTTGTTTGACCTGACCCCAGTGGGTAAGCTGGTGAGTGTTTATTTTAAAAGATGGTTTTGCTTGCTGAACCTTCACGGACAGATTTGCTGGAAAAGTCTCGTGCTATTCGGCAGGCCCGAGAGGAAAGGACCTTCCACATCTTTTATTATTTACTTGCCGGGGCCAACGAGCAAATGAAGAGTAAGCCGCCTCCTCCAGGGAAGGGGCCTGAGAGGGAGGGGCGCTCAGAGCAGCTGCAGCTCCTGGGGGGGGGAAGCAGGTTCTCCCTTCCCAAAGGGGAGGGAGCGATGTGGCCAAGGGGCCCCGGGCGTTTGGACCCAGAGCCGAGGAGGGTCCTGGCTGGCTCTTGGGCTCACTGAGGTTTTGCTCTGTCTGCCTTGCAGAGGAACTTCTGCTGGAAGGGTTCAACAACTACACGTTCCTCTCCAACGGCTACGTGCCCATTCCTTCTCAGCAGGACAACGAAATGTTCGACGAGACCCTGGAAGCCATGGCTATCATGGGATTCACAGAAGAAGAGCAAATTGGTAAGAGAAGCAGATTTTGCTGGCACCTCTGGCTCTGGGTGTGGACATTTAGAATACAACTGGGGGATGGGGGGAGGCATCTTTTCATCTCAGATACGGTCTTTCCAAAAGAAAACATAGCAAATAAACCTCCCTTGGGTGAGGCTGGTGAGGGGGGTCCTCAAATGTGCATTTTCTGAACCTTGGCACATGGGGAGCCTGTGCAGGTGTGCTCTCGACCTGATCCTAACCCTCCCTGAGCTCAGTAAAGCCTCTGGTGGGATAGTTACGGGGAAGAAAGCCTCTGTAATCGAGAGGGAGAATCCACCCACCTCCCCAGAGACGTCCTTTGAATCTCTCTCCTTCCTAACCTCACAGCAATGCTGAAAGTCGTCTCAACGGTTCTACAGCTTGGCAATATTGTCTTCAAGAAGGAGAGAAACACCGATCAGGCATCCATGCCGGACAACACAGGTAGGTGCCAAGCAGCGGTGGAAGAGTTTTGCCACGTCGGGGTGAGCCTGGTCGGCCATGGATGGATGTGGTCATCAGGATGGTCTTCATGGTGACGTCTCTTGGTTCCAGCTGCCCAAAAGGTTTGCCACCTCACGGGCATCAACGTGACAGATTTCACCAGGTCCATCCTCACCCCACGGATCAAGGTCGGACGAGATGTCGTTCAGAAGGCACAGACCAAGGAGCAGGTGAGGAGGCCAGCTCAGCTCTCTGGCCTTGAGTCTTGGTGCTTTGCTGGTCTGGACCGCCGAGAGGCTCAGCCCGGCTGTCCTTGCCTCATGGGAGGTCTTTCTCCGTAGGCTGACTTTGCGATAGAGGCCTTGGCCAAAGCAACATACGAACGCCTCTTCCGCTGGATCCTGACCCGGGTGAACAAAGCCCTCGACAAAACCAAGAGGCAAGGCGCGTCCTTCTTGGGCATCCTGGACATTGCCGGCTTTGAAATTTTCGAGGTAGGGCGGGGGGCCGGCCCCAGGCTGCTTCCGGAGGAGCCCTTTCTGGCCGGGAGGCCTGATCTGCTCCCAACTGTCTTTCCAGATCAATTCTTTCGAGCAGCTTTGCATCAACTACACCAATGAGAAGCTCCAGCAGCTCTTCAACCACACCATGTTCATCCTGGAGCAGGAAGAATACCAGCGCGAAGGCATCGAATGGAATTTCATTGACTTTGGGCTGGACCTGCAGCCTTGCATCGAGCTGATTGAAAGACCGGTGAGGGGTCCGGGCTGCCTTGCTGGGGCCCTCGGATGCTGGGGAGCCAGGGGGGCCACCTGCCATCTCTCAGCTTCAAGAAAACGGGGAAGCGGGCAGGAAAAATGGAGCTTTTGGGCAGTGCTGAATTTTGGAGTTAGGGTTTCCTGACTGAGCAGGGGGTTGGACTAGAAGACCTCCAAGGTCCCATTCAACTCTGTTATTCTGTTATTTCCCAGGAGGCAGAGGGTAAGCAGAAAACCTCAGCTGAAATGCTGATAACCTTCCTTTTGAAAAGTTCAGATAGAAGGGGATAGAAGGGGTTGACTCTATTAATGTTGAAGTCAAACTCAGTCTTGTACTCCATTCCTCAGAGTAGCCCCAGGTCCACTCATGTCGGGCCTCTCCTCCTAAAGACAGTCCCGGTGAACAAAGCACCTCTGACCTCTCCCTCTGCCAAGGAGTTGGGCAAAGGCTGCTCCACCCTGATGCCCCAGAGCTTTAGAGGGGCTGCAGCCTCTCTCCCACCAGCAGCCTCAAGCCTCCCGCCCTCGCTCTTCCAGAATAACCCGCCTGGCGTCTTGGCCTTGCTGGATGAGGAATGCTGGTTCCCAAAGGCTACCGACACCTCCTTCGTGGAGAAGTTGTGCACCGAGCAAGGCAACCACACCAAGTTCCTGAGGCAGAAGCAGCTCAAGGACAAAACTGAGTTCTGCATCGTCCACTATGCCGGAAAGGTACCAAACAGCCGGAATTTCCCCTTACTGGTGGCCAGGAATGCTTTCTCTGCGGCTCCCGCTGCCTTCCCTTAGGGACGCCTAGCCTTTCTCTGCCTCAGCTGCTTGTGACCCCCGTGGCTCTTCTGTTTTCCATCCAGGTGTCCTACAACGCCAGCGCCTGGCTGACCAAAAACATGGACCCTCTCAACGACAATGTGACAGCCTTGCTAAATCAGTCCTCTGAGAAGTTTGTGGCAGATCTCTGGAAAGATGGTAGGGAATAAAATGTGTGCGCCGCATAATCTCGGCTGGGTGGGAATGAGGGGAGCTGGACCCAGGTGCCATGTAGGTACCAAGTGGGCAAGACTGGAGGTCCCTAAAGCTGCTCAGGGGCCTCCCTGGAACCGTGTGGGAGAAGCTCTGCTCGGTTGTTCACCCCGCTGGGCAAGGGCTGCTTGAGGCCGGGTGAAGAAGCCCCAGGACTGGCCTCACCGCCTCCCTTGCGTTGCAGTGGACCGCATTGTGGGCTTGGACCAGATGGCCAAGATGACCGAGAGCTCCCTGCCCAGCGCCTCCAAGACCAAGAAGGGCATGTTCCGGACGGTGGGGCAGCTGTACAAGGAGCAGCTGACGAAGCTCATGACCACCTTGAGGAACACCAACCCAAACTTTGTCCGCTGCATCATCCCGAACCATGAGAAAAGGGTCAGTGCCCCAGCGGGGTTTTCCACCCGACAGATGCTGGGGAGCCCTTCCCTACATATGTCAGATATCTCCCACCATACCCAGCCAGCCACGGGAGTTTGGGTTCAATGCATGTGCAGAAATAGTCTCGGAGATTGGGGGAGGCCAGCACAGGTCTACCCAATTTGCCTCCCTCCTTAAAGAGTCGTCAGACGTGGCCCTTGGGCTCCTTTGGGGGAGACAGCATTTCATTCCAGGCTCTGGAGCCTATTTGTGAAAGAAGATTTATCTGAGGATATTCTTGTGGGGGTGTTTTAGCCCACCTTATGACTCCAGGAAGCAAAGGGCCCCGTCGGCGTCTCCCCCCTCCTCTCCTCCTCTCCAGCATGGGGGAAGGTCACCCCCTTTTTCATTTCTTCCAGGCAGGGAAGCTGGACGCCCACCTGGTGCTGGAGCAGCTGAGGTGCAATGGCGTCCTGGAGGGGATCCGCATTTGCCGCCAGGGCTTCCCGAACAGGATCGTCTTCCAGGAATTCCGGCAGCGGTAAGGGGGGGCTTCTGTGAGAGTCAGGCTTGAGGCCCTGGAGCCCATCCAGACGTGCAGGAGCCGGGTGCCCAGAGTATGCCAAGGCCTGGGGAGATCAGCAGGGAAAGGAGAATTGGGCAGCACCCGGTGCTTTGGGTGAATGTCCCAGGAGAAAGCCGTCCTCCGTGGAGGGTCTGTGGGAAGAGCCCGCGGGGGGAGTCAAAGCACCAAGGAGCACTGAGACAAAGAGGATCCAGGCAGAACCAAGCTACCTGCTAAAATATGCGAGTGAGAGAGAAAGCCAGAAGGAGAGACGTCATCTCAGCTTCCCCCAAACAGCCAGGTCTTCGGAAGAGGCTTTTGGGGCCCTGGGAGCCCAGCCATTCGGATAACCCCATGAATTTGTCCCCCCTGATCAGTGGGATCAGGGCTGTGTAGGAGAAGGTCCTGTGGTTTGGGGAGGGGGGATATTTCCAAGTGTTTCTCCAAGACAGGAGCAGGGGGAACATGACAAGAGTGCAAGCTTAAGGTTGAAGTGAACAGAGTGATGGTGCTTTTTTCCCACAGGTATGAAATCCTGGCTCCCAACGCCATCCCAAAGGGCTTCATGGATGGGAAGCAGGCCTGCATCCTGATGGTGAGCGGTTTTCCTCCAGGCTCGCTTCTCTTTGCCTCCTTGTAGCTTTGATCTGCTGTTTTAAGCACAGTTTGGAATTCACTGAGAGCTGCATGAATTGATTGCATAAGTTCAAAAGTGCATTGGGAAAAATATATACTTTAAGTTCCTTCCTTCCTTCCTTCCTTCCTTCCTTCCTTCCTTCCTTCCTTCCTTCCTTCCTCCCCTTCTTCCCAATGAAGCTTTTGTGCCTTGAGTAATAGCTTCCTCCATCTGTTGGACTTCTACTGATCAAGCAGTGCCTGCCCTGCTGGGAAGAAAGTGGGAGAGCCCACCTCCTGCATATTGCATCTCCCCCCCCCCCAATAGATCAGAGCCCTGGAACTGGATCCCAACCTGTATAGGATTGGCCAGAGCAAGATCTTCTTCCGGACTGGTGTCCTGGCTCACCTGGAGGAGGAGCGAGACCTCAGGATCACGGACATCATCATCGCCTTCCAGGCCCAGTGCCGGGGCTACCTGGCCAGAAAGTAAGCCTTTCCCGAGGAGGGGCCTGCATGTCCAGCGGTGCTTCCAGGTTTCACTGCCGGGAGGCTCCTCACCGGGACCCAAAGGGGTGAGAGAGGAAGCCGCTGTGGGAGATACCCTGATGAAGGGACAGGTTGGCCCCTTGCCTGTCAATGTCCAGAGGGGTCTGATACCCTCGTTGCAGCCCCTCAGCCTTGCAGGCCCCCCCCCCCGACTTCTATGGGTGCAAAGGCCCCAGGTTTCCTGCTTCACTTCTGCAGGGCTTTTGCCAAGAGGCAGCAGCAGCTGACCGCCATGAAGGTCATCCAGAGGAACTGCGCTGCTTACCTGAAGCTGAGAAACTGGCAGTGGTGGAGACTCTTCACCAAAGTAAGTGGCCAGTCCTTGGGGAGACACCCCCCCCCCCTGGCCCCTGGAAGCGAGACTGGGTGAGGTGGTGGGCTGCATTCCTCTCCGCTCTGCGGTCCTGGCAGGCTGAGCTCCGAAAATGCCAGGCCTGCTTCTGCTGGGCCAGGCGGGCTGAGCCCCAGAGTGGTTGGGAATAAGCCCCTTCCTTAAATTCTTGCTTCGCAGGTGAAGCCGCTGCTGCAGGTCACCCGGCAAGAGGAAGAGATGCAGGCCAAGGATGAGGAACTGAAGATGGTGAAGGAGCGGCAGATCAAGGCCCAGAGCGAGCTGAAGGAACTGGAGCAGAAGCACAGACAGGTGGGCCCACCTGCTCCTCCTGGGCCCCCGCAGGCTGGGCCAAGCTAATGGGGCTCTGGGGCTGGCACCCAGCACACCTGGGGGTGCAGGTGGAGGACGGACGGCTGCTCTTGAGCCATTTTGCCCCATGGAGGGGTTTGTTCAGGGTGCCCAGCCCACCCTGGGATGCCCAGAGAAGGAGCCATGGGCCAACTGGCCCTGTTGCCTTCTCAACCTGCTGCAGATGTTAGAAACATCTGCAAGCCCAAAGGTGGGACATTGGGGCTCCGGTGGGAGGTGCAGGCGTGGCTTTCTCAGCCCACTGGAGTCCACCTGGGGCAGTGGGCCAAGCCTTCAGTGCCCCAGGCAGGGCGTCCCCCTGGCTGAACATCCTCCTCTCCCTCTGGGACAGCTGAGCGAAGAGAAGGGCCTGCTCCAGGAGCAGCTGCAGGCCGAGACGGAGCTCTACGCCGAGGCCGAGGAGATGCGGATCCGCCTGGCTGCCAAGAGGCAGGAGCTGGAGGAGATCCTGCACGAGATGGAGGCCCGGATCGAGGAGGAGGAGGAGCGCGGGCAGCAGCTACAGACCGAGAAGAAGAAGCTGCAGCAGCACATGCTGGTACCTGGGCAGGGTGGGCAGCCAGAGGGCAGCCCCACGTCAGGCCCGCGAAGCCGGAGAGCTTTGCCTTCGGCCTCACCCGCTGCCTCTTTCAGCTCTGCTTAAGAGGAAAATGGCTCTCCCGGAGGCAGGAGCTGCGTCCCTCAAGCCCTGTCAGAGGGCCAAGCTGGTGGGCTGGCAAGGGAGCCAGGGAAAAACCCCTGTAATGAATGCTGGCACATTCTCATGTCGGATTCACCTCTGTGAGGACTAGTGGCTTGTAGGGAGTGAAGGAGCCTTGACTGTCTGCCCTGCCACCAGCATTTAAGGCCGAGTCGGGGGGCCCAGAGAAGCTCAGCCTGGGAGCTTTTAGGGGTGCCCAAACAGCGAGCACTTCCCAAGGAAGAAGCCGACGGTGGCTTTAGGCCCAGGAGCGGTTAGCAGCCGTTTGTCCCACCCTGCTCACGTCTCCCTCTCCCCATCCTTGTGACCCCCACAGGACTTGGAGGACCAGCTGGAGGAGGAGGAGGCTGCGAGGCAGAAGCTGCAGCTAGAGAAGGTCACTGCGGAAGGGAAGATCAAGAAGATGGAGGACGACATCTTGGTCATGGAAGACCACAACAACAAGCTCTGCAAGGTCGGTGGCAGCTCTCACACATCCCCTTGGCCTCCAAGGCCAGGGAAGCCGGGGACTGGCCCTTCCCAGCCCACCTCCCAGTGCAGGCGAGCCCAGGGAGCGGCTAGGGGAGGGGCAGCCAGTCCTGCGGTTGCTCCCAGAGTCAGCATTCCCAGGGGGCTATTTTGCCTCTGACGGGTTGGCTGTCCCGCCTTGTCAGGACGTGTCCAGAAGACAGGCGCGGCTTCGGTCTTGAGCTGGGTGCCCCTTCACCAGCTGACCATGCCCTGTGGGCACCCCTGCCCGAGGGCCACTGCCTCCTGCTCCAGGCTCCAGGGCAGCCGGTGCGATGGCCCCTTTCCTCCACCCCCCAGGAAAGAAAACTCCTGGAGGAAAGAGTCAGCGATTTGACGACAAACCTGGCGGAGGAGGAGGAAAAGGCCAAGAATCTGAGCAAGCTGAAGAACAAGCACGAGTCCATGATTTCCGAGCTGGAAGTCCGTCTGAAGAAGGAGGAGAAATGCCGGCAAGAACTGGAGAAAATGAAGAGGAAGCTGGAGGGAGACTCCAGTGACCTCCACGAGCAGATTGCTGACCTCCAGGCCCAGATTGCTGAGCTGAAGATGCAGCTGGCCAAGAAGGAGGAGGAGCTGCAGGCCGCCTTGGCCAGGTGGGGAGCTCTCCACCCGGCTGGCTCCCCAGGTGGCCAAGAGCCTCGGGATGGGGAAGGGGCCAGGTGGGCCTCCACAGGGCGGAAGTGCAGAGGACAGCTGTTGGCCGCTCCTGTTCGAGGGAAGGGCTGTTGCATTCCAGAGGGATGTCCATCTGACCTGCACTGGCCAGCTAGAAGGTCTCTTTCCCACCAGGGACCTCCTTTCTCATCTCTTCTCCGCTCCTTCTGCACATGGGAATCCCTCAATGCCCTCCAGACAAGACCAGCATTTCCGCAGTCAATCCAGTTGGCCTTACGCGTTTAACCTCCTTTCTGTTTCCCTCATTCAGGCTGGAAGATGAAATGAGCCAGAAGAACAATGCGCTGAAAAAGATCCGGGAGTTGGAAGCTCACATCTCGGACCTGCAGGAGGACCTGGACTCCGAACGGGCTGCGCGTCACAAAGCTGAGAAGCAGAAGCGGGACCTGGGGGAGGAGCTGGAGGCGCTCAAGACGGAGCTGGAGGACACTTTGGACAGCACCGCCACCCAGCAGGAGCTCAGGTGGGGCCAGGGGTCCACCTGGGGGAGGGGATGGCACAATCCAGGGTGACCTGCAAGGAAGCAGGCCTCCAATGGGAAGGCGGGAATGCTCAGTGAAGGGCAGAGGAAGGAGGTGCCTCCGCTGCACCCCGCTTCATGGTCCTTTGTGTTGGGGCTCAGAGCGAAGAGGGAGCAGGAGGTGACGGTCCTGAAGCGAGCGCTGGAGGAGGAGACACGAGCCCACGAGGCCCAGGTGCAGGAGATGCGCCAGAAGCAAGCCCAGGCCGTGGAAGAGCTGGCCGAGCAGCTGGAGCAGTTCAAGCGGGTAACCCCAGATGGGCGGAAGGGGAAGAGGTGCCCTGCCCTTGCCAGCCCGTCCTCCTGCCCGGCTGAGCGTCCTTGATGCTTTCAGGCCAAGGCTAATCTGGACAAAACCAAGCAGACGCTGGAGAAGGGAAATGCAGACCTGAGCAACGAGATCCGGTCGCTCAGTCAGGCCAAGCAGGAGGTGGAGTACAAGAAGAAGAAGCTGGAGGTGCAGCTGCAGGAGCTGCAGTCCAAGTTTGCCGATGGGGAGCGAGTCCGGACGGAGCTCAACGAGAAAGTCCATAAACTGCAGGTAACTCAGATCCGTCTGTGCTGTTCTTTTTTGCTTTGGGGGGCTATTTTACCTTATTCCTAGCTTCTTCTTCTTTTGAGTTGCTATTTTCTAGAAACACAGGATATCGATGCTGGAAATTAGACACAAGGTAGATCAATGCTCCCGATGCTGTTTCCCTTTTCTAGGCAGAGGTTGAAAACGTGACGGTTCTGCTGAACGAAGCCGAGGGCAAGAGCATCAAGCTGACCAAGGATGTGGTGACTCTGAGCTCCCAGCTGCAAGACACGCAAGTAGGTGTTTTGTGGGCTCCAGTTTGGAGACAGCTGAGGTGGGTCTTTGGGAAGGAGTTCACCAAGAGCTGTTCTACTCTCCAGGAGCTGCTGCAGGAGGAAACCCGGCAGAAGCTCAACCTGTCCACCAAGCTTCGGCAAATGGAGGACGAGAAGAACGGCCTGCAGGAACAGCTGGAGGAAGAGGTGGAAGCAAAGCAGAATCTGGAGAGGCAGATTTCAACATTAAACGTGCAGGTATGAACAGTTGTGACTGTGTGTGTTTATGCCTTGCCCAACTCTTGTAAGGTTGGTTGAGTTTTATTGCTGTTTAGACCCACAGCAAGTAGTCATTGAACCCAACTCTACATCAAGCAACGTTACATACTCAAGAGTGATGGGTTGAGTCTTCCTTGGGTCATGCCATCTGGGTGTCCACTTGGGCATTCAAAAGCCCATTAGTGTCCCAAGGGGTCGTTCCATGGCATTTTGTTGTGATGGCCCAAGAGAAGATGCAAAATGGTGGTGGTACCCAATCTGCTCAGGAATGACAGACCCTCCCCTGCCGGCCTTTAAAGATGGGGGCTGCTCTGTTGAGCAGACTCAAGCAGCCCTCCTGCCTCTGTCCCTGAATCCCGCCTGCAGCTCTCGGACTCTAAGAGGAAGATGCAAGAGTATCTTGGCACCATTGAAGCCATGGAGGAAAGCAAGAAGAGGCTCCAGAAGGACGTAGAGGGCCTCACCCAGCAGTTTGAGGAAAAAGCTGCCTTATACGACAAACTGGAAAAAACCAAGAACCGGCTTCAGCAGGAGCTGGATGACCTCGTGGTTGACCTGGATAACCAACGTCAGATGGTTTCTAACTTGGAGAAGAAGCAGAAGAAATTTGACCAGGTGAGAATTGAACTCTTTGATCTAATATCTACGATCAAGCTACGTTCTACTGCACCTGGAAATTCCATTGATGCAATAGTTAACGTATATTTTACTACATTAATACATGAATAATTAAATGTTTTAGTAAATTAATTCAGTATATCCATAAAAGTAGTTTTAGAAATGTTAATATTTTGCCCAGTCACCTGAATTTTGTAGGCAGGTGAAGAAAAGCAGATGGGGACGGCTCACTGAGCTTGGCCCTATGGCTCCATTCAAGTGACCCCTAACGCCTTCTCTGTCTTCGTAGATGCTTGCTGAGGAGAAGAACATCTCTTCCAAATATGCTGAGGAACGAGACCGAGCAGAGGCTGAAGCCAGAGAAAAGGAGACCAAAGCACTTTCATTGGCCCGGGCTCTGGAGGAGGCCCTGGAAGCCAAGGAGGAGCTGGAGAGGACCAACAAATTGCTGAGAGCAGAGATGGAAGACCTCGTGAGCTCCAAGGATGATGTTGGCAAGAACGTAAGTTCCTCCTCCTCCTCCTCCTCCTCCTCCTCCTCCTCCTCCTCCTCCTCCTCTCTCACACTCTTTTCTCTGGGAAGGTCCATGACCTGGAGAAGTCCAAACGGGCCCTGGAGCAGCAGATGGAAGAAATGAAGACTCAGCTGGAGGAGCTGGAAGATGAGCTGCAGGCCACCGAGGATGCCAAGCTGAGGCTGGAGGTCAACATGCAAGCGCTGAAGGGGCAGTTCGAGAGGGACTTGCAAGCCCGGGATGAGCAGAACGAAGAGAAGCGCCGGCAGTTGCAGAAGCAGGTACAGGAGCCCCCGTTTCTCATTGTGAGCATCCATCCCATGCCAGGCAGAAGGAAAGGGAGCCCTTCCTGAAGGGGCATTCTCCATTGAGAGCTGTCAGAGCTAGAAGGGTGAGCGCTGGTGGGTTTCGGTGCAGCTGCAAACTCCGTGCTGTGTTGCGTCACCCCCCTGGTCTCTCCCCCCTCTTCACCAGCTCCATGAGCTGGAGGTAGAACTGGAAGACGAGCGCAAGCAGCGGGGCCTGGCAGCGGCTGCCAAGAAGAAGCTGGAGGTGGACCTCAAAGACCTGGAAGGGCAGTTGGACTCTGCCAACAAGGGCCGTGAGGAAGCCATCAAGCAGCTGCGGAAACTGCAGGTTGGGAGGACCGCTCAGCCCCTCTGGAGCAGCCCCCTCTTCCCTGGGGGTGGCTCCAGGTGCATTTGGGGGACAGCCCCCGTGCTGCCCCACGGGTCCCGGAAGATGGGACTGTCTGCGGAAGGAGGGGGTTACTCGGGCAATACATGAGCCTCGAGTCAGGGAGGGGGCAGGAGGAAGGCCTGACCCTCTGACCTACCCCCAGGCCCAGATGAAGGACTTCCAGCGGGAGCTGGATGATGCCCGGGCTGCCCGGGAAGAGGTCTTTGCCACAGCCCGGGAGAACGAGAAGAAGGCGAAGAACCTGGAGGCAGAGCTGATGCAGCTGCAAGAGGTGAGCTGGTGGGAGGCTGGAAAGGCCGGGAGCACCATGGATACCCACTGCCCAGGATGTTTGTGTGTGTAATGACAGCCCCCCGGTTCTGAAAGTGGGGTCCCGGGCCTGGGGAGTCCCAGCTGTAGAGAGGGTGTTCAGGGAGCCTCTTCCTTGGCAGGACTTGGCTGCCGCAGAGCGGGCTCGGAAGCAGGCAGATCAGGAGAAGGAGGACCTGGCGGAGGAGCTGGCCAGCTCTGTCTCAGGGAGGTAAGGGGCCCAATGCCCCCAGGGGGCCAAAATGGGTGGCCTGGCAGCGGGCCCCCCCGGTCGGGGCTGGAGAGCCACTCGGATAAGCTGCCCAGCAGTGGACATGGGACCGGGAGGGGGTGGCAGGCGGTGAATCTCAGCTGGTGACCCCTTGCAATGTCCCCAACTGCCCCCCAGGACCAGCCTGCAGGACGAGAAGCGCCGCTTGGAGGCCCGAATCTCCCAGATGGAGGAGGAGCTGGAGGAGGAGCAGGGCAACATGGAGGCCATGAGCGACCGCTTCCGCAAGGCGGTGCAGCAGGTAAGCCCCCGCCCTGGGAGGGGCTGGAGAGGCACGGCCAGGGCGTGACTTGCTCCGTCCAGCCGCTCTGCAAATCTCCCCTTCCCTTCTTCAGTCGGAGCAGCTGAGCAACGAGCTGGCCACGGAGCGTGCCACGGCACAGAAGAACGAGAGCGCCCGCCAGCAGCTGGAGCGGCAGAACAAGGAGCTGAGGTCCAAGCTGCAGGAGATGGAGGGGGCCGTCAAGTCCAAGTTCAAGGCCACCATCTCGGCCCTGGAGGCCAAAATCAGCCAGCTGGACGAGCAACTGGAGCAGGAGTCCAGGTACCCAAGGGGGAAGCATGGGGGGGGGAGGGTTGCCCAGAGCAGGACTGCGTCGTGTGGGGTGTCTGCAGTCTGGGAGTCCAGGTGTGCATCCAGCTGTTTGGCACCAAGCCCCAGGCCTGATCTTGGGAACCCTCCCAGGGGAATCTTGAGATGCCACCACCAAACCATTCAGGCAGACCTGAAAAATGCCTTTTTTTAAAGCTTTTAACTTTCCTCAACATCTTTTAAACATTATATTCAGTTCTAGGTAAATAAAACACCTTTTTGTGGAAATACAAGCAGTCTATTTTTAAAAAATAAGACCAAAACTCAGAAATATTTTTAAAAACAAGTCAATTTTCTTTCCCTCGCCCTGGATGCAACTCACAAGGCAGAGTCTCCTTCCCCGAAAGAAACATGCCAGCAGACTGTCCTGCCTTCGTACTGGGCTGGGCTATTGCTTTCAAGCCCTGGAAAGCTTCATGTGGACTAGCCCCTTTGAGCGCCTTTCTGCCTTCCTATAGAGAAAAGCAGACGGCAGCCAAGGCCCTGCGCCAGAAGGACAAGAAGCTGAAAGAGACTCTGCTGCAAGCGGAGGATGAGAGGAAGCAGGCCGAGCAGTACAAGGACCAGGTGGGTGCCCGGTGGTAGGCATTCATGGGCAGGTGGGCAGGCGAGGGAGTGGGGAATGCTGTGGCAGAACCTTCACTCCCATCGTCCCCTGCTGGAAACACCGGGGCCGCTTTAGGCCCTCTGGGGCTGGCTCTGAAGCCCCTACCGGCCTCTCCCCCAGGCAGACAAGGCCAGTGCCCGGGTGAAGCAGCTGAAGCGGCAGCTGGAGGAGGCGGAGGAGGAGGCCCAGCGCATCAATGCCAGCCGCAGGAAGCTGCAGCGGGAGCTGGACGAGGCCACGGAGAGCAACGAGAGCCTGGGGCGGGAGATGGTGGCCCTGAAGAGCAAGCTCAGGTGAGGCCCTGCGCCTCCCGCCTGGCTGGCGTCCCGCAGGCACTGCCCACTCCTTCCCAGTGGCCTTCGCCCATTTCCACCCGTGGTCCGAGCCAAGGGCT
The DNA here is from genome assembly GCF_001527695.2 of Protobothrops mucrosquamatus. Classification (NCBI taxonomy): domain Eukaryota; kingdom Metazoa; phylum Chordata; class Lepidosauria; order Squamata; family Viperidae; genus Protobothrops; species Protobothrops mucrosquamatus. Next base: position 509,438 of record NW_015386439.1, read on the forward strand.
GGGCCGGCACCCTTTGCCTCCTCACTCGGAGGGTGCAGGCAGCCGAGGTGATTGGGCAGGACTGCGCAGGGCCCAAGAATAGGATGACGGCGCCTTCTCCGGGGCCCCGGTCCCCCCAACCAGGCCCTCCTCGGCCTGCCAGGTGCTGCAGGCCGGGGCTGATGTGGTGGACGCTTCTCTCTTTCAGAGGGAACCCAGAAGCTCCGCAGTGACTCGGCAGGTACCAGGCCTTCACCTTTGCAGCCTGCTTGTGATTGCCAAACGCCAACCTGCCTTTGGGTCCCTCAGAAATCCAAGCGAGCCTCCTGCAAACTCTGAAGGCTTGGCTATCTCGTGGGTAGCGGCTTCTTCCCAGAGACAAATACGACAGAGTTTGCCCTGCATGCCCCTTGCTCCTGACCCAGGCTCCTGGCACCTCTGTTCTAGTCACTCCCCCCACAACTGAGCTTCGGCAACACACCCCTCCTCCCCCCCCTTTTAAAATCAAATCATTGTCCATGACTTGCACAAGCACCATTTCACAGAGCTCTGCAGCGCATACAAGGAGCCGGCTCATGAGCACGACCCTTTAAGCCAGGGGTCTCCAGACTCAGCAACTTTAAGACTCGCGGACTTCAACTTCCAGAATTCCCCAGACCCCGAGTCTTAAAGTTGCCAAGTTTGGAGACCGCTGCTTTAAGCAGCCACAGTTTCTTCCTTCTGGTGCATGTAGCCACTTTGGGGGGAAACCCAGCTGCTTTCATGAGCAACTGAGCAGTGCTGAGGCCCAAAGCATTTGCCCCAGTTGCTTCTGAAGCAAGAGCACCCCGATATGTGGGGCAGCTGCCCCATCACACAGCCAGGCAAGCCGCCACCAGGAGCAGGCCGCGTCCCCTTGCTACCTTCTTTGTGGTGCAAAATCAGATGCCTCGGCTGGCTCCCTTGCGGCCGCACAGTGGGCAGCTGTGCTCCAAAGACCCATCTTGGGATGGGAATTCATGCATCACCCCCAACTCGTAAAAACCTCTCTGGATCGGCTGAGCCACTTTCCTTCCGTAAGAGGTGTGGATTCTCCTTGCAGCACTGGGCTTTGCTGCTGCCACTGAAGGTGTGGCTGTGGCTGTGGGTGTGTGCATGCACGCACTCACAAAGCCAAACTCCTGCTGCTGCATTTCACCCCTTTTCCACTGGCCTTTTCTGTCCCTGCACAGGAGCTGAGTGGTCAGAGCTGCCCCTCTGCCACCCTCCTTCACACTGTTCTGTTCCATGCACCACAGAAAAGGCGCACCAGGTGCCGGGAAAAGGCTGCCACTGACTCAGTTCCTGACGGACGTGGATCTCTGATGCAGGGAGAACATTTGGCCCCTTTTTTCAGTTTAGGGAAAAGGCTAATTGAATTTGGGGGGAGGGGATGAAGGGAGAGGGCTAGAAAGCAGCCAGCAGGAAGTTTCAGCTGGTTGAAAGGAAGTCGGGCAATGCCCTATTAGCTCACAGAACTCTGGGGATGGCACAGAGGGCAGGAAGGAATTTCGGGAGAAAAGACCGTCTGCCAGCAGCTCTTGGGCAGACTGGCACCTTCGAGGCCTACTCAGACATTCAGAAAGGATCTCTCTCCTCTGTGTAAAGATGGCGCAGGTTGGCACCTTCTGCCCTTAAGCCTCCACCGATTCCTGAGAAGTGGCACCTGAGCGCCCTCCTTTCGCCAAAGGATTATCCACTCTTTCTCACCAATCCTTTTCCCCCACTGCAGGCGCGGGAACGAGCCGGTGTCCTTCGCCCCCTCGCGCCGGTCAGGCGGTGGTGGCAGCGGGGGCAGGCGGTCAGTCGAAAATGCCACCGAAGGCTCCGAGGAAGAGGGAGACCCCCGGGATGCAAATTTCAATGGAACCAAGTCCAGCGACTAACTAGCCCCCCCCTCGCCACGCCTGCTTGTTTGACTGCTGCACCAGGAAAGGGGGGGCATTAGTAGCCCTGTAGGCCGCTTCACCTGTCCCAAAGCCACGTCTGCCCTGACCACAGCTGCCTTTACTCCCCCGTAGACACCCTTAGCCACGGTGGCCTTAGTCGCACAACTGCCTTTCAGCGAGGGAGATGCCCGCCTGGGTGACCAGACCAGGGCCGCCCTCCCCAGAAGCGCTCCGTACCCCTGGGAGAGAAAGCCCACTTGCCTTGCCCCTCCCCCAAATTCTTGTGCTTCCCCGTTGCTTCCCAGCGGTTCTAGACTTCCAGAAGACACCCCAAAATTTGCCAAAACCCAAGTGCCTTTCTGAATCACTGCTTTTTTGGGGGGGAGGGGAGGGAACAAATGAGAAAACGACTCTTACTACTTGGGATGACCTTTGTGCTTAACATACACACACAAATTAATAAAGGTTGTTAAAAAATCAGAATAACCCGAGTGCAAAGTGTGCCGCAAAGCACCCCAGGGACAACTCACAAGCACGTGTCTCTTCAGGCAAAGGACTAGAAACTTACTGCCTTTTGAAACTTATGTTAGAGGAAACCTGCTTTTTCTGTCAAGATTGCAAGGTATTTCCTTGCTGCCAACTCTCTCGTTTTGGTTCTAGCCAAGAAAAATCAAACTGGGGTCAGAAGTACAGCAGTTTTGGATGACAAACTAGTTTAATAATCCAGCAACCCTACATCCCTTTCCCGGTGCGTAAAAGGAAACCCTCCCCCCCCCCCCAGAGAAACTTCCAAGTTGGAATAGGAGCCTCAACACTAATGCTCCTCTGATGAACTTTTTATAAGCTGCCTTAATTAAAAGGCACCCGTTTAAACAGGGAAATGGACAGGATAAGGCACCAGGACAGAATCTTCTAAGAGCAGACTTCTAATTCTCCAGATGGGTTGGACTACAACTCCCATTGCCCCAAGGCCTTGTTGGCTGAGGAGGAGAGGAGTTTTTGTCCCAAACTTCTTGAGTAGACCAGCTTGTGCTTTTTCCTATTTAGCAAATTTATATGCCGGACCCTGTTAACTCTCTGTACTCTCAGCAGCAGACACACCGTCTGATGACACACAGCTGGTGTTGCTCAGCTTCCGAAGACCCAAACCGCTTTTTCCAGCAAGGGACCCCCGGGGGGGGGGTGTCAAAGAAAGTCCACTGGGAGGAATTTTTAGGGCTTCAGAGGCGCTGTGGGAGAGGCTCCTTCTTGGCCGGGGCAGCTGCAGCTTAGAAGACCAAAAGAGAGGCTTGTGGTGTCCAGAAATGCTGGCGCTGAGAGTCCCCGGAGGCTTCACAACAGGACTTCTCCTGCCCGTTCAAGGGCCTTTGGGGGCCCCATTGGAGGCAGGAAGGCAGCCAGGCCAGGGGCCCGAGGCGGGGGGGCCTCTTCTCTCCCTGGAAAGGAAAGCAGAACCTCCCAGCTGGACAAAGAAAACCGGCCTCCGGCTCTCCTGCGAGGCTCTTCACGTGGCCCTTCAGCCTGCTGGGAGCCAAGACGGCCTCTCTCTTCCTCCGGACACAGCCAGCTTTCCTCGCTGCTCTCCCGTTGCAGGTGAGCAGCCATTACCGGCTGCCAGAGAAGCGGGCTGGCCCCAGAGTCCCTCAGAAAAGCATCTGGGCTGCCCTCTGTGCTGGAAGGCCCGCCGGCCCTGCAAGGTTGGACGGCCGCGTGCCTAAATCCAGTCGCTTGGCCAGCCTGTGGAGTCAGAAGGGGTCATTGGCCTCGGAACCTGCGAGGGGCTGAGAGTGCTGACAGTGGGGGAGTCGAGCGAGGGAAGGCCCCGACTCACCGCAGACGAGGAAGAAGTTAGAGGGGGCCACACGCTCCTGGGTCAGAAGAGCCGGTCCCAGGCAAGGAGTCACCAACTTTCCTACCCCAGGAAGGCCAGTTCCCCTCTTGGGGCTCCAGGATTCACGCTCTCCTTCCCCAATTTCATATCACCCAACCTGGCCCCCTCCAACTTGGTGGGGAGAGCCACTCCCAGTTTCCGGCCACTCTGGAGGGCACAGGTGGCAGAAGGCCATAGGCATGGGCAGCTTCCCTCCCTGTTCTCCTAGAAACCGTGCTGTTGGGCTTCTCCCTTGCCCACTCTGGGGCTTCCCCCAAGGCTTGCAGATGCCAGCCAGACTGACCTTGGGGCCCGATCCAGCAGGGCACTTACCAGCTGGGATTGGTACATTTGAGCAAAGGGCCAAAGTCTTTAAATAAAAAGAATGTGGGAGAGATTTACTCCACCTGGGTAAAAGCTCTGGGGCAAAGCACGGGCTCTGCTAACATTGGGGGACAAACGTTGAATGAAGTGCCAACCCAGCTTTGGAGGAGTCTCTCCTTTTCTCTGGGCTTCTTCCGCCACGGCCCTCCGCTCGCCTCACAATCTGGGTATGTTCCGAGCCAACAAAGGCAGCCCCTCTGCTGGCACCGGGAATGCCCACTTTTTCATAAACAGGCGGAGAAAACTGTGCTTGCGAGGCATGGATGACGCCCATTCGATTCCAGCACAACATCCAGAGGACACCGAGCTGAGCAAGAGCCTCCACGGAGCCCTCTCTGGGGTGAAGGCCTCCGGCCACTTCTTGTGGCTCACCGCCTTTAGAACAACACCGACACGTGATTTCTGCAGTTTCCCCCCACCCACCCCTGCAGGGAGGAAGGTTTCCTGTGGACTCACCCCTGGGGCACGTGGGGGCCGCTCAGACGCCTCTCATACACGTCCCTGCCCAAGTAGGGAGGGGGCGGTGCTGGGCTTCGGTACGGGGTCTGGTCATAGACGAAGTTTCGGCAGGAGGCCAGCTTGGATTCCAGCGCCTACAAGCAAAGACCGTGGCTGGGTCAGCCCTGGGGAACTCGGGCGTGGATCCCACTGTTTGATTAGGGATGGAAGGCAAACCCAGCTTTTCCACTTGTTCCTCTCAAATGCCCCAAGACTCACCCCGACTTTCCGCAGGAGGTCCCCCACAATGTTCAGTGCTGATATCCGCGCGGCTGGCGTAAGTGGCGTTCCACTGGATCCATTCTCAAAACCTTGGTTAAAAAAGATGCTTTATTTGCAAAGTGAATGCAGCGTGGATTTTAGACCTTTTCAAATATCTTCTTCCTGAACTGATTTTGTAATAGGACTTGGGGCTTTTCTATCCTGACTCAGTTCTAGGCCATCAGTGACTCCAGCCACCTTCCCCACTAGGAGAAAGACACTGGGCATACTGGGGCCTGATGTGCAGCCACTTCTTCCTCTTCCTCACCAGGGGGTGCTGTTGCTTCACAGACTCTACTGGGCAAGTGAAAAGAAAATGTTTTTGTCTTTGTGTGTGTGTGTGTGTGTGTGTGTGTGTGTGAGAGAGAGAGAGAGAGAGAGAGAGAGAGAGAGAGAGAGAGAGAGAGAGAGAGAGAGAGAGAGAGAGAGAGAGAGAGAGAGAGATCTGTTCACCTCTTCTGAAGGCTCCTGGGGTACTAAATCCATTGCTGGGCCCCTGGGGGATTGCAGGGGTCGATGGCCTGGGGGAGGTGGCTCGCATGCCTGTGTCCATCCGTCCAGCTTCTGAGGAGCCCTCCACTGAGACCTTCGGCTTCTCCTGCTTCTGCTGCACGGCCAGCTCTTGGCGCAAATCTAGGGGTCGAAAGCAGCTCAAGGGTGAGACGGCCCTGCCTGCCCTGCCCCTCTGGGCCAAGGCACCCCAAAGGGCTCCGAAGCGCAGAGAGGTGGCCAGGGAAGAGCGTGCAGCAGATTCAGGAGGAAAACGCCCTCTGTCGGCTGGGTCCCAACCCTCCCTTCCGCCACTGGCAGTCACAGGGGGCGTGGCGCCTGCCTTGCTCCTCTTCCCTCTCCGACATTTCTTCTTTAATGCTGTGCCAACCCCGGGGGCTCCTTTAGATGAAGCAGAGAGAGGTTGGGGAAGCCCCACAGTGTGGAATGAAGCTCTGCCCACCTCTGGCTTCGTCCTTCAGCCGCTGCACTGACTCCAGGAGGCTCTCCTTCTCGTCCAGCTCGCTCTCCAGGAAGGCGTTGCGCTCGATGGCCTGGTTCAGCCGCTGCTCAAAGTCCTCCAGGGACATGATGGTGGCTCTGCACAGAGCCCGGGCACAGCGTCAGCCAGGCATGGAGCTAGGGGAGTCCTGCCTGAGGAAGCTGGGCCCCGTGGCCCCGGAGGGTCCTTGGGGAAGCTCCGGGGCTCTAAACCTTGCCCCCTCCACCCAGGGTACCTCTTGGCCCTCTCCAGGTCGTCGTTGCACTGCTCCAGTTCCCGGATGTACTTCTGCAGCTGGTCCCGGGCGCCCCTCGCCTGGCCCAGCTCCTCCTCCAGGGCTGAGATCTGCCGGTCCCCGTCGGCGTGTTGGCTGGCAATCCTCTCCTAGCCCCAAACAATCACGCAGAACAAATGCCACTCGCACAGCCCTGCTGCCCATGCTGGGTGTGCACTGCGCCAGATGGCCTTTGCCCCCCCGCACCCTTGCGTGGCTGCCCCCCCCAAATAGGGCTCTGAACGCCAACGCTGCCCCGGATAGGCAGTCCCCGGCCTCGGCTCAGGTCTTTGCCACCCGCCCAGTGCTCCATGCCAGCACAGCCGCCTGGTAGCTTCAATGGGCCTCTGTTCCAGCAGTGCTACCGGGGGGGGGGGGCAGGGAGGGCATGGATGAATGACCCAATTGTCAAAATGGCTTTCCCTGTCCGAGAGCTGCTTCATCAGGTGACAGACTGTGGGATCACAACATTAAAAACAGGACCCCGAGCACTTGAGGGTCACCAGGGGTGGTGTCCCTTTTCCCTTCCCTTCATGTTTGCTGAGCCTCACATTATCTGCCGCCCTTCTTCCACCCTCCCCCCCCCAGAAACGGCCAATTTCCCCCTGGCCAAATTCTGCCAACATCCTGAGAGGGCAGAAGAGGGTGAAGAGAGGGCAGAACTCACCCGGCTGAGGCCGAGATGCCCATGTTTGCATGTTTAGATGCCCCTGAAAGGCCAGCATTGGCAAGGCCCAACCTGGATCCCCATTACCCACCCACCCTGTGTAAATGCATGGGTGACCTACGTATAAACGCCCCTGACTGAAAAATAAATCTCAGGCACACACCACCCCTGCAAGGTGGGCCCCCTGCCTCACCCAGTTCGCTTGTCAGGCAGCCCTGCAGCCGTCCTTCCCTGGTCTGCCCACCCACGGCCGAGTTCCTCTCCTCCTCCAGCTGCTCCCCTCATCCAGTAGAAACTCAGGACCTCAAAAAAGATGCTCCCCCATGGCCAGGATGGCCTTTGCAGGACCGACCCAAATCGGCTCCAGCCCCTCTCACAGGTGATGCAGGGACTCCCCCCACCCGGCCCGTCTGGCTAGCTCTCCTCCTCGATTGCCAAGGGGTCTGGCACCCCGGAGCGCCCCCGACCCCCTCCTCACCTTGACCGTCTCCACCTCCATCTGCAGTCGGGCGTTCTCCGAGAGCAGGTCCCGGTTTCGAGTCTCCAGCTGCTGCAGCTGCATCTCCAGCTCGGCTTCGTACTCACGGCTGCCCTCTTGGAACTCACGCAGCTCCTCCTGGGCGCTCTCCACACTGAGGGCAAAGCGGGGTAGGAGCCGGCCATGCCAATCACGAGGCTGACCCCGGCCAAGGAACCGGGCAGGTTGCCCCCCACATCTGCTGGCACCCTGGCCTCCCCACGCCTGCCGAAGGCTCAAAAGTGCCGCTGCTCAGCGGCCGAGAAGCCGTAGGGGGAGGCTTACCACTGCTTGTATTTGCCGGAGAGCTCCTTCCAGTAGCCGATCTCCCCCCCTGCACAATCGAAGGGGCTCCTTTCGGGGTCAGCCATGGTAGAAGCCGCCTGGCATGATCTTCCTGCGAGTGGGGGAGGGGAGAGAATCGGGAGCGGGTTGGTTGCAGAGCCCACCGCACGTCTGACCGGACCAGCCATGCAGGATGATATCCCTCCCGGGATCCAGGCCCCGAAACAGCGTTGAAGTTCACTCCAGAACTCTACATACGCTCAGGAGACCTGCCCTCTTTCTGGTGTCAGAAGAAGAGACCCAGCCAAGAACGAACTCTTTTGGGAGACGGCTGGAGACAGTCCTGCCCCACCCAGAGACTTTTGACGAGGGAGACCGAAAGAGGCCTAGAGATGCCCACCCATTTCCTTATAAAATGGCAGGCACACCTGTCTCTGCAACCCCAGCGGGCCCCTGAGCCACTGAAGCCCGGCAGGGGACGATGGGGAAAGCTCTGAGCATCTTCTGTGAGTTAACCACAGATGGAGTTTCTAACCAGGCACTGAAAGTCATGCAGAAATTACTGTGAATTTTCACTTGGGTGCCTCAAAAATGATCTTATTCATTTCTGAATTGTTTTAAATAAAGATACGCTTTTAAAGAAAAATAAAGGCACTCATGGAAAGCAGGCCAGAGTGGAACTTTGGAAAGAAGAAACACATTTGGGATTGTGGTTGGTCTGAGCACTCATAATCTTGCTAAATTAAAGGGCGCATTTAATAAATCTCTGGCTGCTCCTTCATCGTCTCTGCTGTCGAGTTGCTGAGCCAAAGAAAGAGGCCCAGCTGCTGGGACGCCATAAGCAGAGCTGGAAGGAGCCAGGCTGGGGGCGGCTTGGCCGGGGGGGGGGCCAAACGGGCAAGTGAGGCGAGAGAGCTGGGCCAGGCCCAGAGGGCCTCTGGCCTGCTTCCTTCGCTGCCCTCAAGAGGGGCCGAGGGACCGGATCCTGGGGGCCGCTTTGCAAGCTGAGCTGTCATGCCAGGAGGCTCAGAGGAGGCCCCAGAGCCGGGCATTCGAACTGGGAAGGGGTGAGGCTGCCCCCCTCTCCCTCTGCGGCACAGGGCTGGACGTCAAGGTCTCTCCCCATCTTTCGGGCCCCACAGGTTGCCTCTTCCTCAGGACACGCTCAACTCTGAGCGAGGGGGCGGAGGGGGGCTGCATCCTCTGCTGGCGGAATGCGCTTTTGCTCCCATCAAATCTTCACGGCATGGATTTTAAAACAGATTTGACAGTTTCTCTGGATTTATTTTTATTCTGCATGTGGATTAATTTAATGATAAGCCTGTTGCCATTGGAACCTCCTTAGACTTTGCTCCAAAATATGATTCAGAGGTAAAAGGAAATGTTTTACTCCTACATGCAGATAGTTTACTACACGTCCGCTGCCAGAAGGCCTGCGTGGCCCTGAAGGGGTCTCCAGGGGTCTCTGGCCAAGGGGGAAAGGCCCCTGCAGGAGTGGCCCTTCAGGTCTGAAACTGGCCGGAGAAACAGAGGCACCAGGAGCCAGAAGAGCCAGTCAGGAACTGGAGGGCGGAGGGAGCCAAGTCAGCCCAAGACAACCTCACAGCCATCCTTGGCACTGCTCTGAACCAGCCCCCCCCCGCCATTCCTTCCCCAAACGGCCCCAGGGGAGGGGGTCAGTGCCGTCACCGGAAGAGCTTCGACCAACTGCTACACACGGGTCGGTGGGCATTAAGTTGCAAAGCGCTGCCAAGCAGTACGGGGGGGGGGTCGCCCAGAGGAGGGTCCACGAGAGTGAGGTCACTTCCCCAAACGCTGCTTACTCTCGCCCCGCCTGGTGCCAGCAGCCAGGACATCTGGCAGGCCCGGGTCTCTTTCGCGGGTTACTTTCCCACCGGCTCGCCAAGCTGCGCTGGGGCTGGCCGTGGATTGCACCCGTCTGCAAGGGCTCGGGGGGGGGGCGGAAGGACCATAGCAGAAGAGCCCCCCCGGGCAAGCTGGGTTCGGAGAGCCCTCCTCGCTCTCAGGCACACGAGACCGGCCCCACGCACGGAGTTTACCTATCCGGCTAAGGGGCCAAGGCGAGCTCCCCTGCGGCGAAGGGGAGCCCTGAAATGCGACCCCCTCTGCCTCTCAAGCCCCCCTCCCCCCGGGGCAGTGGGAAGGGCGGCCGGGAGACCCTCCTCGTGCACGGCGAGGGGCGGCTGGCTGGCTCGCTCGGGGATCCTGTCGCCTCCCGGCCCCGAAGCTTCCCCCCCCCCGCGCCCGTTTCTTCGCCCGCCGCCACTCACCCTGCCCGCAGCCAGGAGGAGACGCCGCCGCCGCCGCCCCGCTCAACTGGCAACTCTCGTCCCGTCCGAAACAACACAGGCAGCCTCTGCGCGGCCTCCCATTGGCTGCCGGTCACGCGACTCTGCCGCGCTCCTCCAATCGGTGCGGGCCGATGGAACGTTGAAACTTTTGTATCTTTTCTGGCTTTCCCTTTTTTCCTCAATGGGGGAGGCGCGCGCGCGCGCGCGGCGGACGGGGGGGGGGAGAGTTGTTGGAAGCAGCCGGCAACCGCCGCGCCTCCCTCCCCACCCGGGAACCACACCCAGCCCCGCGGGCCCCCTCGCATCAGCCGCTGACCCCGATGCTCAGTAGCCCAGCCAGTCAGGTGGTTCCCACGCCCAACCCTTGGCCCTGCTCGACCAGATTGATAGGATTTGTAGTACCCAATGCCGGCGGAGGATGCCCAGACAAATTCTTCATCGCTTTGCTCGCCGGGCTGATTAACTCAGCCCTTCTGTGAAACCCCCCAAAATTCCTGCTCTCAGTTAAGGTGGTGTCCTAATTCACGGTTCTCTTCTTCCTTGTAAATCAGGATCCTAATAACCTGGCAATTAAAACTGAGGCTCTTCCTGTTTGCCAGAATGCAGCATCTCACCCCCAGCCTTCCTGCCCCATTTGCCCTTCAGGGGCCCTTAAGGACACACAGGCCGGGAAAGCTGGGAGGGGGGGGGAGATCCTGGGCTCTCTCAAACTGCTGTCCCCGTTCAGAAGAATCTCACTGTGTGAAGGGGAGACCCGATTGTTCTCTCCTTGGCATGGGATGGGGGGGGGATGTGGGCAAAGACCTCTTTGGGCAAGGGGTCTCTGAGCCAAAGTACAGAAGGAGGTCATTGAAGACATTCCCACATGCAAAACTGAGGTGGATTTGCCAGCTTGCATGGACACAGGCAGAAAAGCCAGTTGTCTAATTTTAGCCTTGCGTGGGCGTTGCAGTCAAGATTAAACCCATGTTTCATCCCATTAAGGTCTGATGAGTTCACGTTCCTTCTTGAAATCTAATTGTCTTAAAACATTGAAAGGCTGGTTTATTCATACCAAGATGTTCCTCCCACAGCCACCCACTTCCTTTCTTTGGCCTGGAAAGATTTTTGGTTCCAAATAGGGCTGCGTGGATTTAGTGCCCCTCCCCCTCGGGCCCAGCTGGGGGGCTTGCAGTTTGGCCTGCGGAGCTCACCCCTTCTGGCCTCACCTTTGCTGAGGTGCTCAGTTCAGGTGCAGAAAGGGGCTTTTGCCTCACCATCCTCCTCCTAACCTGCTAGCTAGTCCCACAGCTCTCAAGCTGGGTGGGTCCAATATGGGCAAAAGGAAAAGGATGGGGGGGGGGGACTCCAGACTCCTTTCTTGGTGCACAAAAAACTAGCAGGAGCCGAGCAACAGCAACAGGGCTGCTTTCAGGGGTCTTTCCTTGCCCCCTACTTAGCCAGGCAGCCTGGCATCTCTGGGACCAGACCCTCCACTTCCATGAAGGCAGGGTGGCAAGTTTTTTTTTCTTTTCTTTTCTTTTCTTTTCTTTCCTTCTTTCTTTCTTTTTCTTTCTTTCTTTTTCTTTCTTTCTTTTTCTTTCTTTCTTTCTTTCTCTTTCTTTTTCTTTGTTTCTTTCTTTTTCTTTCTTTCTTTCTTTTTCTTCCTTCCTTCCTTCAGCAGAAAATGCACCAAGAAAGGAGGGAGGGTGAACAAGGCTGCCTTCCAAGGCAGGAGCATTCCTTGAAACAGAACCAGCTGACAGACAGGAGGAGACAGGTCATTAATGGTGACCCTGAGCTGGCTGGAGGACAAGGAGAGGCAGATGAGAGAGGAGCTGATCTACGGTGCAGCCTCAGCTCCGGCCCTTCTCGCCAAGCCCCCACCGACCAGCCTTAGATTCCCAAGGGAGAAAGACTGTTGCGAAAGTGTCGGCCGGGAGGGGGCAGCAGCCTACAAAAGTGCCTCTTTTGATACTCTGAATTTCTTTGGAAGCTGAGTAATCTTTGTACCGCTGCTGCTTTGGTAATTTCTGCCTCCTGTCTATATACAACCGCTCTTCCTCAGAAGCAGAGTCACAAATAAGCAAATTAACGTAACTGCTTTCCCATTTCCTTCTCTACAGCAAACCCTCAGCAATGTATGTGGGCTCAAAAAGTCCACATCTCCTAAGCATACTGATGCACTCCAAATCCATTGGGGATGTCCATTTTGCTCTCTGAATTCATGGCAACCTAACCCTAGATGGGTTTGCCCCCCAGTGGGATTTTCCCATGTTTTTTTACCAGGGAAGGCAGATAGGGCAGGGCCAAAAAGTCAACACCCTCCTAAGCACACTGACACGTTCCGAATCTGTTGGCGATGTCCATTTTGCTCTCCAAATTCATGACAACCTAACCCTAAGTAGATCTGCCCCCCCCCGGGGACACCTGCTTTCTGCTAACCACATGTGGCCACACAAGTGGTGACTGTGTGGGGCATGAATTGCATGGAGGTTGGTGGCCAAAAGAGCCACCTGGCAAAAGACGCCCATCTTTGCAAGCTTCCACTGCTGGGCTCTGCTTTTTTCCTCCATTTGGACCCCACACTTTTCTCCCCCCCTTCTGAGTCTCTGGGGGGGCGGAGAAACCCCCTTTGCGGTAAGTACTGAACGGCTGGATTTATCCATGGCATTCAGTTGTGCTCGCCCAGAGGATCCCCCTGGTCAGAAGCAGTCTATCCCTCCAAGGCAACCATGACCTGGCCACCTCTTGGCTTTGTGGTGGACAGAGGACCACAGGTCTGTCCAGGGTTTCCTCAGGTTTGAGAGTTTCCAAGCTTTTTCTTGGAAGGAGCCCCCAGGCGATCCTCCCCCCTCCTCTTCCATCTTTCTCCACCTGGCCGGACCGCAAGGTCCACCACCTCCACCCCTGGCTGGGCCGTGACCTAAGAGGGACCAGGAACCACTTCCCGTGAGAGAGATTTGCCTCAGGGAGACCACCACCACCTCTTTTCCGAGGAAAACCTGCCCGGGTCCTCAACGCAGAGCCGTCCCCACCAAGGAAGTGGGAGCTCCGTGGAATTCTGGGACTTGCAGGCGCCCCCTCTGCCAGGGAGCTCATCTTTGTCACTTTCATCTCTGCGTGGTTCGGTTTCCCTGAAATCAACCTTTTCAGAAAAGAAGACAGAAACCGCAGTTTCAGTCTTTCTGGAGGATCAGAAACCGGCTTCAGGAAACAGAACTGACTTTGATGCTGGTAAGCGCAGCACCCTGAAAGTCTAGATTTCTGCTGAAGCGCCTCCCACAAGAAAAGCGAAGGTTCCTTTTTTAAAATTAAAAAAAAAAGAATCTCTACGGCAGGTTGTGTTGCAAACCTCTGCCCAGAGCATCTGGGCCCTTGCCTCGCTGTAAGTGAGACCGAGCTGGTCCACTAGTCAGACTTTAACAGGTGCTGATTTTCCCAGCCTGGGAACATGACCTGTTGCAATCCTGCCTGTTCAGAGCCATTTAAACTAAAAGGTGAACTCAAGCCAGCGACCTCTCAGGAGAAGATAAATTTCCGAGGCTCCTTTGAAAAATAGTTGCTTTTTAAAAGTTGGAGGCTCAGATCTGTAGGCAGAAAATTTGTTTTTACAGAGCGCTTTGCTTGTGCAAACAAACACAGGAAGACACAAGCAGCCCCCAAACCCATATTAAAGCTGGCCCGAGCATCCTTGCCAATCATACCCCAAGATCTGGAGATCCTGTAAGACTCTCATGTGAAAAGAGTAGTAAAAGCTGCAGGCCTCAGCCCAGTTTGCCAGAGGGCTGTGGAAGCCAAGATTCATGGCTTAAGAGTGGCAAGCAATCCAGTGGTTCTCTGGAAGTCCTGTAGATGTCAGGAAGCAAAAGTTATAGCCTCTTTCCAGGAAAACAAAAGTAACATCCGGCTTTCATTCTCCGATGATTTATCTCAACCTGATCAGCTTCTAATGGGATTTCCAAAAAAAGACCTTATTAGAATCTGGGACAGTGAGAAATGCAAGCAAGGGTTTTTCCTGGAAAGAGTCTTGTAAGAGGGAGGGAGGGGCAGGGGAGGGAGGGAGAGGGAGGGAGAGAGAGAGAGAGGCAGGAAATGGGGGCATTTACTGAGAAGCAGGAGACCTGCTATGTTCCCAGTTGTGGACACATGGGGGAGGCAGATTCCCTGGGCCCGATTCCCCCCCCTTACTAAAAGCAGCAGTGGACTATGGGACACTCCTGCCAGAATCTCCTGCTCTATTTCATTGCTCTGCTGGCCCCCTCCCAGAGAAAGTGAGGAGAGGCAGGAGGGCTATTCCCTGTTAATACTATTTGGAGAATATTTCAATACCCAGCCCAACCTCAGTTTTTATGAAAAAAATCTCTTTTGCTCTTTCAGCTGCTGCAGAAGCCACCCTCTGCTGGAAACTGCAGGACAGCGAGGAAGCCCCCTACTCCAGACCCCTGGGAGGGAAGGGGGCTGCCCATCAGCTGCTGGCCCTCCGAACAAGCTCTCTGCAGGACAGCCTTCAATTGGCGTGCATTGGGTGGCCTTATTCTCCAATAAATTTGTATTGATTTATTAATCAAATTTGTGATCTCCCCAGAAGCGACGGTGGGTGGTTTGTAAAAGCACTGGAACCGCCCAGCTTTCTGTAAAGAATTCGGTGTTAACAGGAAGTGGCTTTTCCAGGCTGGAGTCCCTGATGCAATGTCTCACTTTTGGGTTCCCGTGAAAAACACGCACTTGTGGCCAAGAACCACCTGGGTTCTTTGGAACTGTGGCTCCTTCACCTGGTCCAGCGGCAGCCAATGCCGCCCCGAATTGCCTCCCCTCCCCTCCCGACCTCCGACCCCAGGACATCTTGTCCCGCTCCGGCTGCCAAGTCAGCGGTGACTCCTGTCGCGTCCCGGGGGGGGGGGGAGGTAGAAAAGGAAAGGAAAAGTCGCCCAGAGAGGCAGCTGATGGCCGGGCACGTGTTTTCTGAGAAGCGGGCCGGGAGAGGAGAAACGAGCTTTGCTCAGAATCAACAGAGCGCTTATCTGGAAAGGGCGCCGCCGCCGCCGCCGCCGCAAAGAGGGAGGGGGAGGCGGTGGACGCTTCGGGCCACTTCGGGCCCACCGAGCCCCCTCTGCCTCGCCTGCTCCGGGAGGGGGGGGGTGAGGGAAGACCACGACGAACAGGTCGCGCCAGTCCGCCCGGGTTGGCGTCTGTGGCCAGATCCCAGCGCAGGAGGGGCCCCGGGGGGGGGGGGGGGGGGGGGGTCGCTGTTCTGGTCCAGCTGCGAAGAGGTCCAGAGTCCTGTCGGCCCTTCCACGGCCTCCTCCGGGCGCAAAGACTGGGGGCTCCGGGACGGGGTGTTGGGGGTCCCTGTTCCGTCTCAGCTGCAACGGCGGCCTTTTCTTCAGGGGCGGCTGTGCAGGCAGAGGAGGGAGGCGGGGGGGGGGTCCCGCGAGGAGTCCTGCTTTCCCTTTCTTTTCCCGGGAAATGCCCGCTTTCCTGGAGCTGCCGCAGCTCGAGAGCTGCCTAGGCGGCCCGACGCGCCCTCCCCCCCCCTCCCTCCGCGCCGAAGAGGGAAAGCGAAAGTGGCGGGGGGCGGGGCCTGCCAGGCTATGAAAAGCCCCCGCCAGGGCCGGGCCCGCAGACGGGCGTTGGGCGCCGCGCCGAGGGCAGCAGCANCGGCGGCGGCGAAGAGAAGGCGGCGGCGGCGGCCGAGGCCCGGCCTTGAGCAGCCCCGCCGCGTCCCCGCTCCGGCCTCGCAGCTCCGGGCGGGGAAGGCCGGACAGAGACGCCGAGGCGGCCGAGGTAAGAGCCTCCTGGGGCTCGCGGGGCCTCTCCGGGACGCCCCGCGGACTGCGGCGGGATCGGGCGCCGAGCAGCCCGGCCTCTTCGCTCCGGGGAAGGGCGGACGCCCCCAGCGCGGTGGAGCAACTGGCAGGGGCGGCGGCTTTGCCCGCCCTCCGCCTCGTCCTGGCGCGCCCCTCTCCCGGGCAGGGGCCCCTTTCCGCGCTCTACAGGCGAGAACACGGCGCTCCCGACGCCCGCGGCTTTGTCTCCCTCGGCCTCCCCCTGCCTGCCTGCCCCCCCGCGCCTCCTTTCGCCGCCCTCCCCCCCACGTGCGGGGCGCTTCGTCGCCCAGCGTCCCCCCAAGGGCTGGCCTGCGCGGGGCTTCCCTCCGGCCCAGCCGCTGCGGGGTCTTGCGGGCCCCGTGCCGGCCTTGCCCGGAGCGAGCGCGGGGCCCCCGGAGCGTCCACCTGGGGCGGGCGCTTCAGGGCTCCCCCCCCCGGTCTCCTTGGTTGGTTGAAGGAAGAGAACTCCTCCAGTTGGTCCCGATCTTGACGTTGCTCCCATAAAACGCGACTCCCTTTATACAGCCTGCCGGCTCTGGTCGGCACGCCGATGGGGCTGGGGTGGGTTGCTGTTCCCGCCTAACCTTTAGGGGCTTTTCCGGCTCTCCTGCGCTTGGCAGAGACCCAAACGCAGGAAGCCAGAGGCTCGAGGCAGAAGTCCAGCATCCCTCAGCCCAGGAGGTGGCAACTCTCCCCTCCTCCTCCGCCTCTCTCAGTTCCACACTTCTCAGGAAAGTCGCTGAAGGAGCTGTGGGGGCAACTCCTTATTTTATTTATTAAATTTATACGCTGCCCATCTCGCTTACCAGAATGACTGGCCCTCCCTTAAGAGCACTGCATTCTCAGTGGCCCCCTTCGGACAACCCCCTCCTGCCCCCATCTGGATCACCCCCTTTGAAGGGCCACCAGCTTGATGAAGAAAGAGCAACTGAGCAACATTTTAAGGGTTCGCCTCTAAATGGAGGCTGATCTGCTTGAAGATCCCTGGGGGAGGGGCTGCAGAGCAAGGGAAGGGGAAGGGGCTGCTGGAGATCTCAGATTACTCAGGCATTTGGCAAGCAGACAAGCCACAAAGAAGGTTTGATTCTCAGGAAAGGAGAGCATTGGGGGATTTAGGCCTGAGTGTTAACAAATTCTTGTACTCTTTTAGGGTGGACTTTCCCACCCACTGAGCTTCCAGAGAGAGGGAGAGAAGAGATCGGGCACAATCTGCCTGGACAGTTCTGCACAGACTTTGTGGGGGGGGGGGCTGTCACTGTGCCAGGAACACCTCTTCTGTTCCAGGCATCACTCAGAGAGCTGAGATTCTAGCTGATGAGCCTTCCCTCCTTCTCGTAACCATTCAAACTAAAACCAGAACGGGAGGGGGGAGGAGTGTAGCTGCACATCTCAGTGTGGTGAGGGAGGGGAGGCCGAAAATACCTTCCTGTGAAGGTTGGTCTTTCGCTCTGCCTCGGTTCCTGGAGAGAAGCAGCAGAGTTGGTTGGACCATCTGAAGGGAAAGGCGTGCAGCTGAGCTGGCGGTTCCTGTCAATGGGCCTCTGTGGCCGGGAGGGGGAAACCACGCCTTTGTCTGGGGCTCCTCACTTTCCGGCAGAAGCAGCCCTGCGTTGGGTTTGCCTGGCAGAGGTTCGGTTCTGGCACCACGATGGATGTTTCTCTTTGTTTCCTTTGACCTGCCGTGGGTGGATCCTAACCGACCTTTTCTTGTTTCTCTGATTTGCAGGAGAACCTCAACACAGCAGCCCCCCCTTGGCCCCCCAAGCGATGGGAGGCAGCTCCAGTGGGTCTCGGTTGTAGGATGGTAGCACACAGCAGCGTAACGCCTGAGAATGGGATTGCAGTGGAGCTGAGAGGCCGGCTTCAGCCCTCCGTCCGGGCCGCTCTGCAGGTCCGGCCCCCCCACGGCACGGTGCAAGCCCCGCGGGACACCCACTTCCACACCTTCCGCTCCCAGGAGGACTTTGGGATCATCGTCCGCACTAGCGCCTTGCTGGAGAAGTGTGGCTTCTACTGGGGTCCCCTGTCGGTCAGCGCTGCTCACGAGAAACTGAAGGGCGAGCTGGTGGGGACCTTCCTCCTCCGCGACAGCCGGCAAAAAAATTGCTTCTTCACCGTTAGCGTTAAGACGGCCTCCGGGCCCACCAGCGTCCGTGTCCTCTTCCAGTCCGGT
Organism: Protobothrops mucrosquamatus; assembly: GCF_001527695.2. NCBI lineage: Eukaryota > Metazoa > Chordata > Lepidosauria > Squamata > Viperidae > Protobothrops > Protobothrops mucrosquamatus. The sequence continues at coordinate 527,366 of NW_015386439.1, forward strand.
CACTTCAGCCTGGAGGGCAGCAAAGAGGCCTTTGATTGCCTCTTCAAACTGCTGGAACATTACGTCAACTCGCCCCGGAAGGTCCTGGTCGCCCCACTACACAAAGAGCGCCTGCGGTCGCTGCAGGACCTCTGCCGCAAAAACATTGTGGCGACTTTTGGGAGGGAGAATTTGCCACACATCCCACTCAATCCGGTCCTGAAGACATACCTGGAGTCCTTCCCCTTTAAATTGTGAGCGGAGGGAGCATTACGCCAGTGGATGCGCCTGAGGTGCTGGAAGTGGTGCCTTGGTGGTGTGCAATCCAGGGAGCCAATTGTGCCCTGGGAGTGGTGGGGGAAACGGAGTCCCCGCAGTGGCGAACCGCAGGTGGCGCAGAGGCTGCCTGGGGCACTGGGCGTTGCGTCGCTGGGTGAAGACGCGAAGCAGACCCGTGGCTGGATTGTTGTACAAGCCTAAGCACCGTCATGAGCGCATCTCAATTCTGTAGCAGTTCTATTGAATTTGAACACTTGACTACCGATGTTTACACAACCAATGGACTGTTTGCACAAACTGAGGCCCTCAGAAGCCTTGTCAGTCATTTTCTGCTATGCAGAAACACTTTTGTTACTTTATATCTATTTTTTCTAAAAGCTAATAATAAACCTTATTATAAAGGTTCTTTTTCTAAGAAAAAAAAGACAACGCTTTCTCTGGTCTTTATGTACTGGGATTCGGAGATGGTTGGTGAGGAAAAGGAGAAAGGGTGGATGGATCCCCCACCAAGTCCTCGCCTGGGCTTCACACTGGATCCCTCTCTGCCTCAAAGGGATCTCTGCCAGGAATCCCCGTCCCTCCAGAACCCAGCCAAGCCCCCCCCCCCGTGAAGGTTCACTTGGGCCCTCCTGCAGGGAAGCCCCCATGGTCGGGATGGACAGTGGACCCTGCGTTGCCCAGGGGCTTCTGGGTACTTCCCAGACACCTCTCCTGAGACCTGTCCCCCCTTTGGGATCACAAAAGCGAGTTCTGAAGGGGCAGGGCCAACCCACCTCCCGGCTCAGGGGAGTGTGTGTGCGCACGGGGGCAGTGTAGTTGTGGAAAGGGGGAAAGAGCCGCCTTCTCCCTGGGCTCCAAGGGCTGGGAAGTCGGCTTGAGGGCCTGGCAGGGATCCTGCCTTGCTCGGCAGGAGGGGGAGCACGGAGGGGCTACAGCAGCCTGGGGAGAGCCGGGCTCCAGGTTTTGCGCAGGAGAGACCCACAGTTTTCTCCCTCGGCTGCCCAGAAGGGGGCTGCCCCATCCAGTGATGCCAGCAGAGCTGGCTTTTCTCTCTGCTCCTTTCCCTGAAGGGTAGAAAATCAGCCCCTCTGTGTGTGTGTGAGTGTGTGTGTGAGAGAGAGAGTTGGTGTGTCTGGGTCTCAGCCAAAGCAGAAAGAAAAAGGCCCCCTTTAACCACCTTTGTGGGCATCAGCCCACAGACGTGTGTCTGTTTCCAAGTTCCCCTCCTTGGATCTTGGGGTCCACTGGGAAGCCCAGGCCAGCTGCTCTGTCACATGACCTGGAGGGTGGGGCTTAGGCTGGAGGAATTGGCAGCCTTCAGAGCCCAGATCTGATGCCCCCCTTCAACATCCATGGGGGGAGGGATTTTCTCCTCTCCACCCCTCCCCCACTCCCCCCAGCTGGATCCAGCATGGGTTTTATTTTGGTGGCTTTACCAAACCTGGCCTCGTCCTCCTGTTCTGGTTCTGCAGACCCATTCTATTTACAGATGGGTGGTCCTGAGTTCCTTTATATATATTTTTTCCAAATTTTCTTTCAGTTGGAGAGAATTAAAAATAAATGCCATAAATTAAAGTGAAGTAAAATAAGCCCTGTATAAGGCTGCTTAAGGGCAAATAGGTTCTCCTGTCCCATTGCAGCTCTGAGGGCAACGTGGTCATCGAAGGCCTCAAGACTTGGAGAAGGGCAGGCAGACGTGGGAGAGCAGGATCCAGAACTGGGAACAGGATCAGGACCCAACGCAGCAGTGGAGAAGACGGTTTCCCTTCCCTAGATAAGATCTTTCTGCTCACCTCCAACTCCTAACTGGTTTCAATGCTCCGCTATATCTTGGAGGCTGCCCAGCGCGTTCAGCTTCACTTCCTTCCTTGCTATTATTTCCAAGTAATTTAAGGGGGGAGGGAATAATTGTGCACAACAAAAGGCATGAATATGTTTAACTAGCAAAACTGCTTGACAGCAGAGCAAACATCTAAGAACTTTTTCCCCAGAAAAATCCAGTTGGCTCCACGGAAATGTTGAGTAAAGTCTAATAATAGAACAGCTATAAGGATGTAATTGTTATATGGAACTGTGAAAAAATGGGAGCATCTGTAATTTCCCCATATTCTAAGTAATGCATGCCATTTCCAAGGAACCCCATGCATTTCCTTAACTCTCACCTTTCTTTCTTTCTTTCTTTCTTTCTTTCTTTCTTTCTTTCTTTCTTTCTTTCTTTCTTTCTCTCTTTCTCTCTTTCTCTCTTTCTCTCTTTCTTTCTTTCTTTTTCTCTGTCTCTCTTTCTTTCTTTCTTTCTTTCCCATTCTGTTCTCCTTAATTTCTCAGGAACAAGAGGTCAGTTTCAACCGAATCAACAGGGGTTTCTTCAGTGCACAACCAAGGCCGCCCTTGGTTCCCTCTCCGTCAAGCAACAGAGGGGATTCAACCCCAAACAATGTTTTTTTAAAAAAGAGGGGTGGGGGTGAATAAAGAGACAGAAACCCCAGCTGTGGTTTGGTGCATGATGCAGAACTGGGCACCAGTTTATCTGAGAATGCAAGGCTTTGTCTGTCTTTCAGGTGTGGTGCTGGCTTTCTCCAAACCTGCTTCAGGCAGAGGATTGTTCTAACAGAGTCATTGGTCCATCCTTGCTGGGCTGGATCCTCCTCTCCCCGCTTAGATTCCTCTCAGTTTAGCAGGTCTGGATCTTGGCTCAGCCGGGGACACCAGCAGAAGATCCTGGCCAAGCCGGTCTGTAGCCACCCAGCCCTTCCAGGGTTGACGAGAGGTGACAGAAGAAGGAAGGAAGGAAGGAAGGAAGGAAGGAAGGAAGGAAGGAAGAAAAGGAGAAGGAAGGGACGTGGCCGGCCTTGCAGAAATCGAAAGCAAAGGCGCAGGAAAGCCAAACTGTCATCCAGGACTCACCACAGACTCTGCGCTTCCCTTCCTTAGCTGGCTCTTCTCGCAAAGGCCGCCCAAGCACCCTGCTGGGTTGCTGAGCCCATGGAGAGATGCTTCCGAGGGGGAAGTCTCTCCCCACCCTTCCCCTCTTTGTGCCCCACCCTACGGAGGCTGCAACACCCCTTTTTTGTGTGGGAGCAGGCCCTACCTTCTCCCACGGCATAGCCAGGGGACAGCAAGTATGGCTACTTTCAGCCAGCCATGCTTGAGGATTCTCCTTTTCCAAATCTGCCACTCAACAAGGTGGAGGGTGCGGGGGGGGGGAGGCACCCAGAGGTTTCTGAAAGCCCCGAGGGTGTCATAGCCTTGATGCCGTGTAAACATTTCGCTGACCTTTCTCGCTCTGGAACCCAGGCAGCAAATGCCTCCTGGTTCTTCCTGGCTTCCCAGAGATTTAGTTCCGGAGGCTCCGTGGCCTCGTTCTGGGCAGGGCCAGGCTGGGCTGCTTCCTTATTTGAGCAACGCCTGGACAGGAAAGGGACCCAGCTTATACGGAGCCCAGGTGGGGCTTCGCAAAGGGATTTTATTGGTCTGACACAGTTTTTCCATCTTGCTCTACTCTAAGAGCAGGGTTTGAATTGCTTCATCAGTTAGAACTAGCATCAATCGACCTGAAATCAATCTTGATTTAACTGGGATTTTGATTCTTTCCAACCCAAGGGAATGCTGGGAAGAAAGGAACCAGGGAGGTTTTTCCTTTTTAGTGCCTGCCAAAACACTCTCTGCTCCTTCACCCACAAATAACAAGATGGTGCAGTTTTCCCGTTCCCAAGAGGAGCAAGAGTTTTCCAAGGGCCAAACGGTGTTTTCTTGCCATGGCAGCTGCCCTCCTGGAAGGAAGCGTGGGGCAGGGTCTGAGTCGCATTCTCCAGAGGGTCTCGGGTCCTTCGGATGTTTATAAATTGCTTTGGTCTTTCGCGCGGGGGGGAGGGTAGAAAAGCAGCAAGAACAACACAAAACATGATGCTGTGCTACTTTTGGCTCTTTGGGCACCCCCACCCTCCTCCCTGCCTGTCTGCCAACCCCAGGACCAGGCCTTGGAGGCAGTCCTGGGGAGACTGCATTGCCACCCACAGGTGGCACATCTCCGACACACCTCCGATTGTGATTGTGCCCCTCAGCAAAACTGAGACTTCTCTGCCAACGCCTGCCCTCTTGCTAAGGCGAGGCCTGTGTTGGCAACACCTGGGAGAGGCCCCCTCCTCGTGTTACAGTTCACAGCTGGAGCAGCTGCTTCTTCTCAGCTTACTTGGTAGACAATAACAAGAGAGGCTCAAACATATCCTGATCTTGGGGATTAAAAGAAGCCACTTCCTTCCTGGCAAACGCCCAGCATAGCTGTGCTATCTTCCTCCAAGTACAGCATCTGAGCACAATTGTCAAGGAGTGTGCTTCCCACAATGACAGCTTACCTTGGTTTGCAGCCCAAGATACGCAGCCATGGCAGTTAAACATAAAGAGGTTTTAGAAGCCGATGAAGAGGAGCAGGACCTCGGAGGAGAAGCCTGGTGCTCCATGGCTGCTAAGCATCCCCAGGGATGTGTGTGCTGCAGCTGTGTGCCCATGTGTGCATATGTATGTATGTGTGTGTGTGCACGTGTGCCCACCATAGCTAAACTGCATCATGTTGGAAATGCCACATGCATTTCAGATCAACAGGTACTGGGAAAATGTCGGGGCCTTCCCAGATTTATCTTTTCCCCACCTAATCCAGCGAGGCAGGTTTAGTACTCTCTGGGTCCCATTTAAAATTAGAGTGAGGCCAGGATCCAAGTCTTCACCTAAGAAACCCTCTGAGAGGCTGCCAAGCGTTCCTAGGAAGTGCTTCTCTGAGTCCGCTGAGGTTTCTGTGCGTCTGTCCAGGGCTGTGCGTTTAAGCGAGACTCCTTGTGTGGGGGGATTCAACAGGTAAAGCTGTCTGTCTTGCAGGCCCAGCAGCAGAAAAGGAAATGGGAGGAGCAAAGGGTGAATTTACAACCAGCAGTTGCCCCACCTCTGCCTTAAGGGAGGTCTCAGCTGCTGTTTCACATCTCTTCTGAAGTCTGCACAAGAAGTTAAGTTTCCTTTGCTTGTTGAAACCTCTGATGTTAGTAATCTTGTTATGACTGAGGCCGTTTACAAGAACTCAGACTCCAGTTCCAGTGAGCAATGCTGCTGCTGTGTTTCTTTTCTTCAACAGCAGATTAAAAAAGGGAAGAGAAGACATCCTGTTAGCCGGAGCAGGCTGGCCATATCTTGCCATCAGAACTGCTAATCAGCAACTGCACAAATAACCCCTCACCATCTGAGTCTCAGCCCAGTGCCAGGGAGGGAGGGGGGAGGGGGTCAAAGGCTCCGGACCCTCTCCAGCTCATCCTGAGGCAACGAGTGATCCCTGCAATCCCTCTTACAAGAGGGCACAGAATAACAGAACAGAATCACAGGGCTGGAAGGGACCTTGGAGGTCTTCTAGTCCAACCCCCTGCTCAGGCAGGAGACCCTATGCCATTTCAGACAAATGCTGTGCAATCTCTTCTTAAAAACCTCCAGTGTTTTCTTCAAGAACTTCCTGTTCGATCAAGTGTGCAAACCCTTGCTCAGAAATTGGGTGGTGCTACTAGAAGCAGGACTGGAGCGTCTGCCCCTTCCAGGTCTGGAGGCGGGTGCAGAATTAAAGCTGAGCCAAGGCAAAGCATGCAGGCAGTGGGGTGGGGGGAGGGGATGAGGGGTCAGGAGGCAGAGCTTCATTGGGCAGCATTCTCCCTCTAGCTGAGATTGTGAGAATCTCACCTGACAGCTGCAAGGATATCTTCACCTGCCTGGCTGGGGGGTGGGAACGTGCCCCTGGAGAAGCAGTGGGCGTAGACCGTAGAGAGTTTTGGCAATGCACAGATTTCCCAGAGAGAGGCCTGGATTAAGAGGCTGCACAGTCCAGAGCTGGAGGGGGGGAGGGGAAGAGGTTCTGGGGAGCCACAGCTGGAATCATCCAGGACGGGTCTAGGAGATTAGAAGGTTGAAGCTTTGGTCTGGCAAGATTCCGTCCATTGGTGCAAGTAAACAACGGATTGGAGGTGGACGGCTCTCTCGCGCTGTGTCATCCTGAGGCCTGCCATCATTTCAGAAAGGGAACAAGGGTGGAGTTGCCCTCTGCAAAAGGTTCAAGGGAGAGAGGGAAGTTCAGTGGCCTTGTTGAAACTCACCTTCGCTCACTTTCCTGCCTGCACTTAGGCAGGAAAAACCAAACGGATAGATATAAAATATAAAATGACTCAACACTGATAACTGTGAGGGGGATCCAGGTGTCCTGGTGGACAACCGCTTAAGTACGAGCCAGCCGTGTGCAGCCGCCGCCAAAAAGGCCAATGCAGTCCTGGGCTGCATCAAGAGAGGGGCAGCATCCAGATCACATGAAGCGTTAGTACCGCTTTATGCCACACCAGTAAGGCCACACTTGGCATACTGCATGATACAAGCAAGATGTGGAGATCCTGGCTCCCTCCAGATCTCTCCAGAGCCCCTCCCTTCTTGGGGGAGCATTTTGCAGCACCCAGCATTGTTCCTGGGCACAGCCCCCCCCCCCGACCCAAGATGCTGAGGGGACATTCCTGGGGTGACTTGGACATGTCCAGTGAAAGCTAGCCTCCTCCTCCTGCTCCAGAGAAGGCCAGGGAAAAGGGTCATCAGGTGTAGCTCCCCTGGGTCTGAGCCCCCCTCCTTTCCGCTGCAGCTTCTGCTTCTCCAGCCAGGAAGCCCCGGCCGGCGGGATCTCTGCTGCTCTGCCAGGAGCCACTTCTGAGACGCTTCCTCTCCTGTGTTTGTTTGTTTGTTTCTTTTTAAGGGCAGCTCTTGCCGATTACTTGGAACCCAGGGACAGACAGCATGTGGGTTTTCTTCAGGAACACTCTGCCCTCTTAATGCTCTGGACATCAGAGGGGAAGGCAGGCGCGCGCGCACACACACACACACACACACACTCAACAAGACTTAATTAATACCAGCTGAAGCTCTTGGGAAAGGGTGAATTCTTTGCTGAATTACACATGTAGCCCACTCTCTAAGGGGTCTTCTCCTTGAATGCTGTTTCTCAATGTGGCTGCTTGCAGCATTAAAAGAAATGGGGCACACTTTATCTCCCCCTCCCAGTTATTGGGATTAAAGGCTCTGACTACGTTATTGGGGGGGTGGGGGAATCAACGATCCAGAATTAGGAACTAAAATAATGCAAAATTCATCCTGCAGTGGATCCCTGGCCTCTTGCCCTCCCGTGGCCCAGCCCAGCCCAGCCCTGTCCTTGGGGATGTTCCTCAAGAGAGGTCCACCAGGGTCCTGTTTCTTCCAAGTCCTCTGAGCCACGCAGACTTCTTGCCACGAAAGTCAGATAATTGCAACAACTCTCTCCCTAATGAGTTCCAGTAAGCAATCTGCTTTCACTTTCCCCAGAATATCCCTGTTTACTCTAAAAGGGAGGTTCTGCATCGACATTTGTGGCTTTGCTAACCATCCACGTTCACAAAAACAACCTGCCCATCATCTCTGCTGCATGGAGGGGCCGGGCTTTCGAGGACCCCCGGCAAAATGCTGCAGGGTGGCCTTTTGTGAATTGATTCTGGAAACAGGTGGGAAAAAAAACATTAAAAATGGGGGGGAGGAGGAGAACTCTTTGGAGAGGAAGAACCGGGGGAGACATCAAGCAAGTTCCCGGGATCGGGGTGGGATGCTTCCACCAGATGCAGGAAAAGGTGCAGCTTTACCTTGCTGAGTGGGGAAGCCCCCATGGGGACCGGGCATGCAGGGGGTGATGGATGCCAGTGGCACAGCCCACCTACATGGAAAGGCTGGCCTTCTAACAGGGCTAAGGGAAGCTGCAGCCTAAGATGGGAAGAGGACCGGCCATGTGATGGGTGTTGTAGTCCAAGCATTTAAGAGAGCACCTGGAGGTGGAAGGCTGTCTGTGTTGACACTTCATGCAGGAATCGGCCTTCCCTTCCCCCACCCCGAACGAGCCCACAGAATTGACCACCACAAGGGTGCTGAAGGCCACTGAAGCAGGTTGGCTGAATTCACATAAGGTGCGTCTCTGGATCAATACTTAATCTTGAGGGCTGAGTGGAGCCTCCATGTGTAAGAGCAGCCTGCCTCCGATGGATGCAAGCAAAGCCTCTGTTGTTCTGGAGGGCATGTCTCTTGGCTTCACACAGTGACCTCCATACTGGGAAGGCCAGAATGGTGAACTGGACCGGCCGGGCAACTGAAAATCTGGCTGCAGATGGAAGGCATCCCAGTCACCCAAGAATTCCCTTATTCTCCCCTTCCCCCGACCTCCCCATTCTCCAGCTCTTAGGAGTGCCTTGAAATGTTCCTAAATTAGGTTTAAAAAACCTGTTAAACTGGACTGGATATTCTGAAGAAAGAGAAAAAGAAGTCCAAGAGATGCTGGAAATTCCCTCTTCTTTCAAATTCTTCTGCCTGATTCTTGATTCAACTTCCTTTGTAAACCCGGAGGGCGTCCTAAGACCCCCGAGGGGCCCGGTGCTGATCTGTTCTCTGCCCTCTTTCCTCTTTGGACTCGCACAACCATAAAGCATTTGGATTTGGACCCTGGTATGCCTGATGTCTCACGCATCTCCCTAACTGCACCATTGCTTAGTGAATAAACTTGGTTTTCTGGCCTGCACAGCTTACTGATCCATAAAGTAACCATAACATGCTAAAACATACACACATCGAAAAGCACTTCACGTGTTGTGTGCAGCCAGCTGCACTGCTCAGTGGCTTCATGTGATCTTTTGCCTGGCGAGTTGCAGCCCACCGAGCTGGTCTTGGGGGATCTGCTTGGTCTACAAGAATCAGAGGGGCTTTCCCCAATTCCCCCCCCCCCCGTGCCCCGGCCTCAGAAGGGCCACGGAGGCCTGGACATGGCGCTGCTGCTAGGGGGCCCTGGGACTGCAGCCTGGCAGAGGTTGAGGCAGGCCAGCCTCCGTGACCGGCTCCTTTCCGAAGAAGGGGGTGAGCCAAAGGGAAATGCCCGAATTGCCTCCTCTTCATCCCCGGCCATCCGAGTTCTGCAGCCTCCTGGCCTGGAGCGTCTTTGAACTTCCTCCGGGTGACTCACAGCTGGCCGGTTTTCTCTGGGGAGATTTGGAGGTGCTCAAAGGCGCTCAAGGAGAAGTTGACGAAGCAACTCAAGGGAAGAGGAATTGGTTCCTTTTTCTCATGCGGTTCAAATGGCCCCTCAAAAGAGCTTTCAGCCACTCGCTGCGCAGAGAGGTAAGGATTCGCTCTGTCTACCCAGGCACGCCACGAGCCACAGAGCGCACGGATTGGCCTTCCTGCGGTGTCAGCACTTGGGCCAGTCCAAGGACAGCCCCCCAGAACCAACGATGACTGGTGCCTTGGGGAGGAGACCCACAGCTAGAAGGGCAATCAGAACAGGTGGAGCTGTAAGAAAGGAAGGTGCAAAACTAGCATTTATTTTGCAGCTCAAGGTCACCGATGCACCTAAGCCCGAACTAAGGTCTGCCACTGCCTCTCCACTGAAGGGAAACTGGGGCTGAGAAGGCCCCCAGTGGTGGGGCTGATTTTGATCTGAGCGTTTCTCCCTCAAAGAACAGGTTTGCGGTCCTGTCGTCCTGGAGGCAGGGGATGGTCCCTCCTCTGGAGACCTTCCAAAGATCCTCCTTTGAACATGGGAATTTGATGCCGGCTGGAAAGATCTACTTGATCCCTCTGAAGGTTCTGCTTTCAGATCACCATCTTCACTCCCTGCTGTCACTTCTGGGTGCTGGTTTGTGTGAGACCAGGGGTATAAAAATGGGAACAGCTGAGCCTATCGGTTTCTTTCTGTGAAAGCAAACACAGAGCAGCGATTTCCTAGGAATTAACAAGAGGGAGGAGCTGCCCTTGGTCAAAGGAAACAGTGAGGGTGGAAGGTTGGAGGGGGGGGGCATTAAACCAGCTGGAAGGCCCCTGCAAGAAAACAGCTAGAATTACATCACCTCTCTTGAACTCAGCACTGAGAGATGGGAGCAAGGCTGGCCCTGTCCTTAACTCTTGAATGCAGCCCCATGGATGAATGCTCCTGCACCCCAGAAGGGCAGCACCACTGGTGAAAGATGCTGTTGCTCCCTTAAGGTCTCCTGGGGACTCTTAAAGCAGCAGCCTCTTTTTGTTTTCCAAGTCCAAAATGGCTGCTTTAATGAGCATCAGGGAGAGAGGTCTGTATTTGCACTGATCTGAATCACTTTTCAAATCACTTTCAAGAGTCCGGAGCTGATAAAAGCTGCCTCTAAAATGTGGGGATGTTTGAAGAATGAAAACTTGTCAGAAAACCTCAACATGAAATAGCACTTCACAGAATTCGTGCTATTTGAACAACTGAGCTCTGCCCTCCAGGAAGCTTTTAAAAGGGCCCCTTTCAGCAGAACGTGTCCGCTGCAAAGGCGGTGGCTGCTGTATGGTTTTCAGCCACCAAAATTATTCCTAAAGAGAGAGATGGAAAAATGGAAATGCTGAGAAGGACTTCTTGGAAACAGAGGTGGGGCTGGCCAAGAGTAAGCTGATTCTGGTGAATTCAGAGGTTTCTTGCGCGCCTGCTCCCCCCCCCACCCACTGAAGCAGACAAATGAAACACAGGAGCACCCTGCTTCGTCTCCAGAAGGAGCATTTTTGTGTCTCCACCGATGTGTTTTTCCCATGCAGATTCTGCCTTGGCATAGACAACCTATCTGGAATAGAGTGTGGGGCACAATCTTTTGCCTGTGTGACAAAACGTTGTTTTAAGAGCCGCATTAACCTTCAATGTGAATTCCTTACAGCCCCTTTTCCTGGGGGAGTAGATCCATGCGTGCAGGCTCCAAGGAATTTCTCCTGAATCATTTATAAAACGTGTGTGTGTGTGTGGGGGGGAGGCTCAGTGGATCTGTACCTGACCTTGCACGCGCCCGTGCACACACTCACACACACTCACACAAAGCTGGATGGGGAGCCAATTTGTCCTTGGTCTCTCCTGGAAAAGCTGGATGTTTCTGAGGGTCTTGAGGGAAAGGCAGCTGATGAAATCAAGCTGAAAGCAAGAGAACCGGAAAGGGCTCTGGAGCAACCCCTTGCTGAGGACTTCAGTGCTTCCTGCATGTGGGAATGCAGATGAGGCAGCCCTGAGACATTCCTGAGCAAGAGGAAGATAGAGATGGAACTTTTTAAAGAACCTTTGAGGATCTCGAGTTGGTTCACATGAAACTCGAAGTTATTGGCACTGAGCGCAGGGCCTCCAAACCGCCTCCGTTGCCCATCAGAGACACCCAGAAAGATGCAGGCCCCCACCAGATGCCACGAAGGTGTAAGGGGTGTGTGTGTCCCCAAAGGCTGCCCTGAGCATGGCCTCTGCTCTCAGGTTCCAGAAAGAGGCCGGGGTTGCCAGGGTTCTCCGAGAAGGAAGAAAACGGGCTCAACTGCTCGGTGCTCTTGTTCTGGATACCCGCTGTTTCTTCTGCTTTTTCTTCTGAAAAGCAACATCGCTGGTCAGCGCTTCTCTTGAGGAGCCAAGTGGCTAAAAGGGAGGGCCGTTTCTTGGAAAAGATCAAGGGGACCTTCGACAGTGAAGTCAAGATGGGTATCATCGAATTCCGGCTACTCAGATAAGATTGCAGGTGATAAGATCACAAGCAACAGGAGGCTGGCCCTTTTGATCAGAGACTTCGTAGAGTCTCCTCAAGCGGCTGCAGATGTCAACACCTGCGATCCTCTGCTGCTCCTGCTGTGGATACTGCAAGGGTGATGCATCCAAAGCCTCCCATGGGCTCCAGATTGCAGGAATTCCAGCTGCCGGTGCAAGACAGACACGGGGGATGAGGCCTTCCTTTTGGTTTCCTTCTCTGGTGGGCTTTTCTCCTCTTCCTTGTTGACTTTCATTTTCTCTCTTGCCTCTTCTGTTCCATTGACCCCATGGCATCGCCAGATCTCACCTGAGCGTTGCCTCACCCTTTCCTACAGTTGAACCCTGTTGGGCCAGAGGTCCCACGAACCCGGACAGTTTCCTTGAAGAGAGTGCCCCCTCCCCCTCCACAGAAGGGCTTCTGGATCCCGGAGGGACTCTGAGGGGCAGCCAGGGGAGTGCAGGACTTATGGGGCAGGATCCCTTGTGCCCTCAGCATCAGCTGCCCCTGGGCTGCTGCTGTTGCTTTAAGGCAAAAGGGAAGAAGCCCAAACCTTCCTGGTTGCAACTCGATGTGCCTCATTCTTCTGGAATCTGTTTATCTGGACTTCATGGCTAAGTGGGATTTCAAGCCGCTGACGCTGCAATTTGGACTCTTGATTTAGAACCCATAAGGCTCCCTTCCAGGGAAATGGGGCTAGAACTGCAAGGTTGTTTACTTTTTATTTGTCTTGCTCTCTCCAATGTTTAGACAGGTTTTTTCCTCAGAACACCTCCGGCATCTGGAGCAGTGGATCGATTGCTGTCCCAGGTGCCTCCCCGCCTTCCTTCCACAGGCCTGCCCCTCTGCTCCCTTCAGCCTGCAGGACAAGCTCTGGGGCAGGAACGACGGTTTCCTTCGCCCGGCCAAGGACACCGTTCCAGACAGGTTGCTTTCCTGGCACAAGCCGGGACCTTCCTAAGCTGACATCTCAACCCAGGTCCAAGTCACCAGAAGGCAGGGAGCTGGAGAGGCTGCTCTTACCAGCACCGAAGGGACCCAGGCCGCCCCGATGGAGAGGTTGGGAGCAGGAAGCTAAGCTGGAGGCAGGCTGGGCCCGCCAGGCCCCCCCTTCCTCTCCTGCTAGACAGCCTGGGGAGGACAAGGCAAGACCAGGAGGACAACGGCCCCCACCTTACCAGGGTCAATGAAGTTTGCTTCCCTTGGCTGCCTCACAGAGCTCTGCCTTCCTGTTTTCCAAGAACTCAGATCATGACCCAGGAGGGCTGCAAGCCAGGGCAAGGCTGTGCAAACCGGCTGTGCCTGCTTCATAAGCCTCCCCGGTGTTCAACCAGCCCCCGTTAGCAGCCATGGTGGAGTCTGAAATGCCTTCGGGTGACAGGCCACCCTGGCTGAGGAAGTGCTGCCATGGTTTCAAGGAAGCAGGGAAGGGAAAAGCTTTGGGGAAGGAAAAGAGAAGCTGGGGGGGGGCTTCCACCACTGCCCGAGAAGACTCTCTTGGGAGCCTGCCAGGCTGCAGAGGCAGAGAGGAGAGCTGGCAGATCGAACTCTTCCTCCCTGGCTTTCGTGAGCCCAAGATCGGGAGAGGTTGGCGCAAGATCCGGGCTCATCCCGGCTGCTGCTCCGGCTTCGGCTCCAGACGGTCTGAGCATCCTCCCAGTCACGCCAGCTCAGCAAAGCCTGTGAGCCGAGGCCAGCGTGTGGCTTCAGGCAGCCAGTGGGTGCTCTGAGATCCATCCCCATGCGCCTCTGCCCTCCTCGTCACGGGGACCAGGCCCCTGGCCCCCTCGGCTGCGCACGGAGCCTTCCCCAGAGGGTCCTGGAGGCCCCACCTGTGGCACTTGAGAGCCAGCTGCTTGGATGATCCCACTGTCCTGGATCCAGATTGCAGCCGGAGCAGTTCCCTCATCCCAGTCTTAGTTGTCTGTCTGTGAAATGGGAACATTTGGCAAGTCAGAGCATTAAGCAATCATAGTAAAATGTTGGCTCTCTGGTGCTGGGACCCTCATCTGCAAGGAGGCTATAAATCCACGGGGGTCACGAGGGCCAAGGGGTTGGCCCCAGATGACCTTGCTGGATGGGCAGAGCGACTTGGAGATAGTAACCCGTCTGGTGCCACGATGGCCTTTTCGGCTGCTACCCAGCACCGTGAACTGCAGGCTGGTTGGGGAATTCTGGGAGCTGAGTTGCTGAAGTTGGGAAACTCTGTCCTAATTATAGGCTGATGAAGGAGCGACTGTGAGGAGTACGGGCCCCAGCACCTGCTCATTTTTCTTCACATTGTCTTTTAAAACAGGCCCGTCCTGAGAAAGGAGAGAGAAGAGCCAGAGGAGGCAGGCGCGGAAGAGAGACGGAGGCAGCCGCCCAACTCTGAATAAGCAAACTGCTGCCAGCTGACCTCAGACGGCCCTTCTGCATCATGGCGCTTGGGAAAATGGCTTTGACTTCTGCACAACCTGCTTACCAATCTGTGCTCCGGACACGGAGGATGCCAGCCGGTGCCCTTTCCCAGCCCTGTTCACTGCCTGGCAAAGGGTGCAGCAGCAGCTTCAGCCCCCGCCCCCTTCGCCCAGGAGCACTTCTAGGAGGCCTCCATCGTCCCCATCCAGCAGCTCCCACAGGAACTGAGTTTGAATCCCTGCCCCCTGGGGTGCCCTGGGAGCCAAAGCAGCTGGCTGCAGTGATTAGGAAAGGATGGCGGAGGAGGAGAGGAGCAGAGAGGCTCTTTCTTCTCTCCCCTTTTAATCTGACAGCATTCAGTGCCCAGAGGAAACAGTTTAAACAGATTTAAAGTCTTTGGTGGAAACAGTTTGTCACGCTCTTCCAGGGAAACTGAAGCTGGATCCTTTCCAGCACTAAATGCTTCCAAGGAACGCAAGCTTTTTTGATGTATAGAAAAGGAGCACTCAGAATCTGGGCAAGAGACCTGCCAGAGACCACCACCCCCCGGAGTGCTGGGAGCAGCCCCATCAGCGACTCTCTTTGCGGGGGGGGGGGGCTGCAGGGGGGCCATGGGCACCCGAGACCCCTGAGAGTTTTGAGGGTCTGTTGAACGGCGTATTATGATGGCTGGTCGCTCAGTCAGCCACATGTTTAGCCTGCATGTGGCATTTTTATCCACCTATTGAGTCTTTCCGAGGACTGGGATAGGCACATGGGGTTGTTTAATTATATTAAAGGTCTCGTCACAGGATGTGAGCTGTTGCAAAATTTATTTGTATTACTGGCCAGCATCTGGAGGCCAAGCCCACTGCTGGATCCATGTTAGTTTTGGGATCTGTATTTACATCTTTTTGCTCACCTCTTGCCTTCCTGTCCTAGTGAAGGTACACAAGACCAGGGATCCCAAATTTCCTGAAGTGTGCGCAGATGCACCAGGCCCCCGGCTTCTTGGCGTCCCACATACAGCAGCCTAGCATCCCCCCAGGCTCCATGAGGGTTCAGGTGTTGCTTGGCTGCAACACGCACAGCCCACCTGGACCCCGGCGCAGAAGCGGATGGCCATGACCGGCCCCCTCCCTCCTCCTGGCGACACCTTCTCCATTGCCCCAAAAAGCCGTTCAGCCTCAACAGGGCCAGCCCAGCCTGGCGCATGGCCATTGGGGTGTGTCTGGCCCTGGGCCAAAACACGCTTCTTATCCAGAAAGAGTGCGGCTTCTGGAGAAGCTGGAGGTGTGGGGGGGGGGGGGTAATTAAGCAGAAAACAAAATCACACAAAGGAGCTGCAGTCTCTGTTCACACAAGTGTTGCCCAACAAGTATTTCACAGGCAGGGCAGGGCCTTCTTGGCAGCTTTGGTTCAGGGGCTCCTTTCTACAACTGGATCCACACTTGCCCCAAACCCCGACCTGTGCCTGGCATCTCCCTCCCCCTTCTGCAGGAAGGCTGGGATAAGAGTCCCGATAACCCAGCAGGAGCAGGGAAAGCACACCATGAGGAAATGCCCTGGGCGCCAGGGATAGGATTGCCCCTCCTTGCTGGCATTCCACGTTGCTCAAATCAGGGGCAAGAAAAGGCAGATCTTAGCCCGCTGGGTTTTTCTCAGTTTCTAATTGGGGGGATTCCATCAGGTTCGCTTCAGTTTTTAAGAAAAAAAGTTTGTACCTAAATATGTAGATGCCCAAGATGCACTTTTTCATTAGGAATTTTTCTTTTCAGTTTTGTCAAGTGTACATACCGTATGCAAACCATTTACCAGATGCAAAACACGATTTTCAGGAACAGAACAAAATCTGGAGAAGCAAGGGTATTCTCTTCCTTATAACTTAACTTTGCTATTGGTTCAAAAAGTGGAACTAGCTATGTCTAAACTTAATTCAGATTAAATTAATTTCTCCCCTAACTCTCGTGAAGAGAGCTATACTTTAATTGTAGTTTCTGTACAGGTTAAGGCACGGAGTCCTAACAGAAAGGTGTGGAAATTAGCACTTGGTTAAACTGTCCAAATGCTGGAGTGTCTGTAGTTCAAGGCCAAGGCTCACCTTTCAGGACTGTGTGAAGGTCTGGGTCTCGCTGCCCAGGGACCTTCTGAAGAATCAGGGTTTTGCAGAAGTCTGAAAAAGGAGGCTGTTGTGTGTCTCTCTCTCTCCCCCTCTTGCTGTGGGGCGCCATCCCAATGCAGGCAGCCTGGATAAGGGGAAAGTGGAAGAAGCTGCTGCGGAGGAAACAGAAACTCTGCAATAGGATCTGGACCAGAACTGACCGGCTGAGACAGGCATTTCCTCAGCATTAATGAGACATGGGTAAGCCCTGGATCCTGTCAGAAGCCCAGAGGGGGCTGGGAGAGCAAGCTTTATTATTATTATTATTATTATTATTATTATTATTATTATTATTATTAATTAAATTTATATCCCGCCCTTCTCCTTACGGACTCAGGGCGGCTAACAATCAGATAAAATACAAAAATACAATACACATTTAAAATTAATTAAAAAGAAATATTTAGATCTGATCCGATTAAAAGTGATTAAAACCCCTTTAAAATCCCTTAGGCCTGACAAGGAATACAATGGAGCTGGAAGGGGCCTGGGAGGTCTTCCAGTCCAACCCTCTGCTCAAGCAGGAGACCCTGTACCATTTCAGACAAATGTCCGTCCAGTCTCTTCTTAAAAACCTCCAGTGATGGAGCACCCACAACTTCTGAAGGTTGTGCCCACGTTCTTCATGGCACAGGTTGTGCCCACCTGCGCCTGCTCTGAGCCAGCAAACATCGTTACGAGTTCCCAGCACAAAGCACATCTGAACAAGTGGAAATTTATCTTCTGCCAAAGAATCAGATCCCTCCAGCTTTCCTGGCAGTGGCCATTCAAACGTCTGCACGGGACGAGGAGAGCCGGGGGACACCCCAGCGAAGGCGAGAGGCAGCCCAAAACGAGGCCAGGGCAGGGCGGGAAGGCAGCCCTGATGCCCATCAGATCCTTTACGATCCCTGGTGTGACTTTGCCCTCTTTGAACCGGTTCCCAGGGGTTGCCCTGTTCCTTCCTCAGGGCTGGACATGGGAGCGAGGAACAAGATGGTGCAAAGCCTTGCACGCACACACACACACACTTGCAGTGGCAGGGCTTCTGCCTTCTCCCTGCAGGAACTGCCGGACTGGGGAACTGCATCCCGTCTGCTCCTGTTCCTCCTCAGGATTTTAGGGGACAGCAGGGAACAGCTTTCTACCTGCCAAACAACCCCAGCCCCCCCCCCCAATCCTTTAGGTGGCTTGGCTCTTCCCCAAATCAAGAGGGTGCCTCTTCCTGGGGAGGGAAGCTGCTTTCTGGAAGAGGGGAACCGTGGGAGCAGGGGGTCTGTGACTCATTGGGGAGGCCGGGGTGACCCCTCTCTCAGACTCCTCCCACAAAAGGCTCCTGTCCAGCTGTGGGACCATTTTTGCCGGCTCTTCTGCGACCTCCCTGCCCCCCAGAGAGCTGGGATTTCTCTGTGGCCTTATTTGGACTCCTCCGGTCAACTTCCCTCTTGTGGGAGGGCCATCCAGTTGCTGCCTGTAGATACTGTCAGAGCAAGGAAAGAATCCGGTGTTTGGGAACAGACCGTTCCACACTCGAGCAGCCCTGCCTGGTGGGGAGGGGCACAAGGGGAGAAGGCGAGGCCCGCCATCTTGGAAGACCCCCCCGGGAGGGAAGCCAGCATCGTCCCCCTTGGGTTCCTCTACGAAAGGAAACGCACACATGAAATAAATCTAAGGCACAAGTAATAGAAAGCAGAGCTCCCACACTTGGGGCACAGGCAGTATAAAATTCACCCTGGCAACCTTGGGTTAGGTCTCCCTGGCTGAGGACGATGGGCTCTGTGATGCTACCCATCTGGAGAGCCCCTTGCTGCAGGAAAGCGGAGCTGCTGCCCTCCAGCCACTCGCTCTCCTTGACTTGGGCCGCTGGCCAAGAGCCAAACGGAAGCACTTCTGGCGCTCAGGCTAGCCGGCGTGTGGGGGGCCGAGCCAGCCCCCTCCTCAGGAAAAGGCAGGCCAGGGGAAGGAAGCCGTGCAAGTGAGGAAGCGGCCAGGGCAGGGGGGCTGGCAGGAGAGGGCCAATTCTCAGGGTCCCGAGTGCAACCTGCATGGAAGGTGATCTCTGCCTTAGCAGGCCGGCCCCGAGGGCCAAAGGCCCCCTGGGAAACCAAGAAGCCCCTTCCCCGGCTCTGAGCAGCCTGGCCACTGCAGAGGGACCTGTGCAGGCAAAGCAGCCTCTTTCCAGCTCTGTCATTCACGCTCATGACTGGACAGCGAAAGAAAGATGCGGGGGGGGGGGGGCTTTGGGCTTTCTTGCTCAAGCACCCCCGAGTTTATTTGGAGGAGGGGTCCGGCCTTCTGCAGAAACAACCTCCTCCTCACAAGGAGCCCGAGCTTGTTCTGCCTGCGGGTGGATCTCTGGGCGGCCTTTGGCCTTGGCGTGGCTTCCCACCCGGTTGGCCACAGGGCAGCTTAGAGTCACTTGGGGGGGGCACATCTGGCTTCTGAAGCCCCCCCCCCAAGCCCCACTGGCATACCTGCAGACGTGGCTCCTACCTTTTCTGGGCCAAAGTTGGGATTCTTTGTGACGCTCCTGGAGTCTGACTCAGCTGGACCAGGACGGGGGCCGGATTCCAGCCATGACTCAGAGACTATTGTGGTGATTTCAGACATGCCACGTGCCACGCCATGCTGTGGAAACTCTTCCCACTTGGAGGGACCGGACTACAATTCCCAATGTTCTCAGCTGGGGTGGCGGGCAGGGCCGGCCCTGACACCATTAGCCCCCCCCAAAAGGCAGGGCCAGAGACCTCCTGCTCAGCTAATGCCCAGCCCCCTTGAGCCCCCCCTTCCTCATCTGCTGTGGGCACGACCCTCTCACAGAATGCAGGGGGGGGGGCAGAATCTTCCTGAAAACACAGCAACACTTCCCCCCCCCCACCAGAAGTTTGCTGTGTCTGTCTGTGAAGCTGCTGTGGCGGCTGCTGCCAACTTCCCAGGAAATTTTTTCGTCCGCTGTGTCTCAACAGGATCAGTTGCTTTCCTGGGAAATCCGTGGTCACGGACAGCCGGGCTGGTAGGGATATAAAAAGTGCTAATTGTTTAAAAAGAAGTCAGAGAGATAATGCAGGACAAAGATAACATCTTTTGTATCAGCATCAGAAAGGAAACTGATTCACCAAAGGCTGAATCACAGCCTGTAAAAAGCTGGATTGGGGAGGTGGGTCCTCAGCTGATTGGGAGGGGGGGTTACAGGGAGTTCAGGCAGTCGGGCACCCCTTAGGCATGGGGGGCTCATTCCCCCCCCACTCAACCCCAACCAAGGAAGGCAATGAGTGTGGGGCGGGGTCCAAAATGTGCAGTTTGGAAGTCCTTGGAAAATAGTTCCAGTTCCAGCTCACCAATTAGACAAGCGACTGGGGGGGGGGGGGGTCAGCCTAGGCCGGAGTTGCTGCCCCAAAGCCTGAGTGGGAGTTTTCCCCTGAGACAAGCCCACCCCCCAGTTCTTCCTCGGGGATCTCTTGGGGCCGGCACAGAAGGTTGCCCCCTCTCCCCCATGCAGACCTTCCGTGGCTTGGGGGGTTTGGTGCACTCGCTGGTGATGCAGAATTTCCCCTCTGGATTCGTTTTAGGAGTTAATCTGAATTAACTGGGGCTGAGATTCTGCTCAACCCACTCCCACACACACACTAGCAAAAATGAAATGAAGGACAGGATCAGTAAGCTAAAATATTTTACATTCCTCTGAAATCCTTTACACAAAACTCTTGACGACATTCCTCCATGTGTTCACCCAAAGCAGCCCTCAGATGTATGCAAAAAATCTGAATTCTGTATTTGTAAATCCCCACCCGTAATAGGCGTGTGCGTACAACTTCAAGTTAAAATTATTTCACAGGGAATACACACAAGCGGAATATTAAAGTTAGTGCTATGAGTACAAGTGGCCAGCTCAGCGTGGAGTTCCAGACTATCCTGCCCTCTAATCGAAGGAAAGAAACCAAGAAAAATGAAATTGCGAAAGGCTGGTAGACCAGACGAGTTCTGCTCAAATAGTGTGTGTGTGTGTGTGTGTGTGTGTGTGTCTGTGCGCACACATATTCATGGGGGAAATCTCTCTTCGGTTCCTTGAGAGGCCATTCCTGGCCAAAGCGGAGAGCAGAGGTTGGGTGAGGGTCCATCCCAGAGGAGCTGGCAACGTGGCTTTGCTGCAGGGGAGCTTCTGCTGGCAGCAAATGGAACAGAACCAACCACCAAGGAAAAAATCCACAGGTCCTTCCAAAACACCCCCAACCCCTTCAAGTGCCCTCCCCCCCCCTGGGGCAGCGTCCCACAGCTGCCTCTCACGGACTTCTCCCTTAAAGAAACGCTGGCTACTGTTTATTGTTTCAGAGAACCCGGTGACCGGCTGCGCTGGGGAGAGCAGCAGGAGGCCTCCCGCAACGGTCCGGCCGCCGCCTGAGCAACGGCTAGGACTGCTGCTCGGGACCTGTGAAGGCCTCCGACTCCGCAGCCAGGGACTGGGCCGTGCCCACAGCAAGGATGCTGTCTGCAGCCACGGGGGGCACCAGGGTCAGCGACTCGATGCTCAGGCTGTCCGTGCTGTCCTTGGAGATCAAGGAGATGGTCGGCTGCGGGGCAGGAATCAGGCTGGGCGACAAGGCGGTGGCCGTCTCCGCTTCGCTCCTGGAGTGGCTCTTGCCAGATTTCAAAACCGGAGGCAACGAGCGATCGGCTGCGGACAGGTAACCGGACGAGGAGGAGGGCAGAGCCTGCTCACGCGCGACCGAGTCGTCTGCGGAAGGAAAGGGGGCCACCCGTCACACTCGGAGGAAATTCTCTTTCCTTGCCCGCCACCCTGGAGGGTCTGCCTGGCACACTTAGGCAATCTAGGCCAATCCTTCCCAAACCTGGATAAATGTTTGCTAACCCAGGGCTGACTTTGTATTTACTGAGAACACTGCTCTGGCTCTCTTCTCCAGTCTTAGAGGCTTCTCCCTTCATTTAAAGCTTCCTTTAATCTTGGGAGTCGTCCTCTTTCCTTCCCAAGAGCCTTTGAACTTTGCCCAACTTACAAAGTGACAGTTAATGGTCCTTTTCCTCCTCCCTGCCTCCAGCTAGGGTGACCTACAAACAGGGAGTCCACAGGCATGGAACAGTCTGACTTCAGCATTAAGGCCTTAATGCACTGTTGCCCACGCATCTGCGCACAAAGGTGTGTGTGTCTCTCTTTTAAATTGCCTCGAGTGTCCATTTCACACAGAAAAACATGATGTATTCGTCAAGGAAAGGAGAGCAGTGCTCTCGGTCAGGTTCTCCTTCTGGAGCCTACCTTTGCCTGGCAGGGAGGGCAGCCACAGACCCCTCCCACTGAGAAGGCAGGCTGTGCAGACAAGCCCCCCACCCAGGGCAGGGGGGGGGGGATTCTGCTCTGGTAAACCAAAAACTTCAAACAGGAGAAGCAAACAGGGGAGGGGAAGAAGCGGGGAGTCAAAGGAAGAGAAGAGAAACCGCCCTTGTCCTGAGAGAAAGAGGAGAGGAGACCCAGAGCGCAGAGGAGGGGACCGGGCAGAAGGCGACTCCTGGGACGCCTGACCCTTTCTAAGAGGCCCCCAGCCCAGGAGGAGGGAGCAGACCCTCCAGGAAGAGGCCTCTGGATGACGAAGGGAGCAGAGCAAGGCTTGGGAGGGACCCAGCAAGCCCAGTTCCCGCCCAAAGTGGTCCTGCCAGGGATGATGCCCGCCCTCAGGAGCTGCGGAAGGCACTCTGAAATCCTTGCTGGGGGGAGGGGGGGGAGCCCAGAAGGCTGAGCTGCTGGGACCTCGAAACAGCCCCTGCCAGGTCAGGCCTTTGCCCATGTCCAGCTGGCAGGGGGAGGGGGGGGCAAGGGCACTGCAATTCCAGGGAAGGCTGCTCTGAGCCTGAGCCCCGTTCGCTCTGCCTCCCAGGTGCTTCCCCTGCCAAGGTGGCCCAAGGCCAGGGGCCATCTCTGCTGCCAGCAAGCCCAGGTCTTTACTTATTAACCAAGGCCATCTCGGATCGATCGGATGATCAATGCTATTGACTTAAAGCCTTCCCCATAAATTAAAACTAGCCCATCCAACTGTCACAACGTATCACCAGGAAAAGACCGGGATCCCAACAGGCCTGGGCCTTCCTGACCACTCCATGGCCGCAGCTGCCCGGCCACAGACTCGGGGGCCAGAACGGGGCGGGGCAGGGCGGGCGCTGGGTAGCTCAATGTTGCTGGGATAAGCACTCGGGAGACCGGCTCATGGCCTCTCGGCTGGAGCAAAGCCAAAGGCCTTCTGGGGGTCTTTCCATCAGGGCCCCGGCCGGGAGGTCGGCAGAATGGTTTGGAGGGACGCCCCCTTTTCAGCCGGGCCAGTCGCCTCTCGGCACCCGAGCACTTTTTTGAACCCAGGAGCAAAAGAGAGTCAAGGCCAGGAGTGGCAAGAGAATACTTTTCTTGCTGGAAAACTGCCCTCATTTGCCTGGATGTGCCCAGAAGAGCTGCTCTTTCACCAGGTCAGGTGAGCCCCCAGCACGGCCACCCAGCTGGAACTAGGGAGCATCCCATCAGCCCTGCACAGAATGCTGGGGGGGGAGGGGGGCACGCGGGAGAATGGAAGTCTCTTCTTGGCAGGCGACCCTCCCCAGGGGCTCCCCCTCTAGAAGGGGCCGGAAAAATGGAGACTTCAGAACTCTGAAGATGGGAGGAAAGTGATCCTGGGTGTAAAGGAAAATGCAAATAAAACCAAGCAGCCAACGTGTTGCAAAATGAAAAGAGGGCCAACACCCAAGTCACCCCTTGCGAACAAAAAGAAGCCCCTCCTGCTAAAAAAACCGGCTTGCTTCCATCAAGCCGCGTTTGAAGTTTTCAGATTCCGCTGAATTTACCTCCAAGCAGCTCCTGAGGTTACGGCAGGAAGAGCGGCCTGTGTTTTCCAGGGCTCCCTGGATCTGATCCACTTGCCGGTTCCACCCGTGGCTTTGTCAGATCCCACCAGATCCCCCCACCCCCCCTCCGGCAGAGACCTTCTCCGCCCAGAAGGGGAAACCTGCCTTTCTCTCAAGGAAGTGTGTGTGTGTGTGTGTGTGTGTAAGAGAAGCCATTTTGGGGCAGGAGGAGGAAGGTGCGCCCGATTAGCACAGAACCCGGGTGCGAGAGACGCGTGCACGAAAACACATCCAAGAGGAGACCTGCCTGAGAGGGCTTGGCCAGGACGGGGGCCACTGCTGCTGGACGGCCTAAACCCAGTGTCCGCCGTGACTCTCAGCCTCTGAGAGACTAAGCACTCTGCGGCGTCCTTTCCTGCCCGGCCTTACTAGAGGGAAGCACAGGGAGATATCATAGGAAGCCTTCAACAACTGGAGCGGGGAGGGGGGATGTCAGGAGGAAGGAAACAGGAAGGAGGACACGTTAGTGTGACAACAACACAAGCACCACCGAGGCAGAGACGTCAACCGCCCAACAGCGACGGTATCCTCGGCCTGCCTTGAGGATGGGGCCCCAAGACAAGGCCGACGTCCCCACTTACAAAGGAAGGAAGCAAGCAAGCAAGCGTGCTCTGATTTCAGAGATTTCGGCAAGAGCCCCCCTCATTTCACTTCCACATAGCAAGCCTGAAATCCTGCACCTGGAACACAAAGCTAAAGGCATGGCTTCATTTATTTAAACCAAAAAGAAGGCATGGGAAGCGGCATGAAAAAGGGGCGGGACAAAGACAGAATTTAGCACGCTAAATGGCCGGGAAAGCTATGGGGGGGGGAGCAGGGCGCAGAGGAAAAGGAGGGAGGGAAGGCACTGATGCCGCCTCCTGTTTCGAGAGGCCCTGAGCGCTTTCCAAGGCTGCCGCATCCTTCACGGGGAGCTCCCACCAGGATCCACTCTGCCTATTTTCAGTATGCAAAGCTTGTCAGAACTCTGGGCAGCTCCTGTGAGTACACAACCCCATCTGGGGGCAGCCCCAGATGGACCTGGGGGTGAAGACCAGGGACTCTCCAGACCCCTCGGGTCTTAAGTAAGGAGACCGTCCACCGGGTGGGGGGCACTTCCAAAGAGGGCTGGCTTGGGGGGAGGGAAAGGCCCTTCCCTGTGGGACGTGGAGGGGCAGCCTGGCCAACTCTGCTCCCACTTAACGCTGCTCACCTTTTAAGCAGGCGCCTTCAGGCCACCCAATCCATGACACAACGGGGCAGTTCTAAGGCCTTGCCTGGGGAAGCTGCTGCCACCACTTGGCCTAGCTGGACTTTGCCCCCCCCCCCCCAGCCTGGGCAGGGCAGGGAGCCGTCCGGGCCTGGTGCCACCTGTCCTCGGGCAGGAAAGGCCAGCGGGGGAGAGCAAGGCAGAGACTCAACCCCCAGTGGAGGAACCTGGGTGGATTCAGCAATCTTTTCCCTCTTTGTTCAATCTTTTTGTAAAGACGGAAGGGACTTTACAGTAACTCTCTCCAATGGCCGCCACCATCCATGGTGAAGAACGGACTTTGATCCAAGCGAAAGCACTAAAATCCCCTTTGAGCTTTGCAGCAAATGATCGCTTCATAAATCTTAAGGGACTTTCCTGGGTGCCCGAAGGAAAGCTTCCTCTTTCAGGTTTCTAGGGGCCCTTAAGAATTCCCTGCAGGGTCCCCAGGGGGTAGCCAGAGGAAATCCTTTGATTGAAAACCAACGAGGAAAAGGACGGGAAAAGCAAGAAGAAGAAGAAGAAAGCAAAGCGGGGAGTCTGCCAGCTTCTTGGGAGCTGCCTCATCATCAGCTCAGTCCTCCGTATTTACTACACATTTCTCACTTCCTTACCTTAGGATACCTAAGAAGGTTCTTCAATCATTAAAGCATTTCTCTCCCATTTTATGAATGGTTTGCTACCCTGAAGGACAAACCACCAGTCCCCTGTTTTGCCCGTGTCCTGCACCCTCATTTTGGCCCCCGGTGGGGTCCACACGCTGAGCTACACTCGAGTAGAAGGGAAAGGCCAGCAATTTGGCCAAAGCAGGGCAGAGGGCAAAGTCCTCCTGTGGAAAGGAGTCTGGTAGCCAGCAAAGCGCCTGTTAGCTGCTGCTGCTGCTGCTGCTGCTGCTGGGCTCCCTCTGCCGGGGGGGGGGGGGGGAGATCACGGACTTTGCTCCATGCGCTGCCAAAAGGAGACTCTTCCTTTCCCGGCAGGGGCTGCGTTTCTCCACCTGGGCAACCTGGTGCCCAGACTTTGAACGGAGGGCACAGATTCTGGGAAAGCTTAGAACAGCATTTCTTTGGGCGGCTCAGAATGACCCCTCCTGCTAACCAAGCACTGGGGGGGGGGGGTCAACCCTGTGAACGGGGTGGGGACCCAAAGCTATGAGGCTTTCAGACACGTAGCCAGTTAATTTGTCCAGAATGCAGAGAAGCTGTTTCTGAGGAAAAATAACTTGGCAGATCGCTTTGCATGTGTTATGTTTTCCAGAACGGTTACTAATAAATGACAGTATTTGTACAATTAAGCAGCTTCATTAAAACTTCAAGTGGAGTTCAAATCAAGTTTATGACCTCGACCCCGCTCAACCCCCAGAGTCGCCTGCGCTAGAAGGCCAGGCGCGGATACCTGAGGGGCTCTGTGCGACGGAGGGTGTGGACGTGGAGCTGGCCACGGCCGAGTCGCAGCACCCGGTGCTCCTGCTGGAGGACGGGGACGGCGAGGAGGAGGAGGAGGAGGGGTGGTGCTGGTCGAGACACTGGGCTACTGCAAAACCTGCAAGAGAGGAAGGCAGGACTTACACAAGCGCCGGTGGCGGAAACACACCAGCCTCTTCACCACCGAAGGAGACACTCTGAGGCCGCCGGGAGGAGAGAAGGGCAGCGCGGGGGGAAACTGAGTCTGGCCGCAACAGGGCAGGTTCAGGAGGGGCCCTGCCGAGCAAGTCAGACATTCCTCTCCTTTGGCTTCTGGGAAGGGGCAACTGCCGCCAGCGAGGACTCCGGCCTACGATGGACGGGGACATCATCCTGTTTGCATCCCGCCCTTCTCCCCAGGCAAGTGCCAAGAATTGCTGCCCTCCCCACTCAGGCAACAAAAAGCCCCCGATGCAGGTTGAGGGTCCTCCGTGGCTGCCAGGAACAGGACTGTTGCAGGCCTCCCACGAGGTCACGGAATGAACTTTCTGTAGTTTCTCCAGAAGACTCTCCCTGGAATAATTCTCCAGCCCTTTGAGTCTGCTTCTGGAGGAGGCTCTCCGAGCTGCAAGGGAGCCTCCAAGGGAGCCTCATCCATGTTTCCCTGCAAGCTGCTCAGCAAACGAGGCGGAAGACAGCACGGGAACGTTCCTTCCACCACTCATCTGGCCATTCAGCCCCCCCAGGCAGAGGAGAGTTTTCCCACGGGGGGGGGCGAAGAAGAGCAGCTCTCTCCTCCCGCGTTGGGCATCCAGCTGCAAGGTGGGCCACTTCAAGGGGCCAGGATTGAGCCAGGTGGCCGAGGCCTTGCTCGTGCCCACGTCCATCCGCTTGGCAATCCCAGGGGACCTGATGGGCCAATCGCTCACTGCACCAGGGAATGATGGGCAAAAGTCTGCTTGTTTCCCTGGCTTGGCAACGTTTTAAAACACAAACAAGGTAGACAAAACCAAAGAGAGGCTGAGCCCAGAGGAGCAGCTCATAAGGAACTGGGGCTGGGCGCTTGGGAGACGGACACAAATCCTCCTAACTCCCGTGCTGAGGAGCCTTCCCTTCCGCACCTCTCTGGGGGCAATTCCTGGGAAGGGGGAGGCCTCTCCTTCTGCCCTGCTGAGCAAAAGGCAAGTGAGCTCAAGGGCTGGGGAACATGACTGGGCAACGAAGCTGCACCTGGGAGGTCAACTCCCTAATTCCAGCCCAACATCGCTAATCAAAGTGGAAGATCCGAACGACACACACTCCAGCACCCCAAAGGCCGCTGCCCTGGGAAGACAGCGCTTTGCTCGGTTCCTGCCTCCATATGGGGAGCACACACAGGTCCCATTGCCCGCTGTCCACCCCACTGTCCCTGGCAACGGCAAACTGCCTCCAACGACCATTCTGGGGAAGTGCCACCAAATCAAAACAAACAAAAATCCCCACCAGATGTTGGACTCGGCTTCCTGAGAAGTTCAACTGGCATTTAAAAATAGTTCCTAGCTCTTGTGATTCTAAACCCACTTCTAAAAATATGAGGACAAGGCTATAACAACCTAATCTGTTGCAGAAAGGCTGAGGAGTGCCGAGGGCAGAACCGGCCAGGGGCTCGCCCGGCCACCCTTTGGTTCCTCTGCTGGAAGCTTACAGGCCTCTCGCTCTCCTCCCTGGTCGGACATTTCCTCAAGGCCTCTTGAGAGCAGGTGCACGTGCTGGCTCTGGGATTCTGGGAGTTGAAGTCCACGCGTCTTAAAAGTGGTTAGGCTGGTAAACATGGCTCCAAGCTCAAAAACTGCCTACACCCAATGTTCTCTCCTGGGGCCTCTGCCGAGCCCCCTGCCCCTCTCTTTAATTCTCACACATCAAATTCGTCTCCAACAGTGCGGCATGTTCATTTACATTAACAGCTAACACGGGGGAGAGGAGAGGGGTGTCTCTTTAAGATTGTTCTCCAAAGGAACTGCTGCTAACTATGGCGGCCAGGGACTCCAGCATAAATTGTGATGCATAAATTGACTGGCAGATTTTTCTGAAAAGGGGGGGGGGGAGGAGGAAGAGACTGTGATATTCCTCGATTGCCCAAGGCTGTTCTGCTACAAGGAACCTTTATAGAACTTCTTTGTAAGGGGAAGGCTGGGACAGAGTGGGGGAGCTCCACTCTTAGCACAGTGTTTAATCTGTATGGGTGACTCACATCCAACTTCCTCCAGCTTTCCTCTTTATAGTGACTCCGAGGGAAGCTCTGCCTCCCTCCGCTAGTTTGGAAGTGCTGATGGCCACGACTCCCAGCACACTTCCCTCTCCCATTTTCAAGAGCTTCCTGGGAACGGGACTTCCGGGAGCCCTCCTTCCAAGCAGCCACCACAGAGGAGAAAAGCCGCAGCCTCCAAATTGTGGCTGTCCTGCTTTGCCTTCACTCGACCGGACCACACTCGCAAAGGACACAGATTTGACATCACCAGAGCTCTACTGACATCCGCCCTATAACTTGAGGGGATGCCCTGGAAGAGCTCGTCATCAATGCCACCCAAATGATGGCAGCTTTGTTTACTGTTCTCCATGGTGACTCTGCCCACAGGGTGCAAACTCCAACTACTGTGTGCCAGACGGGCACTGACAGCCTCCAACTAGCATCTCTGTGGCCTTTGTGTGGAGGTGCCAGGGGTCTTGCCCTGGAGGCTCAGCAAAGGTGCAGGGGTTTGTTTCTCAAAGGTGCATCCTGCCTGGCTCCCAACTATTTCCCTTTGCCCAAATGCTGGATGAAACTAGGCTGAGCTCCTTGAAATCTTTGCGTCACGGGAGTTCATTCCATGTTAAATGCACCACAAATTATGGTACCTGGCAGGAACTGAGAAAGGGCAAGGCAGCAGGCTGCTTGGCAAGGCCCAGCCTCCCCTTGGCCCCAGACCTCCAGCTGAATCCCCAGTGATCCAAATGCACGGCAGAATTTTGAGAATGTGTTCATTGAGCCCAATCTTTAGCTTGCCACCTTCAACTGAAGAGGTAATAAATCTATGAAAAAGATTTTTAACAAAATCAGCAACAGGAAATGGCACCCAGGCCTGCCAGAAAATACAATACTTTTGAAAACCACAACTTCACAGAAGTCGATAAACCTGTTATTTAGGTAGACCTTGGGAACACTTCATGGTCTAAAAATCAGTTGTTCATGGCACCAGCAGAATGAAGGGCGGCGGGAGGGGTGTGTGTGATGGTTCAACATTTGCAAAAGAAAGTCTTCTGCCCCACCCCCACCCCCCACCTCAAGAAAATCACTGTGTCAGAAGACCAATTTCTAGGAACAGAAATTTCAGTCAAGAGCTAGAAGTCAATAAAATCTCAAGGGTAGAAAGTTCAGAACGAGTGCATTCTCCAAAAATGTTAAGTAACACGGGGAAATGGTTGGTATTTATCATTACAAGTAGACAGTGAGAAGACAAACATAGTTACATCTGGATCATCAGATCATGAAAAGTCAGGTTACAAAATTGTTTTCTTAGGACAAAACATTTCAGACCCATCACTTCTCATCTCCTCAAGGTAATTTAAAGCCAAAGAACTTCAGAGAGGCTGACGGTCTAGTACATTTACTGAAAATAGTGGCTGTCTTCAGGAAGTGTGGAAGAAACCCAACACTGTGATATTTGACTTCAGAAATAAAGAATGTTTTATTTTTTAAAAAATAAGGGTGGCCGAAAGGAAATTGACAGGGAGGGGACCAGGTCCCTCCAAAATGCATTGTCTGAAAATGGGCCATGAGCCGTGTTTATAATCAATCCTCTGAATCAAGTGATCACTCTCCTGCTTCAGTAATCTGGTTGCTGAACTTGAAATAGAAAATCTCCCCCCCCCCAATTCAACACAAGAGAGTCTTCAGAAAATCAGTGGCTGCATGGAAAGTCTTAAGAGACTCAACCCCCAAACCCACCTGCTCTACACAAATTGTGATGATTCAATTTCCAAGCAACAAAGATAACATGATACCCTGAGTTCTACTGTGAAACGGGCTACAACAGCTAAAGCACCCTGCCCTCTGGGGAAAACAACAGAAACGCCCGGTTCAACTCCCATGCGTGCGAGGGCTTTGTGCCTTCCAAACATGGTTGCACATCCCTAAACTTTCCCCAGTCTTCCCCACCGCCCTGGTGACGGTCTGTTACACGGGTTTCCAAGGAAAACTGAGCAAGGGCTTGCCTCTGATGCAGGATGACCCAATGTTGTACTACTGGTTTGTGACTCTTTCACAGGGTTTATGGGAAACGAGCCTTGAGGCACCCTGACTGTCACCCAGCTACTATAATTGAAAATAACCAGCAGCACCGTAAAACAGAGTGTTGTGAAATCCCCTGCCTTGCAATGCAAATTCAGAAACAGGACTCCGGCTTATCTCAGAGCTATCTGGCACCTTCTTCAGAAACGCTCATTTGGCTATCAGGAGGCCAGTTAGCACAGAGCCACTTCTCACCAACCTATCAGAAGGATTATCTCATTTACAACTTCTATGGAACCACACATCATTCTGCTGCGGGTGCAAAGAGGCCGTTCCTGTTTGTAAAAGGGGAAAACAAGCTAATCACAGCAAACTGTTTACCTAAAAAAGGCATCTTTCTTTTTTTCTCCTGAACTGCTCGGTTGCATTGCTGTAAACTTGGCTACCGTAATGTGGTGTCAGGCTTCCAGCTAAAAAGATTTCAAAAGCAGAACTAGGAAAGGAAAAAAAAAACCCTTGTGAAGGGGTCAAAGGGCACGATCCTGGGCTAAGGGATTAACACCAAGGCCCCCAAAGACCTCAGGGCTTCACGTTCTGCCTTGGCAGCCTGCCAATCCTGCTCTAGGCCAGCTGGACGGACGGAGCCCCGGGTCCACAACCTCCTCAGCCCTCCGTCTGCACTGGCACGGCTGGGCCGCCCAAATCAAATTTCGGCTCCCCCCCTCCCCCCCTTCCCATCACTGAAGGCCCGGCCGGTACAGATTCTCAGCTGTTTTAGTGTTCCAAGCTTCCATGCATCATTTCCCCCAGTCCACGTAAGCCTGATTATTTCTCTTCCTATTCGGCAGCCTCCATCCACAACAACGGCTGGCTTCTCTGGCCTATCGCTTCCTCAAGCAAAGGAACTGGAAGCGGCGGTGGCAGCGGTGAGGAGCAGGGTCCCTTCTGGGGGGTCTCTTCCTCTGTGCCCCTGCTTGCAAAAGAGAGTGGCTCTCATGTAATGAATCTGCCCCGGATGACGTAAGTCACGTCCCTTGTGCAACGATCGGCACTCTTGCCCACAAGCAAGCGGCAGCTGTGTTCGTCTCGGCCTCCAAATCTAGACGGGGCTGAGGCCTTCTGGAACTGCTGCCCCGCTGCAGCTGGAGGCTGCCTGCTGGAAAGGCCACCCCAACTATTTCCCAAGCGCCGAAGAGAAGGCAACCTACGGGCTCTGCCTGCATCACTTCCAGCCCTTCCCTCCTGGGTCATTTTCTAGGTTGGGTCTCCCAGCCGGAGTGCACGGCTGAAGGCTTTGTTAGGCTTGTCCAGGCAATATCAAAAGAAATGGATTCAACAGACTCTGGAACTATCAAGGTTTTGCTTTGATCTATCAATTTGGGGCATTTCATTTTTTAAAATATCATTTTCTAACATTATAGGATCTTTTTTCACAAACACACAGTGTAAGAAGGAGAATCACACCTACGTTATAAGAATGAATACATAAAAAATTAATTTTAAAATATTCAGTATTCAAATAAGTAGTAAGTATTCTTGTCGTAGTAGTAAGTATTCAAATAAGTAGTAAGTATTCTTAGGCAGTAAGCATAGGTAACAAGAAATTTGATTTAAATCAATGACTTAAACAGCATAGTTTCCTAGCTTTATTATATTGAAGATTTTAAATAACTTCAATCTGTTTTAATCAACAAAAACAGAGTTTTTAAGAGATTACTTATATGAGACTCATAGACCAGAGACATAACAAACACAATATGCAACACAGCCAACTGCAAATAAAAGCACCGGGTTTAAATGCTGCATATAAATAAAGCAGAACCAGAAATGATGGAAAGAAAGGATACTAAATAATCTAAACGCAACAGCTACCACCACTGGGCACTTTTGGTGGAGCCTGTTCTCACACATGTTTAACTCTCTCACATCTAGGCTCCATCATAAGCAGACTCAGGTAAATATTTCTTTAGAGAAACAACAAGGCAACATTAGCACATACCTGGAACATTTAAAAAAAAATCTGCTGGAGAGATGCCAGGTTGCTATAAGCCAGGAATGTCAAACTCGCGCTGTAAATGACGTCGCAACTTTCCCCCCATTGCTAGCAACAGGGTGGGCGCGGTTTCAGTATGATGCATCCGGCCCGTGGGCCGGCAGTTTGACATGCCTGCTACAAGCCCTCAAAAGTCCTCCCCACCCCGCCATTCCACCCCCAGGTCTCAACTGGACAGTTTCTGAAACTGAGTTTCTTTTGGTTTGTACGTAAACAGCATTATCAAGTTTTAATAACTTTTTTTAAAATGATAACTTTTTTATTTTTACATCTTTAACTCATTTCATTTATTATGTTTTTGGATTCTGAATTTTCTTACATGCCACCAGGGTAGCATTCTTGCTACAGAGTGGCAAAAATGAGATTTTTTAAATGAAGATGCTTCTAAAAATAATATTATCGCAGAAAGAGAAACTAAAGAAGACTGGGTCACGCCTTCCTCTGCCACAATACCGTAACCTCATCGTGACATCTTACCTAAGATGCACCTGGGGGAGGAGGCAGAGGAGGAGGGAGCTTACCTGGGACTTTATCAACCGAGGCAAACACCGAGCGCTGCACAGTTGGGTCGCAGCTGCTGCGTCGGGCTTGCTCATAAAACCGGAATGGCAGGTGTTGGGTGGCAGCAGAGCTGTGTCCAAAGCCCATCACTTCATTGGCTGGCTGGATGGGCAGGTCCAGAAGTGCTGGGTTCAAGGAGACACACGTTACGTTTCGGCTAAGAAACTAAGAAAGCCAAGACTGCCCTAGCATACAGTGAGGCCGGGTACCTTGCCTGGCAGGCCTTAAGTTCTCCCCCCTTTGCAGATAAACGCTCCTTCCTGGCTGGTTTACATGATATGTGAGCTGTGATTCCTCAACTGCTCTCTCAAGACTAGCCAGGAAGAGGAAACTGAGAACGAAGAATGGCTTCTGACTTGCTTGGGAAAAAACAGGCCAGCCTGCCCCATTTGCGACAGGTGAAGGAGCCCAGTGGGACCCCGAGAGAAACAAGAGGACCAGGCTGGTACCTGCGATTCTTTGCATTTTCATCCGCCGAGCCTGGATCCTCCCCTTGGCCAGGCGCTGCCTTGCAATGACGCAACGGATGTGATCCGAAAAAATGAAGGTCGCCTGTAGGATGGGGAAAGGTTTCGAATGTGGACTGGAAGCCGGCTTGTGTATGATGATATTCAGGGCCCGGCTGTCGTCTTCCACTCCTGTCACCTGCATGTCCTGGAAGGGGCAAGGAAGGAAACACACGGGGTCAGCAAAGACCAGAGCTTACAGCTGAGGTCTGGCACAGATACCAGAGCTATATTTGAGGAGCAACTGAGATGATTAAAGGCCTGGAGACTAAAACATATGAAGAACGGTTGCAGGATTTCGGATTGGCTAGTCTAGAGAAAAGAAGGACTAGGGGGGACATGACAGCAGCGTTTCAGTAACTGAGGTGCTGCTACAAAGAAGAGGGGGGGGGGATCAAGCTATTCTCCAAAGCACCTGCAGGCAGGATAAGAAACAACGGATGGAAACTAATCAAGGAGAGAAGCAACCTGGAATTAAGGAGAAACTTCTTGACAGTGAGAACAATTAACCAGTGGAACAGCTTGCCTTCAGAAGTTGTGGGTGCTTCATCACTGGAGGTTTTTAAGAAAAGACTGGACAGCCATTTATCCGAAATGGTGTAGGGTCTCCTACTTGAGCAAGGGGTTGGACTAGAAGACCTCCAAAGTCCCTTCTAGCTCTATTCTGATTGATTTGCAAAAGACAACGAGGCAGAGTTACTCTTTCTTACTGCAGCCAAACCAGCCCCCTTGCTCCCTCTTCTCTGTTCCTAGGTTAAGCAAGGGGACGTCAGCACTGGAGAGGCAGATCACTAGTCCAGGCTCAGAGGCATCACAATGACTGTATTCACACAACAGATTAGCCTAGCTTCAGAAGTCACCCACTTCTGTTTGCACAACGGTTTGCTAACTGAAGGGGCTGAATCTGCATAACACACTCAGCAACCAAGAAGAATACAAATTGAGCTCCAGGGATTCTGCTAAGGCAGCTGCTAGATCTTTTGCTGAGCTGACTCCCTGTGTTGTGTGGAGCCAGTCAATTACGGCACGATGAATCCCAGATACAGTGCTGCTGATTCTTGTTGCTTTAAAGTCAATAAACTGGAAGCCACAATGAATACTGGCAAGTCTCCTCTTGCAGGAAACTGTACACACCGGCAGCTGCTCAGGTGCGCTGAACCAGAAAAAGGTAAGCCACCTGGCTTAGAGAGGAACATGCTGAAATAGAAATTGGCCATGTGGCCACAAATCCCTGCTCTGAAAATATCCCAGGTCAATTGTCACTCTCATCATTTTTTCACGCTGAAAAACTCAGGAGTCTCAGCACCTTCACCTTTGGAAAGTCCCTAAGAGTTTGGTGGCTTTTCTGGGCAGGAGACTCGTCCCGCTCCACTTGGGGGGGGGGAGTTGCTCACCATCGGTGGCCAAAGAAGGCTTTGCTGTCAAGTTGCTGCACACTCTGCTTGCCAGGACACGCGGACACCTGTGCTGTCATTTAGGCAGCTCAAAATCTGAACCATCCATTAAGTTTTATGCTCACCTGGAGAAGGCCAGCAAATTTAACGACTCCCCAGCCTAATCGCCCAACATCTGGCTCCACCAAACTCATCTGGTAAATATCCACCGCCAGAAACCTCTGGACCTGACCGCTGTCCTTGGTGATCACGGTGCAGGCAATCAAATCACTGTTGTCTGGAGGAGGAAGAGCAGCAAGAAGAGCCATCACCAGGTGATCCAGTAGTTTTTCCTGAAGGAGAACTCTGGAACTGCATTCATCCCAACTAGCTTTACTGGCCTTTTCACCCCTTTATTTGGTGTACTTTATCCTCCTACATTCCCTGCTGTCGGAATAACCCTTTTTGTCTGAAGGCCCCAAGAGACTCACAAACGACAACCTAAGGAAAAGGCTGCCCTGGAAGGAGATTCTTGCGTAATTAAGACTTCTCCGAGTTGCCCACCGACTCCTACTTTGCTCAGCTTGGAATATCCTTTCTCCCCTCAAAAATGGGCTTGTCCTTCCCCTGTACAGAAGAGAAACTAGGCTACATGCCCACCGTGAGGCCCCTTCTGAAAGCTTCTGCCCTAAAAGTAAGTTGGGTGCACAAGCATTTCAGCTTCTCTCTTTTAAAGTTCATGGTTATCATCTAGAGCAAAGTGCGAGGATAAACGCTTTGCAGGTGCTGAGGGAGAGCTTGGGGTTGCGATCAGCGGTTCAGATGGTGCCGGAATCACCACTGCAGCTTCTGCCTACAGAAACATGTTGGAGCGTGATTTGAACAGCCTGGCTGGCCCACTAAATGCCAGAGGCCGGTCCCTCACTCCACACAGACAGAATGTATAAACCAACAGCCAGCCTCGTTGAGGCCGAAGACAGCTGATCTCCACAGAACATAATTTGGGTTCCAGGAAAAATAACCAAACTGGTATTTAATCTTTGCAATAGCTGCGATTGGAGAGTTGGGAACGACATGCTTAGTCAAGAGAGACTGGGAAACTGAATTGCAAAATGCGCTTTAATGCTCCAGAGCGCAACTGTGATCGTTCTATGAAACAGAGTCAGGGTTACAGGAATAGACATTAAAACCACATCAATGAGCATTACTGAAAATTAAAAAAAGAGGGGGAGGGCAAAGCAGGTACTAATAAAAAAATCAATATGCAAGAAACAACAATATTGCATTTTGAAAGCCAACAGGAATATTGTAATTTGATTTGTTTCAAGCACATCCATATAAAACAGTTGACAGATAAATTATAATTATATCCATTTAGTTTGCAAGCTTATTTAAATTCTGCTCCAGGAAGCCTTCTTCCGAGAGGACCGAGTCTGGAGAAATTCGCAAGCACAACTCCTAGGAAGGCAAGGAGGGACCCCTTCTCATTTCCTAGCACATGGGCAGAGAAGCATCTGGCCTGAAACCCCCCACCCCACCCTCGGGCCTTCCCCTTCCCAGGGGCTCCCATTCCTCTTATTTCCATCGTGTTTCCCAACACCTTTTGCAGTGGGATGGCTGAGCAGGGTGACTGGAACGAAAAGTTCCCCTGGCGGATGCATCCCAGCCAACCACATCCGAACTTCCCCTCGCCTCTCTCAGCCACTGCCCGTCCAGGAGTTGTTTCCCCTGAATCTCTGTCACTGACCCAGAGTCCAAATGGCAACGGGAAAGGCCTGTTCTCCGAACTTTGGGCGAGAAAGGACTCAGCGGCAATGGAAGAGCTCCTGCTGCGGGAGGAGGGCCACCAAACGGCTGCCTGAAATCACCTGGGCTTTCTCGCTTGCTTAGGGCCACAAAGCCAAGACAAACAATCCAGTGTTCAACTTCCTAAAATACCCATTACAGTAAAATGAATTCTTTTATAATTACTACCGTAAATATGGCTGACATTTTTCTATTAATAGAAGCTGTGTATTCCCAAATGGAAACAAGGGCACCGTGTTTCCTAGCATACCCAATTTATTGTTATGATAAAGACTTATTACCAGACCATAATGGGGCTATTTTGGGACTTCCAGTTAGTGATGGTTACTGTGACAAGTGATTTCCCCTCTCCCAGACAAAAGGGAAGGGGGGAATTAGGAGACACACACAGAGCCACAAAATGCCACTTGCGAGGGACAAAATGGCTCCTCCTTCAGCTCAGCTGGTCTTCCAGATATTGCATGCATATGATCTGCAACAATGGTTACCGTATAGAGCAGCTATTGATAGCCCAATTTTTCCCCCTCCCGACCAGCTATCTGAGCTACTAAGACCCCAATGTGCACAGAGAGAAGATCATCAAGCAAGCAAGCAGGGGGATGTGTGTAGCATTCTGGAAATGCCTGAAAGCAGGGGGGAACCAAAACATTGAGGGAGAACCTGTTGACCGCTGGGCTTCAATTCTTATTTTCCCTGGGAATTTGAGCGCCTGGCTGGCTTCTTTCCTTGGTGGCTACTCACTCAGATCCAGGACGTCATCTGTCTTAATTAAGTCTTCCTCCCTTGTCAGAGGCAACTGAGTCTCTGGCTCATCCTGAAGGTGCAGTGACAGAGAACGCAGCATGAAGAACACTCGGATGGCCTGAAGACACAAAGAGCAAAGAGGCTCAACCAGGAGGATGTGCAATGAAAAGAAAAGATAAAAGTGTCTTAAACAGCTGCACTGAATACTCTGTGTAAAAAGAGAAAAGGCCACACTTTTCATTGCCAGCAAACTCATTTTCTCTTTGACTTTTAAAAACTGTTTTGAGTAGCCTGCAATACATGTATACAGCCGTAGTTCAGGATATGGCAGGATGGGCAAAGTTAGGAACAGCCAGACATCCAGCCCATAATTAGTTGGTCCAAGGACTGCAGGTTTCTTCAGTCCTTTCCCTGGGGATGGAGGGAAAACCAACCTGCAGGGCTTTACACCAGTTATCCCCCAGCCCGCAGGCGAAGGCGGCTTTAGGCTTCACCATCTCTTGCCAGTATGCCAAGAGTACTGAATTCACAGGCTAGGTTGGCTGGGAACTATGTGAGTTGTGGTCCAACATGTCAGATGATTGATAGGGAGGGGGAAGGCACTTTACACTGCATTTGCTGTGCCAGTTTTCTTAGAATACAAAAATACAGAAACCCAGGAAAAAAAACCCCTGAAAATGGCTGCCACTGCTTTCCACTTTATAGTATGATCTAACAGATGCCAAAGAATGGGGGGGGAAAGGATTAACTGTTGGTCTGTTTGGCAAATCATTAACTCCCAAAGCCATTGTGATTTGCTGCTAGATACAAATAACTGGTCCTTATCAGCAAAGTAATCACAGAAATGAGTCTTGAAACACCGGCTTTTGAAAAAAATATATATGAAAATGAAATTTCTTTTTCTGAGCCCAGTTTGGGCTACTGGGAGGAGGAGAAAGATTCCATAAGGACGGTGGAAAGTGCAAGGCTGGTTTAGGCTACCTAATGTTGCCCTTGAATGTTCCAGAGGAAGTCTCGCCCAGGCACAGCTACCGGCAGGAGTTGTAGCGGGGTCTCTCTGTATGCACGTGCACACATCTGGAAACATCTGTACAGATGTGAAAGGGAGATCAAGATCCCATGATGGGATCTTAAAATGGTGGGTCAGTGGAGGAACTTTCCTTAAGGAAGTCACTGAGGTCTTCCCTGGTGAACACCATGAGTGGGTCCCAAATCAAACTGGGAGCCAGTGCAACAGTTCAGAACTGCTGGTCTGGCAACTTCTTTTTCAACCCACTCTCATCTCTGAGGTCTTTTCAAAGGCAGCCCCAACATGCAGGAAACAGCAACAACCAAGCCAAAACGATTAGCCTTCACTGGACTAGGCTGGGCACTTTACGGTTTAATAAACTGGTTGATACAATACATTAAACCTCTCATTTGATTGCAGGAGAATTTATTTCTCTGGCAAAGGATGTAACATGGCCACAGCAATGACAACTTATTTATTCAAGGATTTAGTGGGTTTTGTGAATTCAGACTGAAAATGTCACTTGGGTCATTTTTAGGTATGCTGGCAAAAATTAAGAAGTTACTCAAGGCTCAACCAGGAGTCTGCAAAGGGATGTGGTTTGTGGCTTCCTACAGAAAGCGATAATTTTTAATGTACTTTATTTACATGCATTAGAACACAACCTTTGTTTGTAAGGACAAAATCTGCGTACAAAGACTACCACAACCTTGTATTTCTGGAGAAAAGATCTAAAATCTCTATTTCCAGACAGCAGAAACTCTTGCTTCAACTATTGCCAAAAATAAGAACATTAACCTTTTTTGAATTGTTCAAGACAAAATGATCTAAGATTCATTACAAATAGTTTTACAGTATGGCTTTTCTTTATGACCCCAGCTATT
Source organism: Protobothrops mucrosquamatus (assembly GCF_001527695.2). Classification (NCBI taxonomy): domain Eukaryota; kingdom Metazoa; phylum Chordata; class Lepidosauria; order Squamata; family Viperidae; genus Protobothrops; species Protobothrops mucrosquamatus. The sequence continues at coordinate 566,423 of NW_015386439.1, forward strand.
CAGAATCCCCTTAAGAAGGAGTTTTATTCTAGGAAAAGGCTCCTTTGCTTTCCCAGAAGCCTGTTATAGAGAAAAATAAGATAAAGAGATAATGTAGCGATAAAAGCTGTATAAACAGAACTATTCAGAGCCCTCCCTGGTAGCTGGGATTTCCAAGAAAGCTCTTCAGGCCCCAAAGATCTCTTCACTCTTCTCTAGCTGCCCCCCCTCCCCCCCCGCACAGCCCACTTGACGTAGTTGAGAGCAGAGAGCTCTCAGTGTTTAAACCAGCCCAGCAACCAGAAGAGGCATCTGCACGCAGGACGGCACTTTCTGAGCAGAGGGAAAGACACCGCCTGGCAGGAATTCTCCCAGTACCAGCCATTCAGTTCCTCATCAGCAGCTTTACAGGAAGGAGAGAGTCTGTGAACCCCAGAGCATCTCTGAACGGGCACTGGGAGGGCCATTCGTCTTCAAAGCTGATTACAGAGTCTGTGACGCAAATCTTTCTCAGAAGCTCCTTTCCGTGCAACAGGGCTCGACACGCTTCAACACTTTTGTCATGCTCCACATGCACACAGGTGGCTGCACACTTCCCTAGACTGCATCGCATGTGAGGAGTGAATATGATGACCCCCCCCGGACTCTGAATGCTTCTACCTCTCTAGCCTTGTGGCATCACTTCACTACTTTCTCTTTTCCAATCATCCTTTGCAAAAGCTCATGGAGAAAAAGGGAAAGAAGAGTCCAAGATTTCTAGGAAGGAAGGAAGGGAGGAAGGAAGGAAGGAAGGAAGGAAGGAAGGGAGGGAGGGAGGGAGGGAGGGAGGGGGAAGGGAAGAAGCCAGCGACAGAGTAGCTGGTACAATCACTGCAAGTCCCCGCAGTGGCAGAATCAGGTCAATCTCATGGGATGAGCTGGGTGGCCAGAGTGGCCAGCTAAGAGTGAGCCAGGCAAGCCTCCACCACACTGTCCAGCTGCTCCGGGGAGAGCAGGGGACCACTGTGCCCCTTGAGCACTTAGGACCGAAGGGCAAAGGCCCACGGGAGGCGCACTCACCCTCCTGGTTCTTTCCACGTCGCCACAGGGGAGCCTCTTCACAAAGTCGATCCCCGTGAGGGGAGTTCCGGTGGGTGGCAGCAGAATGGAAGCATCCATCATCAAGTACTCCACATTCATGGGCTTCAGCTGGAAGAGGAAATGCTACATTCAACTACAAACCCCATCCATCTTTCCTCCTCCTCCCCCTCCACGGAGGAGAACATAGCAGGGCTAAGGCAAACCTTTCCACAGAAGGCCAACATCCACCCATGAGGAGAGACACAGCCCCTCAGGGCTTGATGCGTTCCCCCCCCAAAAGAGAACTCCTGGGGTTGAGCAGGGGTCTTTAATATTTCCTTCCTTTCCTTAAAACGTGACTGATAAAAGGCTAATAACAACAACAGCGCTTTTAAAGAAAAACATGGTTTAAATGGTTTGCAACAATGTTCCACTTTGTCACTTTTATATCTCTCTGGTAATGTACTCATTACTTACGGTCATAGTTCTATATTCATCTTCAAACATATCCAGAAAAATTTCTTCTCCCTTTAAAGAAAATAAAGAATTCATTCTTAGAATGGTAAAGTTTCTCCTTTAACGATGGGCTTAAATCAACCTTCCTTTCCCTTATCCCACATTCTTGAAGGTCTATTTTTGCCTCACACAGGAACGAGTACAACTCCAACACCAATTTACTTCTATTTAAAGAAATCTCTACTTGGAGGAAATGTCACACCCCTCTGATTTGCCATGCCTTTAACTGAGGGCACCTGCTCAGTTACGCAGCTGCTTTGGAAGCGTTTCTCTCCTGTTGCTGGCCCTTCGTGTCCAGTGAGGGAAGGACCAATTCAGCAGCTTCCTAAGAACCCCTCGCCAGCTGAAGCAGCGGTTTTTTCCTGATGCAGATTCTCTACCAACAGCATCTAAAGCACTGGACTGAATCGGCCTTGGACATGCTGGGACACCTGACAGCAGGGCAACTTTCCCAGCAACGGTTTGAACCTTTAAAAGGACGATCCAGCAGCCCATGTCAGACATAGCCCAGTCAGGGGGCTGTTCCTCAACAATAATTCAGAGGATGATTCCATATAGCTGATCTACCAGTTTGGAAACTGTTTTGCTCCATGCAAACTTTGCGAGGAGTCATCTAATGCAGGAATACCCAAAACCTGAAGTGGCTCAGAGGCCACAACTGAACAGAACCAGGCAGGCCTTTATTTAAAAGTTCTACCGAGCAGGAGAGAAACGGCCAAACGCCTGGCAAACAACTGTGAAAACTTGAACAGCCACGCCCAGCCCAGCTCTCTCGGATGGTTCCAGCATTTGGTTTGGGAGAGTTACCAAAGGCCGGGAGGTTACCTTGTAAAAACGCCGCACCAGGTGAACGCTTTCTTCTCTTGCCCCCTTAAACAGAAATGAAAAACCCTCCGTTCAGGACACGGAATGTGGAGGAGTGGGCTGCAGGATCACAGAAGTAACATACCACCTCCCTGCACGATCCCCCCTCCCCAACATGGACTATTTGCAGTAGAGTTCTCTCCCTAAAATGATTCAGAAGGGGAAACATGGATCATGGCGCTCCTGAATAAGGACGACCTGGGCTGGGAAGAAAGGGGCTGGCATGGGCCACCCGGGTGGAAACCGAAGAATCCCAGCCTATTCAGAGTGAATTGCTATTTGCCAGGAGCACAGGATCCCTCTTCCCAAGAGCCCAGGCGGGGTGGCTCAGACTCAGCTGCTGAGGGAGAGAAGAGCTTCAGTCGAGGGGGGGGGATTTCCCGGGTTTCACGCAGTGGGGGGGGGACTCGTGCGCCTCAGAGTCCCACCCTCAACTGCAGTGGCTGAAAAAGGCAGGGACCGACTCCAGCCGCACAAGAGGCTCCTATGGGGAAATGATCACTCCCGGTTCTGCAAATTACTTCGGGAGAGAGATCAGCCTAGCAGGACAAATCACCACTGGCAGACCATAATATCTTTTTTTTTTTAAAAAAAGACTCACTTCCAAACAAGCAAGGTGCACGTCTTTGATGATGCTGCCGTGTTTGGTGAAGACCAGCTGCTTCAACAGGAGGCAGCCGAGCTCCAAGGTGGCCAGACGGATTTTGCCATCTGCGGGAGGAGGAGAGGGAAACAGAGCAGGACAAGATTCAGAGGAAACCAATTGAAGGGTGGACGCTTCTTCCTGGCTGATCCAGTTTCAGTTAACACCTGCCCCACACCAGTTCAAGCGGGGCAAGTTCAACACACCAACAGCAAAGTTGCAAAGTGCTTTCTGCCCCTGAAGATGAAACATTACAGAAAAGTGGGTGGAAATCCCACCAGGCATTAAGAAGCGGGAATTTTATTCATAGGCAGAAATGGGGCAGAAGGATTCAGTCTTCTACCAAACCACTTTGTGGGGGGTATTTTTGATTTTTTTACTAGTCCAAGAGGGTAACAGCCTGTCTCTGTGCTGACTGTGGAGGGAAGACCTTGCCTACAACCAACTCTGGACAGTCGGGTATCTTTTATAAGCTCCCATCGAAAACCGGGTCTGTTCGCTGTCCTGGGAGACAAGCTCTGCATGCCAAAGAAGGCTAATGGGTTTATAATGACTTTTCCTGATGTCACTAAACAGTTGCTTGCTGGTTTATGCTTTTATTGTCATAAACGGCTCTTGGAAGAAAAGCTCCATGTTTCCTTCTTTTTCAAAAACTTGTTTTAGACCACACACAGTTGCACAGTTCCAGGACTGACTGGTGGAAAGCGAAGGTGGTCCATGACAGACCCTCTACCTGGCTGAGCAGCGTAGCTCATGATCCTGATGAGCCTCTCCGCAAGCCCAGGGTTGTATGAGTTCTTCTCCTCGGCATCCCGTGCCGAGAGCTGAATCCTCTCCAGGGTGATCGGCTTGATTCCTTGGGAGAAACAGGAATTGAATGTTGTAATTACAACTTGATTTGGCAAAGCAATTCCGAGAAACCACAAGCCAATAAAAAAGGGCAGCTCAGCTTGCAGTAGAATTCATCAAAGCTGCCCACACAAAAATTTGAAAAGCTTAGGAAACAAGGATTTATTATTTATTTCATTAGATGTGGATGTCACCCAACTTGAAGATGACTCTGGGCTGCTAATAAAAATGGCAAAACAGTAGCCCCATTCACACAACTTGAACAAACCCGCCTTGCTCTGTCCTATCAACTGAATTCATCTTTAGCTTCCCTCCAACCCATGACCCTGATAAGCATCTGAAAGTCTTGGAATCACGTGATTCTTCTTCTTCTCCTCAAGCAGCAGTCCACCACCCACACTACTGGTCAATTCCTCCTGTGTCTCCTGACAATGTAAATGGCACCACTTGATGTTTTTGATCCTTGGGGGAGCGGGGAAAGGGCTGATAAAACCTAAATCAACATCTTGAGAGCAACTTCAAGCCTCTCACTTCCTTTGCACAAAGGATGTTCTCACAAGACACTCTGATACTCAAAGGGGATGCAGAACCCAGGCCACCAAAGGGGGCTGAGGCTGCAGTCCAAGCCAAAAGCCACATCTGCTGGCTTCTAACCACTGGCACCAGCATCTTAGCAGCCCAGCTGGGTCAGAATCAGCACCCTCTTTTGCTTTCTCTTGCTTACCAGAAGGACCCTCTGGGAAGAGGAGCCCCAGGGGACCATTGAAAGAAAGAGGAAAAGGGAGAGAAGAGAAACAGAAAGCTACAGATTGACACCGGTATCTGTATTGTTATCAGTACAGTTAGAGGCACATCATTGTGAAATGAAACTAAGCTCTCCTGCAGTTGGGCGTTGAAAGCGACAGCCAAGATAAAGAAAAGCTACATATCTTTGTATGCATGAGCTGAGGAACTGAGAAGATCAATTAATTGGTTGGAGCATACAAGTTATTTAAAGCCACATTAGCACAACAGCGAGATTATTTCTCAGAAACAACAATACTTGTGTCAGTAATGACCTTTTGCCAAGCATTAAGGATAGCACACAAACGTTCACGGTTGCACTTCTACACAAAGAGGACACCTTTTTAGGGATGCAGCTCTCCATTTCCTATCAACCAGCCTATCAGTTGCAATAGTTTGCAACTCTCCATTTCCTATCAACCAGCCCTGAACTCTCTGAATTTCCAGGAGAACCTTTTGTGACTGGCATTTATCCAATCCACTAACTCCAACCTTAGGAGCTTAGTGCTTTGATACAGTGGTCCCCAAAGGTTTGGCACCAGGGACCGGTTCCGTGGGAAATGTGCTACCGAGATCTTGCGCATGCGCAGATGAAGTTTTGCTCACTTGCGCAGCCTGGCTCCTAATGGGCCACGGACCAGGACCAGTCTGTGGCCCGGGGTTCCCAACCCCAGTTTTAATACCTGCCCATGACAGACTTCCTTGTCCAAGACCTCCACGGGTCCCAGACTGCTTCTGTCAGAGCACGGAATCCCTCAGCAGGCAGCCCTGGATGTTCTCCGCCATCTTTAATAATACTCCCATGCAACGTTTAGAAGAGAAGGTGCCAAGTTTCAAACTCTCCTAAAAGTTGCATCTCCGGGCAGGAGAAACCAGAGAGATCACTGGGCAGCCATGAGGGACTGGGCTTGCTGTCCCCGAGATGGAGGGCAGGCTTTCAGGCTTTCAGTCATTCAGCCAGGAGGAAATGTGGCTCAGACACACCCACCGCTTCCCCTCCAAAAATCTCACTTCTTTTGCTGATGCAAATTAGGACCCATGTGGACAAAAGCATGGAGGTAAAGGGGGACTTGGCTGGAATTTAATTCCCTGAGCCGACCGAAGGAGTCGGAGCAGCAGAGTAGATTTTGCAGCGGCCCTTGGTCCCCCTCACAAAGCACAGACTTACCTTTGTTGTGAGACATGGCGTACAGAAGACACAACACAAAAAGAGCATAGTAGTCAAACTCAGCACACTCCAGAGCATTATACACCATCTCCAGAAAGGGCCTGGGGAGAGAAAAAAGGGATTTTTTTTTTTAAAATCAATTTCTGAGGATTCTGCCTTTTATTTGTATGCCTGATATCTCCCTTTGTGGCCCTGAATTATAATGAGCAAAAGAGTCCCTGGAGAATCTATCAGGGGATGAGCCCTTTGCCTGGCTGGGTGACAAGTTGTGGATCCCAAATCTTGGGAGTTTCCAGGCTGGATAACAGCACTCCAGCCTGGAGAAAGGCTTGCCTACCTGTTCCAGCTGGACATTTCAGAAGCAGCGGCGCTCTTCTCCTCGTCGGTTATGTTTTGCTCTGTGGCAGAAATGAGTTTGCAACGCTCCATGATCACCATCTCAATTTCTGAAGAGAGACACATTTTAGAGAGACGGGCTTGTTCAACAAAACAGAGGCAGGCGGACATTGCCCATGGGTGGCTGGGATTCTGGCCAAACTGAACGGAAGAGGTCATCGGAATCTGGTCCGTAGAGAGCTCAAAGGAACCCTGCAGAGAGATTACTGATGCCCCAATTGTGAGGAAATCCTGCTGACCTGTAAACCCAGGGGTTCTCCTTAAACAATCAAGGCAAGCAGATTAGGAACGGCTGAAGCCAGCCTCCTGTCTCAGCACAAAGCACGCTCCAGGCACTCTGCAGCGGGAAGGGAACCCCCGTTTGACCCAGGAGAATCTCCGTAAGGCAGCTGCAGGGTCCCGAGAGACGGGCGGTGGGCAAGGCAGGCAAAGACAACCTGAAGACTCAGGAGTAGGAAAAGAAGAGGGGACCTGCACACAGCTGTCCAGCCACCCCGACATCAACCCCGCAGACACAGGAGTGCAAGAATGGGCAGCCGGCACCTGGGGATCCTCTCACCTTCACTCTCCCCACTGGGCCTGAGGCCCTTGGAGGGACTCTCGGTGCCTTCTGGGGTGTCTTCCGGGCCCCTCTCTTCCTCCTCATCCTCCCCAACGTTTTTATAGTTGGGCCTCTTCTGCAGCCTCTTTCGTCCCTTCTGCTTATTAATTTCTAGCGAGCGCTCCAAGGTCTCGGAAGGTTTAATGAAGCACCTGACGCCTGTCTTGACCTAAAACATCCGCATAAACAGAAGGAGGTCAGCTCCACGACCTTCCTAACAAAATGAACAGGCCAAGCTTCAAAGGGAGAAAAGCCAGGAGTTCATACTGGTGTTTTAGAACTGCAAAAGAAATGCCAAGCAGCCTTTCTGCTCCCCAAACACGGCCTCTCAGCGGCTGATTCCTTGTGTGTAGCAAATGGCAAGAACAGGCCAGGACGAGGGAGGCCAGCAACCCTGGGCTCTTACACCACAGCCTTTAGGGGCCACCCCTCTCTCGTGGGGGCAGAGGGACGTGACACGGTCCGGCAGTAAATCCATCACAACCTTGCAGAAAATCTTGCAAGGACCACCACAGATTGCGGGTCTCACCAACTCCTAGAAACCTACACTGTTTTATTCTATGCCAAGAGTCTTGTTCAACAGGAGCCAAGGGGATTATTCAAGCCCCATCCCGCTACAGTATTTCTTCTGTTTCATGGAAACTCAACCAATCCCCAACCAAGTCACAATTCTAAGCACAAATGGCACTTTCTTTCTTGTAAATGTGAGTGGTCAATTAGTGCTTGGACTGGCTTAATTCTTGCCCCACAGATCTTCAACAACACCAAAAGCAGATTTAAGGGTAAAATCCAGGAAACCTCCAATCTTTCGTGCAATAGAAAGACAATGTTTATAGTCCAAAGAAGAAAGAAGACAAATTGATATCACAGTTGGAAAAGCTCTCAGTCTGGAAAAAGGATTCTGTCTTATGGTTTTTAAAGATTTAATTCTTGCTCAGTTCTGGTGTGCAGTTATTCATGGGGACCCCTCACCTGTTTCCTAACTCTACTGAGCTTGGCAGAGTGTTCCAGCTGAGATTAAGAAGCAAACCATGCAAAGATGAATATTTATCACTGGCCGTCTCCTTGGGCAAGGCTGTTTGCCCACCTCGTCTGTACACTTAAAGGCAGGCTGGAGCATCTGCTGCCCCCCTTGAGGTTACAGGAAGGAGCGAAAGTAGGTTAAGCCCAGGCGGGGAGCAGCAGGAGCCGCCACATCCGACTGGGGCAGGAAGCAGAGCAAAACCAGTTCAAAGGAGGCCAGGAGAATGCCGAGTGTGACTTTGGGTCCCCTTGGGCGGGTGTCAGGCAGGCGCATGACTCACCAGCCCCAGACAGCGAGGAGGAGACCACCACCCTCTTCTGGCACTTCCCACTGCTGGAAACACAAGCAGCTTCTCGGATTTGAAAACTGTCTCATAGCAAGAGAAGCGCTTTTCTCCAGACCACTCATATTTCGACAAAAGAGTGCGTCAGGTGTGGGGGCTGATCACCCAGCCCACCTCTCCGCTCACCAAGATAGGTGAAGATAGGGCGGGGGGACAAACTGCAGACTGCTTTCCCAATTTTCTCAGCTGCTCAGAGAAACAAACCTTTTCCTGACTGCTTGCTACCCCCATTTAACCTAAAAATGGCAGAGCTTGAGCCTAAGACCTGCCTACCAACAGCAACTTGTAAAAGGCTACCAAAATCAAAGCCATTGTTGCCATCAAAATTGCTTCAAGGAAGTGGGCAGGGATTCTCCCAATCATTTGAATTTCCCGCGTTCCTTCGGCTCTGCTGCACCGCTTGCCCTTCACTGCCATCAATGCTGCTGTTTTCTTCTGCCTTTGGTTCGTTTTCTCTCCTCCCTCCCAGTGAGAGAGGGGCTTCTTTAAACCACCAGCATTACAATATCTACCCCCACTGCTTTTAGGATGATAATAATAATAACAACAACAATAATAAAAATAATAAGTTGGAAGGGACCTTGGAGGTCAGCTAGTCCAACCCCCTGCTCAGGCAGAAAACCCTATATACCATTTCAGACAAATGGCTGTCCAGTCTCTTCTTAAAAACTTCCAGTGTTGGAGCACCCACAACTTCTGGAGGCAGGTTGTTCCACTGGTTAATTGTTCTGTCAGGAAATTTCTCCTGTTCTAGGTTGCTTCTCTCCTTGGTTAGTTTCCATCCGTTGCTTCTTGTCCTGCCTTCAGGTGCTTTGGAGAATAGCTTGACTCCCTCTTCTTTGGGGCAGCCCCTGAGATACTGGAACACTGCTATCCTGTCCCCCCTCGTCCTTCTCAAGTCATCGAGGCAACCACCACTTCTCCCTGCCTTCACTCAAAAAGCTTTTCTTATTGGGGGGAAAAGGCCAGCTACGTTTTGGGAGTTGCAGGACAGCTGACCCACCTGGGCTTGTTTCAGGGCAATATCGGGTCTGCTCAAACTGAGCTGGTCCTATTTCTGCCACCTAGAGATTTCCACTGACTGCCCTATTCCAGATCTGTTTCCAAAGCTTTAGGAAATCACCCCCATCTTACTTAATAAATGCTATGAGTATGTAACAATGATTGCTGGTTAAAGAATAAAGTAAAAATGCTAAGATTAGCTCTGGAACATGTCTGCCTTTTGAAGGATTAAACTTACCTAGAAAAACCACTAAAATAACATCCACTCGTGTTACAACCCATTGCGAGTAATTCATCCTCTCACATACTTAAAAAAAACAAAACAAAAACTCAAGACCAAGTAATTCTGCAAAAGACGTTCAGTGGAAGTCAAACTGCTAGAGCAGAAAACAGGCGACAAGCTTCTAACCACAGATTTCCCAGTAACAGAACCCACTGAACAAAAAAGTGGGCAAAACCCCAGAATGAGTCTGTGTGCTACAAAGACAAGATCATTTCCATGTGCCACGGCGCTTTTTATCTTTCAGCTTGCATGCGCGATCAGGCCTGATTTTTTTAAAAAAACACCAAGATAAAGCATACCCAAGAACCCTTTAGATGCCAGGCAGATCATGCCACAGCCCCGGTCTTGCCAAACAAACCAAGAAGGAATCTTAGAGTCGACAGACGTTCTTCATAGACTTACAGAGCTTTTCTGGACATCCTGCTCCACTTTTGAGAAAAACACCGAGAGGTCTCCGTTCAGAATGACTTCGGCCAACGAATTCACCAGGGGGGCATAATGGATGATTAGGAAAACCTGTGGGGGGGGGAGGAGGCAGAGAAGCAGAAAACTGTTGCGGGGGGGACACTCATTAACTTCCCATTTATCTTGCTCTAAAGTGATTACTTTAGGCCAGGCATGTCAAACTGCCGGGCCAGATGAGTCACGCCAAAACTGCGCCCACCCCACATGACGTTGTGAGTTTGACATGTCTGCTTTAGGCTGATTTCACCGGATGATCCTTCTTTCAGTGTGTGGGAGAGAGGAGAACATGTTTAAATGCTTCCTGACATCATGCTGAAGGGCCCGCAGTTTTCCACAACAGAGAGTGTGGTTTGTAGAGACAGCTGTAACTAATCCAGGCGTTTTCTCACTCCCCATCATTAAATACCACATTCCACCTATTTGCCTTGACACTAAGTGGCCCTGGTCCTTTAATTTCCCTCCCATGCCTGTCCTTACTCCATCCCAAATCACTATTGCAAAATGACTGACCCCCCCCTCCATGGCCTGTTTTAACACAGTTGCTACAGCATTGTTAAAAAGTAGACATGATCCTCTATCAAATTCTATTTAATAGAGTCTAGAGCAGTGGTGGCGAACCTATGGCACGGGTGCCAGAGGCGGCACTCGGAGCCCTCTCTGTGGGCACATGTACCGTCGTCCCAGTCCTAGGCCTTCAGCTGGGTTTTATAAAACCTTTTCACTTTAGGCCTCTGCCGCCGTGTGCAAAAAAAAAAAAAAAAAAGTTCAGTCAATTTCAACCTCTCATGGAAAAAAAAGATCTTGCAAAGTTGGAATTGATTGATTGAACTTTTTAGTCCCACCCAGTCTGCCGTTACCACTGCAGCCACGCCCACCCAATGGGCCACACCCACCCAATGGGCCATACCCACCCGGCACTTGACGATGCATAAATGGGTTTTGGGTTGCAGTTTGGGCACTCGGTCTCTAAAAGGTTCGCCATCACTGGTCTAGAGCAAAGTTTCTCAAACCTCAGCAACATTTAAGATGGGTGGACTTTAACTCCCAGAATCCCATGCTGGCTGGGGAATTCTGGGAGCTGAAGCCCACTCAGTTTAAAAGTTGCTGAGATTGAGAAATGCTGTTCTGGAATCAGTACTGGATCATTAGCACTTACTTGTGACAACAGATACAGAGAAACCTGGAAACTTATTCTTGGCCGTTCTCCAGTCTAAGAAAGAAACAATTAAGAAACGGTTTTTAACTGTGGAACAGTTAATGCATGTATTAACAACATGCCCTTTCATTTTTGAATTACACACAAAAAACAGTTTCCAAAGAGGTACAACCGGATCTGCAAGGAGGGAAAGCTTTCGACAATCAAGCTAGGAGGAAAAGACAAAACCCTGAAGCTTTAATCAGAACCCATGAAGTAACTTCTGTGGCTGCCCAAAAGACGATTAGCCAAGGCAAGCCACAGGATGGTTCGTGTGCAATTATTACATCAAGAGGGGTTTAGAAATCTTTGTTATGAAAGGACGTAGCTGCCCTTTGCCACTCTTTCAACTGAACTGATGGCCCAATGAGGAGGCTCGCTGCGCTGTCACGACCTCCCTTTCTCCCTCATTTTGCCCTGACAAGGAAACAGTGGCGGCGGCCCTGCTCCCTTCCTGGTAAACAGTGGTGAGAAAAAGCCTGTGTGAATCGGAGCAGTTCCCTCTCTCCTGTGATGAACTCCGCAAGGTTAACGATAGAATAATTATTTTAATACGATAATGCAGGTTTGCTTCTATGGCTCAACAGAGAGATTCTTGCTGTGGCATTACTTCAGAAAAATGTCACAAGGCAGCTGGGTTCTCGTAAAGCCATCTCAAACAAGGGAAGAGGCCGCTTTGGACAGGAACTCCTCACCTTATCCTGATTGACTAAGGAGTACACGTAGAGAGGCAGGAAGAGGCTGTTGAGCAAGTGGTCCGTCAAGACTTCATTTAAGAATTCACAATTGATAATTAGGATGTCGTTCAGGTAATGGAGGTGATCCAGGTGCTCGGCTACAAGGTCACTCAGTTTGCCCCGATTTCTGTGCCTGAAAAAAAGGGAGCAGACTAAATATGCAGTCACTACCCTCCCCCAAAGAACTGGTGCTGGGTAAATAAGAAAGGCTTACTCCTCGTCTGTCTGAACGCAGTTGTCCAGCTCTATCACGTGGCTCCCGATGAACCAGACGAGGTTGGAGAAGTAAGGGACGGCTGTCTTGTCTCGAATATAGTGCAACATCGCCTGGTTGTCCACTGAAGGCAAACAGGCTGTTATCATCATTGATATATCTCTCCCCAAACACTTTAAAAATGGATCCCTTCGTCTAACTCGCTTTTGCCAACAGGGGCCAAAATCAATTCTATTTCTATCGCAGTTTTTGGGAGAAGCCAACATCCCCTTCGAGAGATTAATCTAATAATAAAAATCCTGAAAGCGGCTGGAATCTGCCGCAGGTGAGAATTGCCCCACTTGCTTTCTAGGGAACTGGGTAACAGCACAAGGCGGGAAAATCAATCAGCAGACTTACATGACACTGTTTTAAGAGACACGGGATGCGTCAGTGAAGAAAAGACGAGAGGGGACAAGAAAGACAACATGGTTAACAGGGTTAGGAGCTCCAAAGAGGTCAGTGGCTAAAACAGCAAGCATCTAGGCTAGAAGAGACCAGTTAGAAACAAGCAAACAGCCCTCGAAAACCCGCCTGTCCCAAGGCCAGCCATCAGGAGGTGCCCTCCCCTCAACTGCACATTCCAGGACAGGAACTATTTATTATTAATTTTATTTATTTATATCCAGCCTTTATTTTTTTATACAAATAATTAAGACTCTGATAGTTTTGATTACTTACAGACTCTCTGGAAACCTTATGGCTTAGAACAGAACAAATCCTGTCTATGTCAGAGTACTATTTCTAGAGCATGTGACCAAAACCACTATTTTGGAAGTGGTCCAGCTCCAGTTTATGTGTTTCTTTACATGAGGGAAGGGCAAATCCAATGGCCCTCCCTTTCCTCTGTTGCAGGATTCCACAGATTCTGAATCCCAGCTTTAAATGGGCATGCAAGCCAGTCCAGAATGCATCCCTGCCTTAAAAACCTCTACCTCTAATGTCTGGGTTCAGAGGGCAAAATGGAAAACATCTGGCTGAGTTCTAGATTGCAGCTGACATTTTCTTCTCTGATGAAGAAGAGTGTGCATGCAAGGGAGAGAGAGACAGAAGGGGGTCAAAAGTTCTATAAATATTCCAGGAAACTGCTCTTGGTCCTGATCAAGCAACTCGGAGATTCTCACTCACACATTCTCAAGAAAAATCCTTCCCCAAGTGCAAAACCTCATGCCAAGAGCGACCTCTAGTGGCCATTCCCTGAGTATTCTCTTCTGGGCTTCCCCTGCTTCTTAGTGCTCCCTCCTGGCTGAGATGACAGCAGCAACTTAAAAAAAACAACTCGTTCTGGAAGTCAGAGCTTCTGACCAGAGCCTCATGTTTTCCACTAGGTCAAATCGGGCTCTGCCCTCCCTAACTTTCTCCCGATAAATCTGGGAAGGCCAGACGCCCCAGCCTCCTTCAAACGCGAGTGTGGTGCTGAAACTACCCAAGAAGACGCTTACCTTTGTAGACGTTTAATGTGATGGTTCTCACTGCGATCCTGACCATGCTTTCTGGGTGGTTGAAGAATTTGATGGCCTCAGTGTACAGGGCAAAATCATTGGTATGCTGAGAAGGAAATAAAGATTATGCATTTTTATTCTGCCCTTTCACGCCCTGGACTGTTAAAGCACATTCTGGGGCTTCGGTAAAACAAGAAGCTTCCCTTTGCACCTGGTCTGGTGCACAAGCCTTTGGGCAGAATTTTAAAGCCTTGTCCCTCAGGCCGGGTCCCTCCTGATGCTCTCAACTGCGACTCCAGCAGAACCATCTACGAACTTTTTAAATATTTACAGATTTTGAAATAAACACTTAGGATACAGAAATAACCATGGTCACTTCTGAAGTACACATTTGACAACGATATATACGTTGTTCCACAAAATATTTAACCAACTCTCAACAAGCAGAATTTCAACCTGCGACTCACCTCGTTGTAAAAAAAGTGAACGGTGTGATTATTGAGTTTCAGGGAAAGTGTTTTTAAGAATGAAATATAGTATGCCATGATTTCTTCATCTGAGAAGTCAAATTTGTGCACTATTATAGAGTTCACGTAGTTGTTGGACAGTAAATAGTCTGAGGGAACAAAATACAGATGCATAAAATACAGATAGTTCTCGACTTACGACCACAATGCAGCCTAAAATTTCTGTTGTTAAGTGAGAGTTGTTAAATGAGTTTTGTCCCATTTTACGACCTGCCACAGTTGTTATTATGTGGTTGATAAGTTAGTAATCTGGTTGTTGAGTGAATCTGGCTTCCGCACTGACTTTGCTTGCCAGGTGGTCACGAAAGGGGATCACATGACACCCCCGGGACACAGCCACGGTCACAAGTATGAGCCACTTGCCAAGCATCTGAGTTTTGATCACGTGACCATAGGGACATGGCAAAGTCATAACTGTGAAAAATGGTCATAAGTGACTTTTCTCAGTGCCGTTGTAACTTTGAACGGTCACTAAACGAACTGTTGTAAGTAGAGGACTAACTGTACAGATTTAGCATACAAATTAATTCAGCAATGCACAAAGTTTTCTTAAAGGATCACTGCCGTCTCTGATTCTGATTCTGATTCTGATTCTATCCAATCAGGAACAAAGACGAAAGGGAACAAGGAGAAATCTCCTCTGCGAGAAGCACATAAAGAATTATATGTTCCGCCTTCTTATTTCTGTTCTCTGCGTTCTCTTGCCTTGTCTGCACACGTTGCACATGTATCAAAGGAGAACTTTCTGTTTACAGTTCACTGTTTCTTTTTTCAGGAAAAAACGAGTGTCAAAACATTTTAAAATCATGTTTAAAAAAACGTTATGATGTATATCATAGATCTTTTGCAAAATTTATGTTTCCTTGTGAAAAGAGAAACCACTTGGCCTAACACTTACAACTTAATAAAATTAAGTGGTTGAACAGTACTATACGCTGAAGAATATTAACCAGCTCAAGTCCCAATTTATTTAATTCATTTAATACCTAATACATTTAAAACATCTCAAATTCTACAATCCTCATGACAGAAAACAATAACCTGAGTTATATGTGTAGCTTACATTTTCAACAAAAGTTGCTTTGCCTAAAGAGAAATGTGCATACTTACAAAGGGATGTTTCGTGACTGATGTTCTCAAAGAGGATATTTAAAGTCTGGAGAAGCTGCACACACACATAACGGCCCGACTTCTGGCGCAGAATGTTCAGAAAGAACACAAACATGTTTTTCTCCAAGAAAAAGCTGGAATGCAAATATTTTTACCAATTTACGGTATCTTATTGAGAAATTTCATTCAAATGTTTATTGCTGGAATGTAATATTGGTGAAGATAGTGATAACTATATTTTAACCAGCATGATTAGAACTATATTGATATATTTATTAGCTTCTCAGGCCACTGCAGTTGAATCATTCTCAGTAGTTACAGAAAATAAAACATCCATGTAACAGGAATAAACATAATGAAAAAAGTCCGTATTTGTTAAAGCAAAATCATACAAGCTCTTACTCAAACACTGAACTGTCATTTTGATCTCCCCATATCAGGATCTCGGTTATTGATCGAATGGTTTCCACCAAAAGGTTGCGGTTGTGGTCAGTCACAGTGGTATTTTTGGTCAAAACATGATACATATACCTGAAAGACAAGAAGAGAGAGTAAACATTGGGCCCTCAAACCTGCCTGTGCAACCAAATGGTCTCGATGGGATTATGTATGTTGAAGGTTAAGCCTGGGAGAATCTGTGGCTCTTTGGAAGCACTGCAGAAACAATTCAATTATTCTCCTCACTTTTTCTCTCTCCTTTAGATTTGTTAAATGTTCTTAAGTTTAGCATAAGCCACCCTGAAATCAAATTATCTGGCACCAAAAGCACCCCCTATCCTTCTTTCTCTTTTTCAGGCATTTTCCCTGCAGAAACGGCAATCAAGGGCTCCATCAGAACGGTCTTCCGGCTAAAGGGAGGCCAGAGGAAAACCCTAGAACGCCAGCAAGTATCCAAGGGTGAAGCAAATAAAACTTAGGCATAACTAGCTTGAACTATATACATTTGTTTTACACAAACTGTCCATGTATGGTTTTCCAGAATTATGAAATCTATGAAAACAAACAAGCCACGGCCTGTGTTTCAATATAGTTTAGACCTGGAATACTGTGTATTGTGCACCTCAAGTAATTCCCACAGGAATGGAATGGTGATGAAAAATAATCTCCAAGATGGTCAAGGGAGCTGATAAAATATCCTAGCAGAATTTCTGACCTTTTACGGGTACAGAATAAGATAGAGGCCTGAAAAGATTATGCTTCGTTTTCTGAAAGAATAATCCAATAAAGCTGACAGGAAGTAATTCTTACTCACAAAATTGTCAGATTCACTACCAGAAAATCATTTTGGCAGCCTTTTGGGAAAAAGTGAAATAAGAATAATTTAAATAAACTAAATGAATAAAAATAGTGCTGACCACCAATCCGGACACCTTTAGTACGTAAATGCAGAGCAGTTAAAACTGCTGGTCATGATGACTCTGTTACCCTGGAAAGATACCCAGCCTGCCTCTCCCTCCCAAATGCAAGCAGCTGTCCGAGGGAGGGAGCTGTCAGTCCAGGCTGCTTTGCTTAGAGGCCTCCTTCCCTTCGGCACTTAGCAATCGCCCTTAGACTTATATGCCGCCCCAGAGTGCTTCACAGCCCTCTCTGGGAGGTTTACAGGGTCAGCAGCCTGTTGCCCCCAACTCTCTGGGTCCTCATTTTACCGACCTCGGAGGGACAGGAGACCGAATCGGCCTTGAGCTTTAGGAGAGGATTATCTTTCAGCCCTCGGTCCTCAGCTCAGGAGGCAGGGAAGTGGCTGCTAACAGGTAATCCTTGTCCTTTGGGCCCTTGGCTTGACCTTACGTTCCCCACACCAGATTACAATTCCGACTGTTCTCACTCCACATACTTCCTGGAATATTAAAAGGGGGGGAAAAACCCCTTATTTATGGTCATTTGGGCAAATTATCTAGCTTATGTTCTTCTCCACGCTGAGAGTGTTATTCTGCATAGGACTAAGGCTACACCAACAAGCTGAGAAAAAGTTAGAATTTACTTTTGGTCGACAACTTGTCTTTACTATCAGACTGAGGCTCTTCCGCAGCTCCCTGTTCGGCAGCCAGACTGCAAGCACTGCGCAGGCGCGTCGGCCCCCCAGGACCCCCCCCCGGGAAGGCCTCTTCCTCGGGCGCCTCCCGCGGCCCCGCCAGCCGCCCCTTTGGGCCTTCCCCGCTTCAGCTGAACCCGCAGAGAAGGGCTGGGGGGCCTCGGGCACCCTCGCGAAACCTTTCCCGCTACGGAGGGGGACGACCCCGCGCCCCAGGCCCAGCGGCTCCTCTTGCATCCAGGCGGGGCCCGCCGGGCCAGGGGCTTCTGCGGGAGGGAGGCCTCCGGGCCGGGCGCTTCAACGCCCCCCCCCCGTTTCTGAACGGCTTTTTCTTCCCAGGATTCCCACGGCCGCCCAGGGAGCGCTGGGAGTTGTAGTCCACCCATCCTGAAGCGGCCCAGGTCGCCAACCCGGCTTCAGAAGCGGCCTCTCCGGCAGGCCCGGGGCGCGCGGGGGGCGGCCACCCGACCCGGAAGGGGCGCCCGGGAAGCGGCGGGCAAAGCAGCCGGGCAGGCCGAGGGGCTCCGCGCGACGCCCCGTTTCTACCCCGCAAGGCCCCCCTCGGGCCGCCTCCGGGAGCGGAGGGGGCGGGGCCGGCTGCGGGCGATGGGCGCGGGGGTCCCGCGGGCCTGGAAGGGGCTCCCCCTCCGCAGAGGGGCCGGGGGGGGCAGCGACCTCTCCGCGGCCGGGACTCACTTGAGGTGCTCGAGCGAGTGGATGTTGCGCGAGGCCTTCCCGCCGCCGCCGCCGCCCCAGCTGCGCGACCGCCCGAACATCGTGCGCGGGCCCGGCAGGCGCGCCGCCGCTCCTACGGCCGCCGCCGCCGCCGCCGCTGCTGCTGCTGCCGCCCCTGCTCCTCTTCGGTCGCCTCGTCCTCGGCGGGCGCCGCCGCCATCCTCCCCTCAGCCTCTCAAACTAGCCGGACGCCCCCGCCGCCGTCCTCTCGCTCACTACGCAGATGCGGGGCATGCCGGGAAGCGCAGTCCTACGCGCCGGCGCCTGCCCTGACGCCCGACGCGGGGCGGACCGGCCGTAAACTCTCAGTCCCGGCGGCCCCCGCGCGCGGGCATCCCGGAAGGCGAGGGAGCGTTTGTGACCCAAGGGGGGCGGGGCGAGCATGCTAATGAAGCGCCGGCGTCACGGTTAACCCCCTGGCTGCCGGGCGGCGGCGCTGCGGACTACGCGGGCTCCGGCGGGCGCGATGCACGGCTGGCGGGCCGGCAGGACGCTCCGTCCCCGGGGGCGCTCGGGCTGATCCCTCGCTCCAGCGGCCCGGCCGGGCCCGTCCTTTCCGCCGCACCCGCCCGGCACCCGGAGCCCCTACCGGCGCCCGCCCGAGCCGGGGCCGCCGTGCGAAAGCAGCTTTGCGGCTTCCCGGGCTCGCCATGGGCGGGGGAGAGGCGCCCGGCGGGGCGTAGGGGGGCTGCGCAGAGGCGCCCCCGCCGCAGCCCTCCCGCAAGGCGCGTCGCCGGCCGGCTGAGCCCCGCGGGGGGAGGAGAGGCCGGGCGCCGGACGGTCCCCCCGGCCAGTGCCGGCTTCCCCGCGGCGCCCGGAGGCGGGCCGGAGAGCAGGGGGCGCGCGGGGCGGCGCTGCGGCAGGGCGGGCCCCTTGTGCCGGCGGCCTCCTTGCGGGACTGCCCGGCCGGCGGGGCTGCGCCGCTTGTGCCGGACCGCGGGCGCCCAGCCCGCCCTGCCCTGCCCTGCCCTGCCCCGCGCTCCTGGACCGGCGCCAGGCGCCCCGCCGCCCCCGATGTTCTCCGCCGGCCTCTTCCTGGTCAACCTGCTGATCCTCTACTACGCCTTCCTGCTGGAGTACCTGGCCCTCAACGTGGGCATCGTCTTCCTGCCCGACGACATGGAGCAGGCGCTGGTGGACCTCGGGCTGCTCTCCGACCCGGCGCTCGGCCTCTACCGGCCGGACAGCGAGAGCGAGCCGCTCGACGCCGCCTGGGACTAGAGCCGGCCGCCGGAGGGGCTGCTGGCCCGGGAGAGGAAGCCGGCGGGCAGCCCTTGGCCGGCGGAGGTACGGCTGCGAAGGAGGGGGAGCCCCGAGGGGTGGCGGCACAGCCTTGGCTGCCCTTGAGCAAGGCGCCTGTCCTCCAACGGGTGAGGACTACAGCTCCCATCATTCCGAGCCAGTCCAGGACACCGGGGAGGCAGGGAATGCCAGAGAAGATGGGCAGCGATGGGTGAGCGAAATTCTCCAGACGGCCCCCTCGCCTCTCTGGGTGTGTTAAGCTAAGAAGGTGCACATGGGATTCCCAGAGGAGAACACCCCCCCCAAGAAAATGCTCCTGGATCTGCTCCTGGGAACTAACTAGGTTGCTGGCCTTTCTGCCCCATGGGGCAGTTCCTCCGGGGCACAAAGCATCTCTGCAGCCCCTACCTACCGTAGGCATTCTGCCCATCTTTCCTGCAGGAACACAGGCTCCCCCTTTAACCTTTGGCTTTAATTCACATTTCTACAGGCTTGCTGCAGGAGGAAAGAAAGGAAAAAGATTCCAGAAAGGAACCCATGGATTCTGAGGCATTCTGGGGTCCCCCCAGGGAAGCTGGACTGAGGATGGGACCTGCCCATTATTGGAACTCTTGACGGGTTTGGCGTGATCCTGCGATTCTGCAGGAATTCATTGAACACACTATCAGGGTTTACCCAGAAGATCTGGAGGGGGATTTGGCTACCTAAAACCCAAGGAGATTCTAGTTTCTTACACTGAACGAAGGGATTTACTCCTCGTTTGCAAACTTCAAGGAACAAGAATTGGTTCTCTTGTTTTTGAAGAGGTAAAGATATGTGTAGAGCTAACCTGGATTCTTAGACAAGGCAAGCAGTGGCTGTGATGGGGTCATCAGGTTTTAAGAGGGGGTGGGGGAATAAACTCAGAGAGCCTGAGGTTGCTTACAACAGCGCATGTTCCTGAACACACAACTGCTAGGCAGTTGAAACTTGGCCTTGCATTACCAATCAAGACCCCCCCAATCACATTTTCCCCGTAGGGTGGTAGAATATAGCCCTCAATTATCAGTACTATCCATATCTGTGAGAGCTTCACTACTCTTAAATGTTTTCCAACACGTGAAACGGTTATATGGCATTAATGAAGCTTGTTATCTGACATGCTAGGTTTCCAGCTGCAGGGAGAGGCAGGTGTGGAAATATGACGAAGCCATCTATTTGCACAGAAGTCCTTAAGTGTTATTAGCCACGAAGGCTCCAGATTCTGCTCTTTCAAAGGGTGGAAATGCTGGAAGTCTCCAACCAGCAATCTTAATTTGCTGTGAATGATCAGGTCGCCCTTCTTAAATTTTATTTTTTTTTTGGATCCCCTGAACCTTTGCAAAATCCACTGCTTTTTAAAGAGTAATAATATAAGAAAAAAAGAATTGCAGGGATGTTTCTGTCACACTGTTACAGAGAAGAATTGCTTTTGTAAGTATTTTTATAACTTGGGGGAAGGAAAGAAGAGCCTTGTCACTGTTATGGCAAGTTATTTTGGAAAATGTTCAAATGCATTGTTATGTAAAGCAGAAAATGTAAAAAAAAGCAATATCTTGATAACCGGACCTCTCGCAAATACAGATGTATGCAGGTGAGGTACAATTCGCTTTGCGTATTATTGCTGGGGCGCCAGGGTGGCTGCTGGGGTGATTTCATGGCAAAGGCTGCAGCTGGACGGCTTTCTTGGGGCCTTTGCATCTTAAAAGTGGGGGTCAAGGTTCCAGTGGCCCTAGCAGAAGGGCAAAGCTGGCCAGCAGATGCTCAAGACAGATCCTCTTCTTTGCTGTCTCACAAAGTTCCTTCTAGAACCAACCGCCCATAACTTTCCCCCTTTTGCTTTGTCTAACCTCCTTTATGGAATCCTTGGCAAAGCTGCCATCCTTCCTCGGTTTCTGCCAGTCCGTTCCTAAAGGGAAGGATGCATTCTAGGAAATCAATTCAAAACTGCTAGCTTAGCCCCTGAATTTTTAATCCAAGACTCCACCAATATTCCCATTTTCAAAAAAATAAACCCATGCGAGACACTTCTAGAAACAGATTTATTGACAGTTTCTCAGGGATATGAAAACTGTACATTAGAGTTAACTCAGAAGAGGCTGTGTGGTCCGATCATTAGAAAAAAGCTTCTAGGCTCAGACAGAACCAACACATGTGGTGCACCTTCCACAGTTGCTAAAGCTTAAAATGACCCTTGTAGGGCCAGGATTACATTATTTCTCCAAAGTTTTTAGCAAGCTGCGAGGGGCTGATCTTGACTTCATGCAGAAATGCTCCAGAAAGATACCAGCTCTCAAAGGGACCTGAGTTTATTCAGAAAGCACCAGCATTGTTTTTTCTTTAGAAAAGGCAGTTGCTTATTCTCCATGGATACTTCCGCTAAGTCAAATAATTTTTGACACATCTACCTATGTGCAGACACAAACATTTCCCTTGCCTTCACCCACATCACAAAATTTGGGACCCAAAGTCCAACTGCCCTGGAGAGGATTCTTTCAGAAAGGGGATCCAGTAATCATGTTGATGGAGAAAAAGAAGCAGCCTTTACGGATCACCCAGCTTTAACTTAGCAGCAGAATGTCCTCCTGCATGAGAGAAAACGGGGCGGGGGGCGGGGGGGGGAGGCCTCTCTTAAAGTCATGCAGTTGCCATCGGGAGCCCCGGATTCAAAGTGAGGCATGGGGCAGGGAAGTGAAGCTTCAGCCTGATGATCGGGGGCACCGTTCATGGAAAGTGTTTATTAACTATCTATATTGATGACATTAATTGAAAGAGATTTTTGTCACAGGACAAGTGAAAGGGTTTGGATATCTGGGGGTTCAAAGTGCCCACGGTGATAAATAGCCTTTTATGATTTGTGAGCAAGGGGGAGCCAACAGAGCATCACCTCCCATTTTGAGAGTTTGGGATGGGAAGACTGTAATTCAGCATCTATTCCACAGTGAGGAGCCTTTAATAGGCCGGATGTAGAACCACGGAAGCTCCTACAGGCCCCTTGAAGATACCCACCACAGCAGAATCTGAAGCAACTGGTCAGTGGCTGCCTCTAAAATCTTCTGATCCGAGAATCCAGCTGCTGCAGGTGATCCAGAACTCCGTGAGGAATTGTTCGGTTCCACAAGCTGGAAAGGTTTTTTTAAAAGCAAGAAACTAAACGTGACTGGAATAAATGGGTCTCTCTAGAAAAAAAGGGCCACCAGCTGCTGTCACTGAGGGCAGGGTGACTCTGTGTGTGTGTGTGGGGGGGGTGTTTTCCATTCTGCAGCTGGCCAGGAATTTGGGGACCTCGCAGACACCCCCAATTGTCCTGCCCATAACCTCTCCCAAAGCTGCACCCATTGAATCCGGTGCAGTTCAAAGTGGGATTTGGGGCACCCCAGGATCACGAAGAGGCCCAAACTTACGCCAAGCTCTGAATGCGGGGGCATCTCCTCAAGCGCTCCGTCAGACACCGGGCTCCGGCAGCAGAAATCTGGTTGCAGTGCAGGCTGGGGGGGGGCAAAGGTGGCACAGGCAGAATTACAGGCACCCCCTTTGCCAGAAAGGTCGGCAAAATGGCAGAGGGCCCAAGGGCGGAGCATGGGTGGGTCTCTGGGCACCCATCTGGTTCTATGAGCCCTCCCTGTATTTGGGGGGGAAGGACTCCCCAAGAGCCTGGTGGGGCAGAGCAGGGACGTGTCTGAGCCCCTCAGGTGTTGAGGCAGAGTTCCTCTTCTCTGCCTGAATTTCCCACCCCATCGAACGTCCAGGCAGCCGGAGTGGCTGTACAGTAGCTAAGGGGTGCCTGCATCAAGACTGAGGGGTGCCAGTCCTGTATGAAAGGCTCCTTTGACTCCCGGGAATGAAACCTCCTCCCCCTCCCAGCCACACACCGTGGCACACTCACTCCAGCACCCGCAACGTGCACATCTGGGGCAGCACCTCTGCCACACACTCCGCACCAGCATCTCCAATGTTGTTTTCGTACAAGCTGCGGGAGCCAAACCAACGGAGAGGCTGAGAAGCCGATCCAGTCCCCGCTGCCAGGAACCAAGTTCCCCCCCCCGAAATCTGTTGAGGGCCATTTGGGAGGCCGGGAAGCAGGCCCAGCCCCAGGGGGGGGTGGAGGACCCTTCCCCAGTCTCCCTTTGGCAGGTGGAGAGCGAGGCTGGCCGGCTTTCTGATCTGCTCCTGGGGGCTCCAGTGGGGGCTCCTGGCTGCTGGGGGTCACCATCCCTGTCTGGCATTGGCTGACCCAGAAGGGGCCAGGCCTCACCTGAGGGTCTTCAGCAAACGCATGGAGGGCAGGGCTCCGGCCAACAGCTCTGCACCCAGGTCAGTGATCTTGTTCCGGGACAAGCTAGGAACAAAAGATGGTTACATCAGGATGTTTCAGATGGGGGGGGGGGTCCTTTCCCTCCCTCTCTGGAATGTCCCGTTAAGTAAGGCTGCTGTGAGAGGGTCCACCACACAGGCCAGCCTCTTCCTAAATAAATATTACTCTTTTACTGTTTTCTGGTTTTTTAAAATTCTGTTTATAATCTGTCCCAAGAATTGGCGGTTAGGCGCTTTGTAACCATTACACGCTCCAGCATGTTTCATTAACTTACTTCAACGTTTCCAGAGACGCCAAGCGAGGAAGGACGCGGCTGAGGGATCTCACCCCTTCGTCTCCGATTTCGTTCTCATCAGGGGAATCCAAGCTGGGGAACAATCAGGCCAGAACGGCTGCAAATTCTGCTTAACCTGGGGGCATTTGGGGGGGGGGCAGGCAGGCCAGGGTACCAAGAGGGCAAAGGAGGGGGGCAGGAAAAGCAGAGGGGCTCTGCAAAAGACGCCCATGGGACTTTGCTTTTCTTCCCGTGCTCGTTCTGAGGACCCCCTCGACGTGCCCAGATGGCGGGGTGTGTGGAGGGGGCCAGCAGGACTAGGAACATCCTGGAAGCCCCATTCCAGCTTCCGTCCAAGAATGTCTTCCTCACCAGGTCAACACATCCTGGAGACCCAGCAGGGCAACCTGCCACCGTGGCTCCCCCTTCCTGCGGCCCTGGTGGTCTCAGACCTTGGTGCCTAAGCCTGGCATCTGACTGACCCCCCCCCTTGTCCTCGCCCCCCTCCGCTCAAAGACACTCCCCGGATGGAAGTTGCCAAGCGGGGCCCTTCGGCTCACTTACTCCAAGTGCTGAAGAGCCGAAAAGGCAGCCAAAGATTCCACCAACTTTTGGAAACCCTCCAAGCCGCAGCTGGGCCCGAGGCTGCAAGGCAAATGGGGAGGGGGGCGGTGGGTGCTGGACTCCTGACCCAAGGCCCCTCCTGCATCCCTGCCAAAGGTGCCCTTCCCTTGTCCTTTGTTTGGCCTAGAAGCCATCAACCTCCCTGAGGCTCCCAACTGGCAGCCCATGAGGACATCCATGGGTGTTCTGAGGTAGACTGCCTCAGCATAAGGAGGTTCTGCATTCCGCTCTTAAAATACCCATAGATGAACTTACCTGAATTCTAGTTGCAGGAACCCAGCAATGGCTGGAATAAGACGGCTGCTGGAACCGGCAGAGTCTTCCCTGCTAAACCAAAAGGGGTTGGGGGCAAAGACGGTCAGGGTGGCTAAGGAACACCGCATCTCCCACCCCTAAATCCCTGACCCCAAAGGCAGGCTTAGAGGGGGACTGGGATTCCCCATCCCACTAACCCGGAGACCTTCCCTCCAGCTAGCCTTTGGGGATGCCCGTAGCGGACCCACGTGCCGAGCTCTCTCCCCGCATGACCCCAGCCCAGCTGAGCGGGGAGCCTTACCCTTCCGCCATTTCTCTGTGCAGCTGCACCAGGCCCAGGAGAGAGTCCACGTCCGCCATCGTCTCCGCCCTGAAGGGCACCACCAGGAACTTCCCCATGGCTGCCTGCAGGGCTTCCCTCTCCTGGGCGTCCCACAGGAGCTTCCAGAGCGCCACGGCTTCACCGAGGGACACCCTGCAAAAAGAGTCCCTGAGGAACCTGGGGAAGCCTCCGGCTGTCTCTCCCACGCCGGAAGAGTCCGGCCCTTCTGCTGCACCAGAGGCAGGCAGCAGCATCCCCAGCTCCTCCTGGGTTCAGGACGGTTCTGGTTCTGATTCTGCCTTTCCCTTGGGAAGATCTTGGGTTTGGGTCTGGCCTTGTTGGACACACTGCAACGCTAAGAGGAACCAAGGTCTGATCTTGGCTTGAAGCTGCTTCCTAGATACTGACAACAGCTCCTCCCTCACCTTCCCAGACCCTGGACCTGTCCCCTTCCAGCCTTGCCTTCACCTTCAGGTGAAGATACCTTGTTCCAAAGATAATTATTAAGTGCCCACTGAAGTCACTGGGGGTCAACCAAGATGCCTTCCATTTAAGAATAAATCCCACTGGAAGTTTTTGGAAGCGTTCAAGATGTACTTTCAGTCCCTCCCCGCCCCCCCCCAAGGCTGGCCCTATCTGGACTCACTCACTAGATCCACTGCTCTTTGGCCCTTTACTCCTAACATCTGGTCCCCAAACCTAGTGACCCTCACCCAGATGCAAAAACTTCAACCAACCTGAATTGGGTGACATTCTTCAGGTCAACCAGCTTCCTGAGTCCATCCAAGTGAACGCCACTCCCCCTCAGGTCTAAGGAGAAGCTCTTGGAGGACCTCCTCAAGAGAGAGTGCAGGACACTGACATCAGGCGGGGTGAGGGGAAAGCCCAAGAAAGAGAGGTCTGGGCTGAGCTCCAGGCTCAAATGGTTCAAGAGGTATTGATCTTCTGTTTCATGGACACAATGGAGAAGCTCCAACAATTTGTCCGGACTGAAATCCCTAATGGAAAGTTTCCTGATGTATCGCGAGAGACTTCTCTGCTTCTTGGTGATCATCTTCTCCGTATCTAACTCACCTTCCTTGCCAGAAAGGAGGCAACTGCCGAGGCCATCCTTTAAGAACAGTAACCCAGACAGGAAACGGGGCACCAGGCCCCACGAAGAGAGAAATTTCCTGAACCTGGTCCCCAGACCAACGTATTTGGTGAGTTTTTTGCCCTTGACCTCTTTAGCAAGAGTCAGATGCAGGGCCGTCAGGAAATCCTGGACCCCAAAGTTGGGGAACACATATACATCCCCCTCCTCCACCAGGAGCCCGGTTTTCAGAGCAAACTCCTTTACACCCGTGGAAGGGAACTGCTCGCTCGAGAGGGCCTTTTGGCAACGCTGCCCAAGAGACCAAGAGACCTCAGCCAAGGCAGCGATGCCCTGGTATCTCGAGGCCGTGTCGTTTGCCGTGGAACGTGCCAACCTCTGGAGAAGGTAGGTGAGGAAGAGGCCGGTGAGTGTGGAGGGCAGCTCTTGACCTCCTGCTTCAAACACAGCCTGGCAAATGACCCTGCAGAGGCCAGGATTGCAACAGTGGCCGAACAGGAAAGGAGAGGCCTTGATCAGGCTCGCCTTCTGCTCCCAGTGGGAGGAGCCCTCCACAGAGCGAGCGAGGTAGAGAGAGGCCTGCTCCACGGAGAAGCCCACCAGCTCCAGGACCGTGTCCACGCGAGGGAAATACTGGGGGAGCCGTTCTTTGGGCCGTCCCGTCAATAACAAAGTGCAGCCGTTGAGCAGCTTCTTTTGGAAGAGGGAGGCCAGGATGGTGCCGAGGCCAGAGGCTGCCCTGCAGGAAGGGCTCCCCGAAGCAGATGGGAAGCCCCCGGGACTCCTCAGGTCTCCCACGCCATCAAAGAGGAGGAGGACCCTCTCTGGGTTCTGCAACAGGCTCTCGTAGACTTCATCGAGGCCCTCGCGGGAGCCCCCCAGGGAGTCCGAGAGCAGGGACTTGAAGTCACGGTAGGTCCCGTGGAGCAGGCTCAGCCTCCAGCAGTCGAATCGGAAAACAAAGTCAAACTGGGCCATCTGGCCATTGGCCCAGTCCAGGCAGATCTTCTGGACCAGGAGACTTTTCCCCGTGCCCGCCTTCCCCAAGACCACGATAACTCGGCTGTCCAGGTCATTTCTCCTGGTCATCTGGAACAACCTGCTTCTCTCCACGGAGGCCTCCCACTTCTCTCCTAGGTGGCAGCGCCTCAGATCCGCGCTCCTCCCGCTCCTGCCATCCAGGTGATGCTGCAACAAGTCCCTCTCGAGATAAAGATGTCCCAGGGGCTGCCCAGGGGCCGGGTGGCATTCTCTGCCAAAATGGTCCTTCAGGCGTTTGCAGAAAGCCCTGGCCAACTCTAGGAAAGGGGGACAGGGAGATGATCAAGACCCATCTAGTGGACAGGGAAGATAGCCGGCCCCTTTAAGGATTTCGAGATTCCAGAATCCTGTCTTTGCTTCGAAGGTCTCCCCCTCTTGTGACCCCCAAGATATCCCTGCAAGGGAGCTGGGCTGAGATCAGGAAAGGGCCCCAGGGGAGGGGAGCCCCTCGGCTGAGCAAGCAACCCCTTTGCCAGGCCAGAATGGGCAGGCCCAGCCGGAGGAATTTGTTCAAGACTTAGGAGGACCAGGACGTCCGGGCTTGTTCAACAAACCATGGTTTAATTCAAGGGATTTCCTCCATTGAAAAGAGCTGAAAGTGGCCTCCATGGCGCCCCCTTGTTTATTTTGCTCCACAACAACTCTGGGTGGTAAATGGGGCTGGGGGAGGAGTGGCCCAGAGTCCCCAGGCTGGAAATAGATTCGTCTGCACCGTGACTCATAAATCTAGCTTAGGTGATCCCACCAAGATCCTTCATAGTTTTTTCAATGATGCTTCAATCTATTGGTGGACTCAGGACTGGCACAAAAGGGGGCACCTGGTGCTCAGCAAGGCCTTGGGAATCCCACACCCTTCACCTATCAATACAGAAGTGGCACTCAAAAGAGGCAGTTGGGCACCCCCTGCAGAAAACGGATTGGGGAGCGAGGACCTCCATCGAGACCACTCCGAAGTGTATCCACTCCGGCCTCTACAAGCGCTGCTACTCCTGGGCACAGCTTTCTCCAGGACAGGCTGCTCTGAGGACTTCAGCTTTGGGTCTTGCCAGGTGCTGTGGAGGTCCTGAGACCCAGCTCTCTTGGGGTCAGCTGGAGGGAAGGCCGAATGAGGAAGTCACCTGGGGAAGCTGGGGTACCCGGGGGCAAGCAGGGCGGCTGGGCATTTTCAAAGGCGAAGATCATCTGGATGTTGCTCCTATGGCCTGGGATGCACCACAGCTCCCGATTTGCAGAGGACCCTGGAAGAGGGAGAGGAGGGGGTTGGCTTGCACCCCTCCCTCCCTCCCTCCTTCCAGCAGACAAAGGAGGAACTGAGGCCCAGCCAGAGTCACCCGGGGATCCTGGCAGAGCCAGTCCAGAGCCAGGATCTCTGGAGGGGCTTTCGTGTACCAAAGACTTCTGGAGATCCCCCGGCAGGGCCCATGGTGGCCACCAAAATTTGAAGGTGGAAGTCAGGTGGAGCGTCGGTGCCGTCCTGGCCAGGGTTCAGGGCGATGGTGAGGGGGTCCCCGCTCACAATGCACAGAGCCGGTGGGTGGGCTGTCGAAGAAAAGGAAAATTGCCCAGCCTTCCCCAAAGGCAGGCAAGGTGGGCTCCGTCCCCTCCCTCCTTCCCTCCCCCAGGCAGAGGGAGCAGAAGGTGGAGCAGGGAGGCGAAGGGGGGAGGCCCCTGGAGACCCCCTCCTCCACTCGGCAGCGCCAAACATTTGAAGTTTCATGTTTCATTTCCCTGATGCCTTCAGATGCGCAGGACATCCAAGCCAATGGCCGGGGATGATGGGAGTTGTAGCCTCAGGCTTGGGGAAAGGCTGTTTTGCAACCCCAGATGGCTTGCCATCTTGCTGGGAGGGGAACGCCTGGAGGGCGAAGGCAGGAGTAGCGAGGGCATCCAGGAAAGCCCCGGCAGGAGAGGGGAGAAGACCCGGAGGGAAAGGGAACAGGGCGAAGTGGGGGCCTTTGTGGGGGCCCTTCCAAGAGGGGAAGGGGCTTGGGGATGGGCCCCGATCTCTGCACACCCTGGTTACTAAAAGAGAAGCTGCCCCTGAGGGAGCAGCCCACTCACCCAGCCTCTGGCGCTTGGCTTCGGGCGCGTCCGAGGAAGGGCCTGCAGGGGGAGAAACGCCAGGTGAAGCCTTGTCTCTGCTGATGCCCTTCTTCGGGCAGGTGGGCTTCACTGCCTCGGGCCCTTCACAAGGGTCCCTGCAGCCCCACTCGACCCGTCTCCAGGAGGGGAGGATCTGTCATCCCCTGAACTGGAACCCACCTCCCTCTTAACCTCGCCCCTGGAACCTCTGGAGAGCTGGACTGGGTCAGGCCCCCCTGAGCTGCCCCCGGAAGCCCTCCTGCCTCCGGCTCCCTCACCTACCCTGGAGTTTGGCCTCTGCGCAGCCCCCGGGCCCTTCCGCAGCCCCCACCTGCCAAAAGAGGCTGCCTGGTGGGGAAGAGAAAGCGAGAGAGGACTATTAGCATGGGGGGAGGGAATGATAAGGGGGGGGCACGATTTCAGTGCAAGAGGGAGGGCAGGGGGGTTGCAATGCCAGGCTCAGACATCCCAGGATTAACCAAAGCCCAAGGAGCCAGTTCTCATGAAGGACAGGAGGGAAGGAAGAGCCAGATGGGCACGGGGCTCTTTGCCCAGAGTGGCTCTCCTGCTCAGGTGGAGCCACTTTTCTGCCCCCCAATAGGCCCCATCCTGACCAGGGGAAGGCCGGACCCCTCCTGGGGGGCCTGAACGTGGCCCCTGGAAGCAAAGCAGGGAAGCTCACCAAAAGGCTCCTCCACTGGGGTGTCTTGCTGGTCTTTCAGCAAATATTCAGCCAGGGCAGCTAAAGATGGGGTGGAGGGGGGACATGGCATGAAACGTCAGGCACCACACATCCTTTCCAAAGTGCAACCCCCCCATCAAAGAGCGGACATTGTGCCAACCCCTTAAATTCGGCTACAGGAGGGGAGGGGCCCTTTGCTGCCATGGAGGGGGGGTCTGAGGTGCCCTCCTGCCCTGCCGGCACCCCAATGTCCTCAGCTGGGCATCCCAGGGGGCCCCTTTGGGCAGTCGGGCTCCTGGGTCTGCTGGGGTTGCTGCCCTGACTGGCCACGCAGAGCGAAGGACGGGCACCTGCTCCTCCCAAAGGCCTTTGTGCTCCAGCCCCTCCGGGGTTGCCCCTGCCAGCCCCCCCCGCCTTCTCGGGTCCTGGGCTGTGACACAGAGGAGGGCACCACGATTGCTCGGATGGGCTTCTCCGCCTGTGCCCTCGTGCCGCTGACCCTCAAGAGGGGACCCACCGATTTTGTCATAGGCCTCCCCCATATCGGAGCAGAGGCAGACGACTTCTCCGCTCTCGTCCCTCTCCACCGTGTAAAACACCTCGGGGTTGTCTTGATCCTCACTGGTCACCTCAGAAGCTTGAACTTGGGGGGGGGGAGAGAAGATGCCATTTGTGAATCAAAGGGAGCCCTTCTCTCGAGGTCTGCCCCATAGAGGCTGGCCTCCCCCTTTAAAGCGCCCTGCCCTCCGTAGAGACAGGCTGCCCTCCCAGGAAACCGAGCACCTGAATGATGGAGGGAGTGCGAGAGGCTGGCCGCCACGGGGAGAATCTGCTGGGAAGGGAGACCACCAGGAGATGTCAGATCTGGGAGTTAAACCAGGAGGTGGGCTATTCCAGCTCTCCTCTTTTCCCGTCTGCCCATCCAAGGGCTACACCCCCTGGGAATTCTGAGTCACAGCTCAGCCAGGTGGGGGAGGGCTGCCTGGAACCCAGCTCCATGAAACAAGCAAGAGACCGAGAAGGGGAAGGGGAAGGGGAAGGGGAAGGAGGAGGAGGAGGAGGAAAGGGAAGGGAAGGAAAAGAAAGCTAGGGTCAAGCACTTAAGCTAGGGTCAAGCACCTGCAGGTGCTTCAGCCATCTCTTCCATCAATGCCAGGTGGGTTTCGCTCTGCAGGCAGTGGGTCTCTGGTGGGATCCCTTCAGGGCTCACATCATCTGATACAGAAATAGCAGGAAGAAAAACATGGATGAAGCTCTTAAAAAGGTGAAATAACGGACTGTCAGTCTCTTGTCTTGGGCTGCTTTAAGGTGGGGGGGGGGCTTTGGGGAGAAATAATTAAATGCCTGTTTTCTCTTCCTAACTTTTATGTCTGGATTCGCTTTACAAAGATCGGGAGAGAAGACGCTCTGAAGGAAAGTGACATTTTGGGGGATTTTTGTGCAAAAAGGGGACCAGGACATAGGTCTCTGGCTGATCCAGACTTTGCTTTATTGGGGTTTACTGAATAAACCACAATTAGATAGCTGGCTTCCCAATGAAGCACTAAGCTATAGTACACAGTTTACAATCTGGCTGGGATCAAAGCAGCAGTTTAGGGACCCACAGCTTAAAAACATGTGACTGACCTGCAAAATGCAACTTTTCTACACTCCTTTTTTTTTACCCTGAATGGTTCAAAGGAGATTTCACAGCTGCCTTCACAAAAGGAGAACAGAAAGTGGGGCTCAGATCTTCTGCCTTCTATAAATATTCACGAGGGGGAGGGAGGAGAGGGGGGGACTCCAGCTTAGCTCAAACAGGGCAAGAAAACATCTCATCTTCTTGGAAGACCTGCCCACCCCCGCAAAAAAGGAGAGCTGTGTCACTTGCAGCAATTCAAAAGTTCCCCTGTTGCACTGATGGATTTGTGACTGCAGTCTCTGGCACTTGACACGAGGATGGGGTGAAGAACGGGAGGTCCACCCCTTCCCTCCTGGAAAGGCACAGGAGGAGGAGAGGCCGGTGGGCAGCCGGGAGCTTCTTTCAAACCCTCAGGCTGAGTCTGGCCAAGCTTGGCCACAGTCAAAAGGGTTTGGCTCCTGGTCAGCTGCACCAGCCCAGCCTTGATCCACCCCGAACGCCTGAACTGAAAAGTGGATCACATCTTCCCAATTGCCTTCCTTTAAAAAAAACCCGTCTCGCTGCACCTTCTTTTCTGCACACACAGAACAGGGACTCAACCGGAGGCCAGAGCTGCAAGACCCCACCCTGCAATACTCTGCATTTAACAGGGGAGGGGGCTGCCCCCTTCTGCCCTCCTCCCTGAGAATCTGGCGGCAGGGCCAGCTTGCCTGTTTACCTCTCCAGAGTCATTAACTTTCTTCCGGCACAAGCAACACCAGCAACTAAGCTTGCCGGCATCGATCAACAAGCGGGGGGGGGGGTGTCTTGCCACAGCCCCTTTCTCACACGCTGGGTGGTGAAGGAGGCGTGTGGACCAGCAGAGGATCAGGAAGCCAGAAGCAGAGAAATGGGATTCTCAGGGTGAGAGAGGTTAAAAAACCAACCTTGAGGGAAACATTCAAGCTGTCCTTTCTGCAAAAAGGCTGGGGTGGTGAGCTCTGGATTTTGACCCATCCTGGATGCCTCTGGGCAAAGTGGCCAGGCTGCCGGTCCCGTTGTCTTGCTGCAGGTGAATGCCCACAAAGGGTGGGAAAACCCTGGCATGGGCGTGAGGAGGAATTCCCCTCTGATTCTGTTTCAAAACTAATCTATGGGGAGCTTCCAAGGTTGGCAACTCCCTTCCCTGATCCTGACCTTCTCTGAAAACAGGTGCTCGCCTGGCTAACAGCCTGGTTTCTACTCTGCTCAACCACCCTCCCTGCAGGGCCCGGATACCTACCGTCCAGGTGTCCACACACACTACTTCGGGCTCCTCGTGTGGAAAGGAAGGCAGCCTGCTCCTCCCCATGTGCTCCTCGCTTGCTTTCTGACACACGGGATCAGAAGTGAAAGTGGTGTGCTTGTTTCATTTTCTCCTCTCTCTGGCTGAAGGTTCCACCAGGTCCACCACTTACCTCTTTGTGCTCCTCCCACCCTCGGTGCCTCCACCCAGGGCAGTTTTGCCTCCCCCAGGGGGCCAGTGTGAGCGCTGGCACCAACACGGCTGCACGGGTATCAATGCACAGGAGAGACCGGAGGCGGCAAGGGCTGAGCTGGGAGCCAGAAGTCAGCCCAGACCATCTCGCAGGCCACTGCTGTGCGGCCCAAAAGTCCCGTCCAGCCCCCGGAGGACAGGCGGAAGGTCAGTGAAATAGGGCTGGTGAGGTGGATGAGGGAATTAGCTGGAGCTCTGGACTGCAATTCCCATCATCCTGAGAGGCTGCAGTGGTTACCAGGACTGTTGTCCAGCACCTTTGGCTGTAGGTTCCTTTCTCCAATTAATATTTTTTTAATGGTTCCAAAATTTTAAAATGTCCTATTTGTGATATTACATTGAAAATCAACAGTATTTAAATTTTAGGTCCCAACAGAAACATAGGTCAAAAAGGCAGTTGGCAAAACGGATGGAAANATTATTATTATTATTATTATTAATTTAATTTATATCCCGCCCTTCTCCTTACGGACTCAGGGCGGCTAACAACCAGATAAAACACTAATCCCCAAAAACTACAATTTAAAAACATAAGTAAAAACAAATATTAGTAATTTGGTCAAGTTAATATAAAATTGCTTTAAGACCCCATTAAAATTTTCCCCTAGGCCAGTCCTGCAAGCTGGAATAACCAAGTCTTAAGGGCGCGGCGGAAGGAAGGGAGATCAGGGATCACCCTGATCTCTGGGGGCAGCTCATTCCAGAGGGTGGGAGCTCCCACAGAGAAGGCCCTCCCCCTTGGGGTCGCCAGCCGGCACTGTCTGGCCGACGGCACCCTTAGTGTTTATTGATTTTTGAATTAAATTAAATGTAATGTTAGGTCTAAATACCTACTTATCTATTTGTAAGGCAAATCAGTGAAATTATCCAACTGACCAGGAAGAAGGTATTCCTCAGAGAACGAGTTTGGATGAACCTTAATTAACTATTTCCTTCCCACAAACGCTGACAAATACAGTGCGTAGAGAATCATACGATATTAACCAAGCTTACCAGTCAAGTTTCTAGTCCTCAGTGAGACAGCTCCATTCTTAGCATTTTCTCTAGAATTGCCAGAAAGCTGTAAGCCAGAGAGACGGGTGGAATCTGACTGCTTGGCTTGTTTTCCAAGCAAGGTCAGAGCAATCTTCCTTGCTAAATCATCAGCGTCCTTTTCATAAAGTAACGTCTGATAGTATTCCTTTGATGTAATTCCATCCCTCAGCATGGAGTCCAGCAAAGCTTGAATCTGCGGGGCTGAAGCAGTTGATAAAATCTCCCTAACTTCTGGTAAGATTTGCTTGAAAATATCCATTTTGGCAGCAGAAGCGCTTGGATTTCTCCAAATTATTTATGCTGCACTTCCCTGTCTTTATACAGGCATTTATATGGCAAACTCATCTTAACAGGGTTCCAAAAAGATGAAGTGAAAAAAAGAAAACTAACAGTGTCTTTGATTTGGGGGATCATCATTGCTATTTCCTCATTTCGCTGAACCTATGAGTGCATCTTCCAAAGATGCAGTCTCGCCTATTTTTATTACTTCTAAAAAAACAATCTTAGCAATAATTGATCGGCCGCTTGGACACTTGCTTGGTTGCAGTTAATAGCAAAACTGTACATTGCAGGTGTTTGGGGTTTTTTTTTTGGAAAATCCCCCAAGAGTGGGAAATTCACCCAAACCGTTGCTAGATTAGTCAGATGAAGACTTTGTTCAGAGGGGCTGTGCCCCAGAGCCCAGCTTGTGAAGTTACACCTTTAATTTTATGTACTTAGCTGCAGAAACGTTTTGCAAACTGTTTTTGGACCCTCCTTGGATGTGCACTCCAACAGCAGAGTGGTGGGTGTTTTTCCCCCTCCCCTTAAATCTCCCCCCCCCCAAGAGACTACAGACTTGCAGCAGCCCGTTCCTAGGCGGGGGTGTCCGGGCAGAGACCCCATGGGGTTCGGGGGCCGTTCCGCCCTGTGGGGGAAAACGGTTGAACCGGGGCGAGGCTGACGGGAGCTCAGCGACGCTTCTGCTGGGGACTTTCACGTCGCTTCTGCTGGGCGGGGAGGGACAGAGCAGCGCGGAGACCGCCTGGGCCTTTAGCCCGGGATAAAGAGCTTCCCCTTGGCCAGCCTTGGCTCGCAGTTGCTCAAGCTTGGGGCACACCCCCATGTTCCAGGGGTCCCTCCCGACCCAAAGCAGGCAGGGCAGCTCAACAGCGCCCAGGGCAGGGAGGGGGAAATGGGGCTCGCGGTCCCCGGCTCTCCTGGGGGCTCTCCGGCAGCCTCACTCGCAGTCGCGACCCCCCCCTCTGGGTTCACCTGCGACCACCGGGTACGGGAGGCTCCTGGGGGCGGCCACCGCATCTCCCCGGGGCGCTTCCGTCTCAGAGGGCCCCGGGCAGCCGGGCGGCGCTTGGCCAGCGAAGGCATCTCCTGCAAGGTGAACCTGCGGGCGCGTCTCCTAACAACGCGGGGAAATTCCGGTTGCTCCGCTAAGCAAACGCACGCCAGGTGCAAACAGTCTGCCTCCTTTACAGAGCTTGGGGGGGGGCTGGGGGGGCTGGGGGGCCCGGGAGCCCCCCCCTTCCCCCTCGCGTCCGAGTTTTCTGCTGCGGAGTTCCAGGCTGAGCTCTGCACTCTGGGCTGGGTTTCAGTTGGGCAATGTTGCATGAGCTCCTTGGCTGCCATTCACTCCGGCTGCTTTGCTATCGAGGAAGAACCCGGCGGGCAGAAAGGAAAGTTAAGTGGGAAACCTCCGGAACAGGGCGAGGGTGGGCATCGGCACTGTCCCGGAATTGGGGGCCCTGAAAGACCGGCCCAGACCGGGGACTTTGGCCGTCGCCCTGGAGCTGCCCGGTGCCCAGAAGCAGGCGGTCTCTGGGCCAACCTGCCCCTCGCTGCCTGGGCAGCAGCATCCCTGCTCCAGTCGCCATAGCGACGGCCAGGAGGAGGCAGGATGTTGGGTGGATCCGGCTCACATCCGCAGAGGCCAGAGGAGGAAGAGGAGGAGACGGAGCCAAGAAGATGAAGCAGGTGGGGGAGAAGGGGCCGAAGGGGAGGAAAAACTGAGTATTATGGGCTGGCTTTGGACCAGCAGGATGCATGAGGCTGGGTATACAGCAGGGAGAGAGAATTCCCTGCACAAAGCGGGTCTGGGAGAGTCCTTGACACTGAGTGCAGAAACAGGGCAAAAGAGACAAGGTGGCAGTCAGATCTGGGAGCAGCTTATTTTGAACAGAATCCATTTTCTGGAGGGAGGCCTTGAGTATCGGGGCGTGTGCGTGTGTGGGGTTTCTGGAAAACAGAGGGAGGGAGGCAGGAGGAGTGACTCAATCCTTCAGTCAAAACAGAGGCTCCATGCTTTCCCAGACCCGGAAGAGAGGCACCTCCACGCAGGTAGGCAGCCAGCTGGCACGGGCGAGGCCTGGCACGAAAAGAGGAAGCAACAGCAGGTGGGAAAATCCATGGTAGGGTTGGAGCAGGAGGGGCTCAGGGTTCAGGAGAAAGGGGGGGGGTAGAGCTCTGCTCTTTGGGGAGAGAAAGAGGGTCTCCAGGAGTAGCTTTCAAGGGATTCATTACGCTTTGCCGTTGGTGCCCTTCTGAGCTTGTGTGGATGTGATGCTCATGCAGGATTCATCTTTTTCAGAGCTTAGCAGATGACACGGAAGACGTGTCCCTCGACTTTGGGAATGAAGAGGAGCTGGCCTTAAGGAAGGCAAAAGTCAGGTAAGGAGGGGTCACAGGGTGCCTCTCCCAACAGCGCCCCATGGCCTTCTGCAGCTCCTGTCAGTTTCATAAACAGACCTGTTTTTTATGCACGATGCATGTGCACGCACACACACACACACACACACAAGCTTCTGAGTTTCTGCTTCACTAATTGTGGTTGTTTTTTTCTGCTCAGTTGAATTTAGGGCTTATTTGTTAAACAGCTTGTTGGAATTCTTTATTTTGTAACTGCATGGCACTGCTGTTCTTATGGAAGCTAACCCTTTGGTATGTATTTCTGCCATTTACTGAGCACACTTGCCAAATGAATTGGCTGCCCATAATCACTGAGAACTGGGCGGCACACAGGTTTACGGTTGTTCCTGTAATTATTTAAGTGTAGTCTAAATGTCTTGGATTTGCTTTTAAAATTGTTTGATTAAAGATTATGACCTTTGCTGTTTGGGTCCAGAACTATCCAAAAGAGGCTTCTTTATTGAAATTCAAATAAAATATTTTGCCTTGCTGTTCTCATGCCTACTGTTGCCAGGTAGGTAAATATTAGATCATCCCGTGAGGTCCCAGACGTCCTTGGAATTGGTCTAACTGTAAACAAGTCACCTTTGTTCTCATTCTTACTAATGTAAGCACAACCTGCAGTGCTGGCTCGCTCTTGCAGCAGATGGAACTTCACTGGGAAGTCAGTGCGCCAATGCCCAGCCAGACCTCCCTGGCCTTGGCCCTCACCCAGGGAGCCCGGAGCAGCAACGGAATCCTGTGTTAACCAAATGTTTAAAGCAGGGGCCCCCGACCTTGGCAACCCTTAAGATTTGTGGATTTCAACTTCCAGAGTTCTGGGGGGTTCCTTCCCAGGTACCCGCTGGCCACCTTTTTCCACCTCTTCTTCCGTGTGAGCGCCATCATGACCTACCTCATCTGCGACTGGTTCAGCAAAAGCTTCATCGCCTGCTTCCTCGTCATCCTCCTCCTCCTCTCCTTTGACTTCTGGTCTGTGAAGGTAGGCCTTCTTTTGGCCTCCCCCCAAGAGGCCCTGCTGGGTCACCCTTGCTCCGCTGGGCCCTTGTTGGCAGGCTGGTAAAAGGGGTATTGAGGAAGCAAACATTGTATTTGCTTTATTGGGCATGGCTTTGTTGTTTAACAGGTGCCAATTATGGAAAAGGCACTTTCTTCTCCTAGATAAAAAGGGAGGAGGTGGAAGATGGTGCTTTGGGCATCACCAGCAGTCTAGGTCAGGATCAGGCCATTGGAGAAATTAATTGAAAGGCCATAGTTGCAGCAAATGCAAAAAAGGAGGCTTCTCCTTCCATAGCTTTCCAACCCAGTGCATGCCAGGCCGTCAGCTCCCTTATCACCAGCCGGCCCTCGACCAAGCAGTCTGATGGGCGAGTCACGATGGGCTTCTCTAAATTATGGCACAGGGAAATGGAGAGATGCTGGTTCTCCTGTACCCAACCTGGTTTAGCTGAGATGCAAGGGCCTCCTACATTTCTGCAGTTCAAGAAATCCCCCAAATTCACATCTTTGTTCAATGCATTGTTTTTTATCTGTCCCATCAGAATGTCACCGGAAGGCTGCTGGTTGGTTTGCGATGGTGGAATCAGATCGACGAGGATGGGAAGAGCCACTGGGTGTTCGAAGCAAAGAAGGTAGTCCTTAACCGTATTTTTTCTCTCCAACCTGTGAACCTTTTGGTCCATTTATGAAGTGGAGCCATTTGAACTGCCTCAGGGTGGACCCGAGCATCTCCTTTCCAGGCTGAGGGCAGCAGGTCAGAACGCAACCCTCATAACCTCCGGCTAACATCACGATGGCTGGGAACGAGGGAATTTGTAATTTCTGATCTTGAAAAGGTGGAGGTCTGAAAGCTTTGTGCACTGTGCAGCGCCTACATTTCAAAGAGCTTCATAAATTGTTTTATTTATTCTCGTGGACCATATAAGCCCAATCAATATATCACATTTTAAGGAAGTCTGCTGCCTAGCATGAAGAAGTGAATCTGCTTTCTTAATATGAGACAGTATCTGTTCCCATTTCTGTTGAATGTTGCTTTGCAGAGATTTGAGCTGAAAACAACACCCACAACCGTGTACCTTAAAATAATTTGCTTTTCTCTTCTTTTAAGGGC
This sequence comes from Protobothrops mucrosquamatus, assembly GCF_001527695.2. NCBI lineage: Eukaryota > Metazoa > Chordata > Lepidosauria > Squamata > Viperidae > Protobothrops > Protobothrops mucrosquamatus. The sequence continues at coordinate 605,338 of NW_015386439.1, forward strand.
TCCTCTGCTGTGGCCCCCCCCACTGAGGTCGAAGCCCGGATCTTCTGGCTCGGGCTGATCATCTGTCCCGTCATCTGGATCCTTTTCTTCTTCAGCACCTTGTTCTCTTTGAAGTTGAAATGGCTGGTAAGGGCTGGCAGCCCCCACCCTCCGCCAACAGGGCCCCCCGGGACTTAGCCAGTGTCAAGCGGCCTCAGAATGTGGCTTTTGCCTAGATGTTTCACAACCGCTGCTAGATACTTTGTGAATAGGCGGAGGTGGAGTAAAGCTTGCATCAGGGGCCTGTGTGGTGGAGGGCCTCCTTGGTGGGACCCAAAGCATTTCCTGAGTAAGGAGACAGGAAGAACTCGGCTCTCCTGAGCTTCTTCTGAGTGGCTTTGGCAGATTTCCTGAAGCTCTACTTTCAGCAAGAACTTGGCAGCCGTCGAGGGTAGAAATTTAAAAAGACCCTCCGGTTCTCAGGAACCCGAAACATCCTTGCGAAGATGCTTTGCACAATCTGAAGTCTGTAAGAGCCTGCCTTTCTGGAAGCCATCCTCATCCACCAGCCATCCCATTTATGCCAAGGGCTGCTCTCCCAGGTCCCAGGCCATGTCGGGGGTCTTTCTCAGTTTCCTGAAGCTTTCAAGTCATTAGAAATCTGCCTATCAGTCTGCTGCTCTTTGTGTTCCAGGCACTGGTGGTAACTGGCATCTGTCTCCAGACGGCTAACCTTTATGGCTATATCCACTGTAAACTAGGGGGAGCCCCCCAAACCATCCGCAAAGTCACCCCACGCTTCCCGGCACAGGAGATCTTCCAGAAGGTGAGCGGGAGAACCTCCTGTCCGACTTTGGGGGTGAAGCATAAATGGCCAAGACTGGAAATGCAGGTGGCTTTTTAAACACAGGGAACCGCTCAATCAATCCTGGCAATGGCAGGGGGGGAGGGAGGACTGTAACCGAGGCAGGTCTGAATTCACTCAGGGGGATCTGCTGCATCTGCAAACTGGCATTGGCTTGTTTCGATTTCCACCTCTTTGGCAACCAGCTTTGTTTTATTGCTCCGGCAGGGAGGATCAGAAGACTTTCAGAAAAACGCCCTGAAGCATCTGGGGACCCAAAGTCATTAGAACAGGGATGTCTGGAGAGTCCCCGGGGGACAGTTTCTGCGCTAAACACGCGACAGGCTGCATTTTGCTTCTTCAGAAGGGCCAACGCAGCACAATCAGCGGCAGCTTCCTCTTTGCTTCACACCCCACATGACGCTTTCCAGCGTTGCAGCCCATTCCCAGGAATCTGTTCTGGCCTTTCCTTCTGTTGGAGGCGGTGGCAGGCTGATGCTGAGCTCCAGGCTCTGATCCCCAAGAGGAATGTTGCTTCTCCGCTTGCGAGGCAGGCCTAGAAGCCTCTTCCTCCTCCTCCTCCCACTCCTTCGGCTGCGTTCCCTCGGAGCCTTTGGCGGCTCCCTGGCAATTTGGCCGGAGGCCTCCAGCAGGCTTGGCCCAGCCCAGAATCTGTTATGCGTCATTTCGGTATTTGTGGGTGGCTTTCCAGCAGGGACTGGGTGTGCCCATCACACATTTCTTTCTGCCCCCGTTCACCCATGGAGGACGCTGGGGGCACCAACCAGTCCTCCTCCTTGCCAATCTCTCCCTGGGGAGCAGCAAGGGGTACGAGAAGAGGGCCTCTGCCCACAGTCTTTGCCTTCTCCCTGCTTTCTGCAAGAACACTTGATCCAAAAAGATGAGGAAATGAAACAGCGATTCCCTCTGCTTAGAACTAGACAGACACCAACAGAGACAATGAGTTATATTTACTTATATTCTTAAAAAGAGCTAATATGGCACTACACCATATCGCTTGTGAACAGGACCCTGTCAGCACCACCCTTCTAAAACACCTGAAGAATAAGACTAAACCAAAATCTAAGGAACTGATTTTAAATAATCCTCAAACAGAGAAAGAAAGACTTTTTGTTTTTCTCAATAAAAGCAACCTCTGAACTTGTCTCTAGTGGCTGATTTCACTAGTGAAGATAATTATTAAGGGAATTTATCAAATCACGATAAGCAGATCTGCTTCTAGGAACAAAACACAGCCTGTTTTGGAAAATTTAGATAGGCTTTCCTCAGAAAAGCATCTCTGATTGGCAAGTATTATTCAAAGGTATTTATTTGCATGTACATGTTTGTCCACCTATATAGATATATGCACAAAAGATCCACATTTATCTGCTACTCAAATCCTGTCTTCTTCCTGTGGGGAGTTCTGGTTACAGTAGTCCTGGATTCCTGCAAAAAGACCCAAAGTAAGAACGGGACTCAGGACCCGTGATGCCTCCCTCTATGGCTGGCTTCCAGCCAGGGGCACGAAGGCCACCAGGTGGCTCTTGGGTGGCCTGGGAGGCCACTATTACTCAAAGGAGTGGCCTGTGGCTGAAAATGTGTCCGTGAGCCACAGAGATTTGCTCTCCGAAACCATGTAAAGAGAGGATGGCCTCAGGTGCCTGGAGAAAGCCCCCAAAGGCAGGACTCACTTTGGATAATGTTCCTGAAAGACAGTGTGGCTGCAGAGTGGGGCGCTTCGGCTAAGAAAGAGTGGCCTCTGTCACAACTTTTTCCTGCTCGAGGAAAGGAGAAAAGGGAAGATGCAAATTCAGTGAAATGGCCCAAAAAGAGAAATGCAAACGTCTCTCCCCAGTTCCCCCCAGGATGCCTCATCCACTTTGAGGAACAGAGATTCTCGCTGCCCATCTGCTCTGTTTGGCAGCCAGTCAGAACAAACATTCAAGTCTTCTGAATTTCACCAAAGCTCGTGAGCATTTGAGCAAAAGCGCACCCATAGGTTACCTTACCTATTTGAGGGTCGAGAGGCATTTTCCCCAGGAGAGGCACGTTTAAGGTGCGGCACATCATCTCTGCACCCCCCGTGCTGGGAGGGAATATTTGGGATTCTTTCTGCAAAAGGGGAAACTGTCACACAGGCTCTGAGATGCACCAGAAAGGAGGAACCTGGATGTCTGTGCCACGGAGAGGCCTCTTCCGCTGCAGCCCAGAGCAGGGAAGCTGAACCGGCAGCCCCCTTCTAGGGAGGGAGTTGCTTAAAAGTGATTAAAAGAGATGTAACGATACCTTGCATTTTGGGCATGTGAAGCTGCTCATATTTTCCACCACTCCAATGACAGGCAGCTTCACCTTATGGCAGAAGCTGACCTCTTTCCGAACATCCTGAAGCGCCACTTCCTACGTGAAAGGAAACACTCTAGCTGAAAACGAATTCAGATCTCCCGCGATAAAAAAACCGCCCTTGAAGAGAAAAAGTGGCCCAACGACCCCACTGCCCTTAAGTTTTGGCCCAGGGCTGCTGCAAGCACTGCTGGGGGAACCCACACCTGGATACCTCCCTGCCTCTTCTGCTCTTCCCCTTCTCATGTGACCTCCTCTCCCAAACCCGTTCTCAAGGTTGTTTCTGCAATTCTGGCCCTATCTACCCACTCTCCTTCGAAACTGGTTCATTCACATCCTGCTCCAATTGTGCTTCCCACTTACCTTTAAGGAAAAAATGGGGGCAGCCGTGGGGTTTTAATCAGAAGGTTGTGCTGATTAAAGTAAAGGCTTATTTCCTGCAGTGGGCATCTGGCAGTGCTCGCCTGCAGGTTGACAGCCCGACCGAAGGGCCGCTTTAGTTCCGTTAACTGGCGTTCCATATCTTACCTGTGGGGTGGTGATGATCACAGCCCCATCGACTCCGGCAGTGCTGAGATACTGGACTATGGATATATGTTCATCTGATGTTCCTGGAGGGGTATCTACAATCAGGTAGTCAATTTCACCCCAATCTACATCCCGAAGAAACTGCTTAATCATCCCTAAAAATAATAATAAAAAAATAAATAAAGGGAGAAACTGGATGCTGGGGGTGGGGGGCTAAAAATATCCCAATTGCCCACATCAAATGTGTCTTTGTGCTGCAATATATTTTTCTTAATATATTTTCACATGGCCATCAGACAAAAATAATTATCAACTAGTTATCAAGCGCTAATTAGAGTTAGTTTAATTTTAACTAAACTTGTGGAAGTTCCAGAAGTAAGAAGCAACTGCCATCCAGATGTAAATCAGCAGCTCACATCCTCTGCAGGGACCAAGAGATACAAACCGTTTTTTTTCGGTCCTCTCCAAATAACGGCATCATCAGGGCTGCTCAGCAGAAACCCCACTGACATCACACCCAGGTTTTCTTCAACATACTAGAAGACAGAAGCACACACACAACTGTCAAAACAAAAAAACTACAAATATATTATTATTTATGCGTATGAAACAGCTATAGCCTTATCACTCCTAGAGTTCACACAGAGATCAAGTAACTCTGTATCTAGGCCAAACTTTTTCAGAAACTAAATAAATCTGTACACAGTCAGTAAACTACGTAATATAGGGGGCTTCAGCACCAAAATAGGGGAATATGGGGGAGGGCATGTAATGCTTGCTTTTTTATTATTATTGAAATGTAGTTCCTAATTTCTTGTGACTGGAAATAGCAATCAGCAGAAAAGACCAGAGTTCTCATACAGTTTATTAAGAAATAGCAGCAGCAACTCACCACTGGAGACCAGCCTGATCCGCTTTGATGAACCTGAAAAGAAGATTTCAAAATGTTAATATGTACATAAATAACACCCAGCATCACAATAATTTGCTATTGCTCTAAATTTGTAATTCAAAGTGACAGGTGATCTATGGTGATAATATCCATGTAATTAGAAAAAAAATCAGTACATAAATACTCCAAGGCTAGATATTGGTAAGAGATTGACAATCAACAAGCATCACCCCAATCAGGGAGAGGAGCTGGGCACCCTATTTTAGAAACATGCAAGTTTGCTACAACAGAATTTTCTGTTTTGGGATAGATCTTTTAAGTACATCTTATTATTAGATTCCAAAACACCAGTGCCCACTTTGCAGAACCACTAAACCAAAAATAAAAAGAGTGTCCAGGTTACTTTACTTTTATCTAGAAAGCTGCATTTTAAAAAGGGCTGCAGGGCAGAAGCACTGACATCCTGAATCAGAGAGCAACACAAAGAACCGTTTCTGACATACAAAGCCACACCTGTTCTCCCTCAAGGCCCATGATTTTTGGAATGGATGGTCCACAAATATCAATGTCCAGCACAGCAACCTGGAGTGGGAAGAGATCATCAGGATTTGCAATTTTACTTTCAAAGATACCACAAAAATATGTATGGGATTATTGCAACCTTTTCACTGATCATAGGGATGGCTCCAGGAAGGGACATAATAAAACAATTATTGCTTTATTTAAGAACTCAGGAAATCAGATTAAAAACAGCTTTCCATTATCACTCCTATTCGCCATCAAGCAACATTATTTATGTGTGGTCTTCCTCAGGAAGCCATCATGAGAAATTGCTTGCTCTTCCTCGTCTCCATTGTCAGGCCACCGTTTCAACAACCTGTGACGTGAAGTGCTATACAGAAGACCCTCACCTGTGTAGTGTCATCCTCTGCGAATCCGTGGGCCAAAAGAGCAGTGAATGTGCTCTTACCCACACCTCCTTTCCCAGAGAGCACCAGCAGCTTGTGCTTGACAGTTTTCATTTTTTCCTTAATTTCCTCAATGGCTTCAAGGAGGGGAAAACAACAGAAAAAGCTTTAATAAATAAAAGATATTTGTATCTGAAGATGGAGGGAGTCGGGTAGGATATGGAACATGGCCTTCCTCTCATGACTGAGTGGCCCGGCAAGAGGCCTAGCCCCCAGCCTGCCATTAAATCCCCCCCCCACCTGCAGTGGAAGGGAAATGCAAAAAAGCATTCTGAGAACCCCGCAAGCTGCCATCAGAGGCTTCCCCTCAAGACCGTTTCTCCAGGCTCCACGGCATAACGCACACATACCTGGGTCGGGGCCAGCAAGCTGCCCCAAGGAACACAAGCCCTGGTTGGGGCATCCTTGGCAAGCATCAGCCTTGCCTGCTTCATTGCTGCCGGTGCCCGGACAGTCTGGAGGGATATGAAAAAGGGGAATATTCACACTGGAGGAAGGCGAGGAGCCACAGGCCAGGGGGGTGGCCTCTTTTTAGTAGGTCAGCCCCCCGCGTCGGCCAGGCCAAGGCGGGCGCGGGGAGGGGTTCGGCCCGGCGACCCTCACCCCCGCCCGCTCACCGTGAGGCAGGGCGTCGAGGGAAAGCCCACTCCCCTCGGCCATCGCGGCGCCACTGCCGGAAGAAGTGCGGCACTTCCGGTCGAAGGAGGGACGCCAAAACGGCTCCGCCGCGGCGCACCGAAAGAATCCCTCCCCCGGAAAAAGGGAGCGGGCGATGCAGTTCCAGTTGGGGACCGGAGGGAGGCTGCGGGACGGGGCCGAGCCGCGGAGGGGGGAGCTGGCCCCTCTTTTCCGGCTTTGGTCCGGCCCCACAGCTGGGGAGAGTGCGCCCCCTCAGCGCCCCCAGCTCTTTGGCTTGGGGTCACTCAGGGGGGCAGGGAAGGTGGCGGCTGAGGCCTGACACCCCCCCCCCCAGATTAATGGACCTCATCTCCCAGAATTCCCCAGCCAGCATGCCGGCTGGGGAATTCTGGGGGTTAAAGTCCACCCATCCTCAGGTTGCCCAGCCTAAGAAAGCCTGGCTCAGGGCAAGCAGGGAGGCATTTTAAGCAGGCAGGGCAGGGCCTCTGGGGCCCTTTTGTGACACCAGCGCCAAGTCACAGTGCCAGGGCTGGGCTGCAGGGGCAGAGGCACCCCCCCCCACCAGGGCAGCTGAATTGCCTTTGGGCTTTGGGCTGCCAGGGAGGTTGGTGACTACCCTGGGCATTTGATGGAATTCCTGGGCACCACCCAGACGGCCAGCTACTGCGGACCGAAGAAGAGCTGCCTGCTGCCAGAGGTGACCCCCACCAGCCTCAGCCATGACAGCTACCAGGCTTACTACCTGCCAGGCTATCGCTACCTGAACTCATGGAGGCCCAGCCTCTTCTACAAGGTCTCTGCTTTCCGACCCAGCGATGAGGGGGCCGGTCGCCTCAGTGCCCCATTGCGTCCCCCGACCATCCTGCCCTCAGTGAGGTCGTCTCTCTATGCCCGCTACAGTCCCCACGACTGGTACAAAGCCAACGCCATGCAGATCAAAGGGTCGGAGGCCTACCGGCACTGGGCTGGGCGGCTGAACGCGGACAGTGCGCGGCTCATGCAAGACAAGGACCAGCTGACTTGGCAGCAGCAGGAGGATTCTGGGAAAAACCTCGGACAGAGGCTAGCCGACATCGATTTCTGGCGGTCCGAGCTGACCTATGAACTTGAGCGGCTGTTGCATGATACCCGTGCACTGGACACGGCCAAGCGGCGGCTGGAGTGTGCGGCTGATGAGGCCCAGGGGCCTTTACAGGCAAGTGGGGCACCCCCAGTGCTGTCAGGTTGCTATTAATGTGGGGTGCTGGAGAACTATAACATTCTCCTTTGCTGTAACACTGCAGCATCCTTTGAATGGCAGGCAAGCCCTTGGATGGATAGCAACATACTTTTTATTATTAAGCTATCCCTAAACTAGGCCATCAAGAGCCTCGCAAAGTGACAAGCAAGATAAAACAACCTGTGCTCTCTGCCAAAGGCGGTCTGCAGTGGAGGTACAGAGAAACACTCTTCCAAATTATAGATTCTGCCCTAGAAAAAGTCTCTCTGGCATTTGCTTCCATGAAGTATCTCAGAAGAAATAAAAAATGCTTAGGCAGATTGCTTCAGAAATGGCAATTCTTCTCTTTGTGTTAAAGGCCAGAACAGCAATTTCTTTCGAGCTCAGAAAGGAGGAGGAATCTGTGCCGAAGCTCTGGAAGCAGTGAGGTCTTCTCTGCTGGTGGCAGCACCAGCCTGACCTTGACCTAAAAGCTAAGCGGGGTTGTGCCCGGTTGGAAAACAAGTCATTGGGAGTCAAAGAAACTCTGGCTTCCCTCTCCGATCCAAGCACCGGAGACAGACTCCTTGTGTGTCCAGTCACACTTGGCCAATAAAGAATTCTATCTAGTCAGAATTCAGGCTGTATAATTTTATATGAGTTTATGTTTCTGAATGTAAGTAGGTAGAAGAGCTCCTATGGAGCCTTTTGGAAGCTTTGTCCGTGTGCCCAAGAATTATTTCTGTAATGTTAATGATATTGTTGGTGCCTTCTCACAAAATATCAGTTGTAGAAGAAAATGGTGAGAGTTCCACTTTCTTAAGTGAATATAGTGTAAAAAAGCACCAGGATTCAGAGAATGAAAGGGATTTTTTAAAAGTGTTATGCAGCCGTTAAGAGACATTAAGTGCGCTGCCCATGTCAGCTTTGCTGTGAGATTAAAACTGGCCATTAGGTGGCATATTAGCTTTTCTCTTCAAATCTGTTCAGGACGTAACATTGTTGATCCCAAAGCAGCCATAGCCAAAGTTGGCTTGAGGCAGGAGCTTCTCATCCTCTTCACCCACCCCCCTCTGCCCCCTTGCTTATCTTTGCTCATCCGTTGGAATGGGGGGGGGGACATGCTAGAGCTACCAGATTTTTGTCGCCAAAATCCAGACAACCACTAGAGGACAGCAAAGAGATTTAAAAAAAACTCTAGTCCCCCCCATCCCCCCAACCCCAAGTTTGCTGCCCAGATCCTACAGTAGCAGTCCATTCTGGTCCCCTTTGCATCCAGCACAATTTCATTTTAGCGTCTTGTAGCTACCGGTATTAGGCTAGAAAAAGAACGTGGGCTGTTGAGAATGGCAGGCCGATCAATGTATCGCTTTGGAAAAATGAAAGCAAAATTCCCAACACCGAAAGCTTATAATTGGGAGTGTTAGCTGTACTCACCGATTTGTCTGGATTGCTCGTAGGTGGCCTTGGAATGCTTGTACAATCGGGAGAAACGGATGGGAATTGACTTGGTCCACGATCACGTGGAAAGGAATCTCATACAGGTATTGTAAAATGATTTGTAAGCAATTGCCAAAAGGTAGCATTTAAATGGTGAGTTTTTGTTTTCCTGTTCTTCCTGTCCTTGGGGTTTGCTCATGGAAAGATAAGCTGACCGGAAATCATTCAGAGCAAGAGCAAATATTCTGTCAGCTTGTTTGAAGACATCTGGTTGCATGCCAGGAAGAGGATTTTTTTTTTTTCATTTTCTGAGTGCAGGAACTTTTCATATAAAGAAAGTTGCACTAATGTAAGATTAGTCCAGTGGGATGACTGTGGGAAAGACCTTGGGAGACGGGGCGAAGAGAGGCTGCCTAGGGAATGGTCCGAGAAGAGGCAGCAGAGTCCACAGCTGGAAAGCGGGCAGGGCGAGAGGCTCAGGAGGGATCCTGCCTAGTTTCTCAGGCTGCGAGGGAGATGGCGGGAGAATTGTACTTTCAGACTTGCAAAATTCTGTTAGTGTAGCTTTGCGAATAAAGTAGAATGAGCTTGGTGGTGTTTCCTGTCTGGTCTACTTAAGGCTGACGACTTGTTTAAAATTCACCAATTTCAAGAGGGCGAGGATTAGCCTGCAGCTAGTTTCCCACATTTAGGCTGTGGTGAACTTCAGCTCCCATCATTCCCAGCCACTGAGACTTACTGAAAGATAATAACTCACAGCAATTCTATATATGTTTCCATTTAGCTCTGTGTCTGCTATGTTCAGTAATATCTGTAACGCATGATGAAACTTTTGTCTCAGTTCAGAGTTCAACAAATAACTCTTGAGGCTCCTGGTGTGTTTTGGTGCAGATATCTCAATCTGGAGTCTCCCTTGAAACATCTGATAAGGTCCACGTTAATTTAAGATCCCTGCTGATAAAAATGAATGAGAATCACAATTCCCAGCATGCAATTGGATATAAATGTAACACAAGGATCTTTTTGCATTTTAAATAAACCAGATGTTCTTCCCATGTCTGCATATGTCCTGGAGGAAGGCCAGGACAAACCTCTCCGGAGCTGCTGCTAAAATTACACGGATGTCTCCGTCATGTCACCAAGGCCTTTAATTCTCTGTTATCGTTTATTTCCCTTTGCTGGGCCTTCGCAAGGACAGAGCCCTCTGCAAAGTGCCTTTCCCTCGACTTTTGTAGAATCTCTGACCAGTGTGTGTTTTGTATTCTAGGAGGTTGATTTGATCAGGGCGTGCCAAGAGAAGATGAGAAAGCTTGCAGAAAGAATCGACCAGCAGATTAAGTAAGCTTTGAAGCAAGTGAGCTGCTATTTAAAGGGGGATGATGAGTTGGTCTGATTGATTGATTGATGCTGGGGATGATGCAAGAGCTGCAGCTGTTCAAGGTCTTTAGGAGGGGCGGGCCTTCAGCAAACAGCAGGCGCCTCATTGGGCGGCTCTCCGTAGCAAGAACTGTCCAACTGGAGGGTGCCCAGATGGCAAAGCAGAAGTGAAGGCAAGAAGTGAAAGAAAGGGCAGCAGCTAAAGGAGCAAGATTGTTGGGCCTCTTATTCCTTGACCACCATCACCCACCCACATATTTTACTTTGAATGTCACAGTAGGCAGAAATTCAACAGGTAGTGCTAGCCGAACTCCTTTGTCTTTTGTCTGACCGAAAGGAATGTGTTATAATCAGGAACTCAGTAAACACACTTACAGTCTTGTAAAAGTGACAAAAGTATAGGATAACATTCATGAATTATTATTTTTTTTACAGTTTGGGAATGTAGAGAATTTTTTTGCACCTTTTTAATGGGTGTTCCGTGACACCTTTAAATAATATTGGGAGAGAAAATAAGGTAACCACATAAATCTTTGTCCCAGCCTTAACAGAGATGCTCAGCATGCGCTGGAGAGGGATCTCGGTGATAAAAGTTCAGCTCATTTTATTGATGAGAAATGCTATAATTTGAGGAATACTTCGGACAGCATCAACTACTACCATGGAATTGAGAAAATCGATGGGACGTAAGTACAGGACTATTCCCTCGTGGTCATTTAGGTAGGAGCTAAATGAATGCGAGTATAAGGAAAAGCCGATCTCTTGAAGTTTGTCAGTGCAGTTTCATTGATAATTGGACCCACTGGATCAGCGACATCATTGAGTGCTTTGCCTTACAGAAAAAAATAAGGGGAAAAAAACCTTAAAACATTTTTCCTAGACTGAAATCATATTAAAGGATTTGACACCAACCTTAGATTGGTCCTCAACAATTTTAACTGTTCTTATGTTATCCCAAAGGTGCTTTCTCACAGGGCAACTGGACTATGGCCTGGGTGACTGAGAATCTCCGTAGGCACGGTTCTTATGTTCCACATTAGAGAGGTCCTGTTCTCCGTTGTGTACACGGAGCTGCACACACTCACTAGTTGTCTCTGTTTTTTCCTCTGAGACGTTTTTCACCATTCCACATGCAGCAAGAAGAGAAATGACCGCTCTGCCTTTAATGGAACACTGTATATGCCGTACTGATCCTTCCCGTTATTAGCACCGTGCTATAACTTTGACCAGGTCCCCTGTAACTTGAAGTAATAGATTCCTTTCATTATCCAAAGCGACTCTGGTTCTTATCTTGCAGAGTCTCAGTCCCTGAAACGTGGGCAAAGTTTAGTGATGACAACATCCGGTATTCCCAGAATGCCCGAGCCAACTCAGCCATACTCTGCGAGGAAGCGAACCACACCCTGGAAGTCACTTCGGATGATATGTGGAAACAGTGGACCGACAGCAACTTGGTCTTTACCTCTCGCATATCAGAAATTGCAGATGCCAAGAACCAGCTGCAAGCACAGCTGGCGAAGGTAGGGCAGTGTGGGCAGCATCCGACTTGCTCTGGGCTGGCAGAATCTCATTCATATATTTATGTCCAGAAAAACTGTCGGAGTCTCTAGAGCAGGGCTCTCCAACCTTGGCAACTTTATGACTGGTGGGCTGTGGATTGCTGGCTGAGGAATTCTGGGAGTTGAAGTGCACAAGTGGTAAAGCTGCCACGGTTGGCGAACCTGCTCTAGATAATAACAGAATAAGAGAGTTGGAAGGGACCTTGGAGGTCATCTACTCCAACCCCCTGCTCAAGCTGGAGACCCTGTACCAAGACTCGTCTCTAAACATTCCGCTGCTGGAAATAGCAAACTGAAACAACATGTCCCTTAGGACAGGTAGTCCTCATCTTAACGACCACATTTGGGACCGGAATTTCTGTTGCTAAGCGGTTCACAGCCTCTACTTCAGTGACTGTCTGATGGGACACTGTACAGAATGGTTGTTGAGGGCAAACGTGGAGGAGGCTGTCGGAGTAGGCAAGTCAGGAACTCCCTGTTTCGTGAAGTGTGCTGACCTTCTGTGCTTTTTCGCTGGGGAAGAAGTCAAGAGCGCCATCGGTCCGCTCTGCCCACACTGCATTGTGATGTCACCAAACCGGAGACAATCCAGCAGCGCGAGAGAGGAAGGCTTTGTGGGGAAACGAATGGTGAGCCTCACAAAAGCGCTGGGCAACGTGGGCAGGCAGGCTTGGCATGAATAAGTTTCTTGTTCCAGTCTCTTGCACGGCAGGAGAACAGTCACAAGCATGGAGATGAATTATTGCTTTCAGCAAAACCTTTGTCAGTTTCTCCCCCAATAACTTCTATAATAAACCTAGGCCTGTTTGAATTCAGATTAAACCAGTATAGTTCGACAGAGCAGGAACACACGTTTTTTACATCGCTTCTGTGTCACATTAAAGAGAGGCTGAAATGTCTTAAGACATGATGTCTTCCATAGACTGAGTCCCTGGTGTTTCGTGGGACAAGAGATGAAAGCAACCTTAATCCTATAAAAAAGGAACGTGTGGCCCTCTTCCTTTGCGCATGGTGGAGCCAGAAGGGAACTTAACTGAATAGCTAAGAATGCCAGTGAGCTAATTTGTGTTTATTTTCTGGAACAGGAGGGTATCTTTTGAAGAGCTGTAGAAATTAATCTACAGCCACTTCTGAACTTTTTTTTGGTGCACTGATTTCTGATCCTTCAAATACAGCTCTTCAGTGATGCAGAGTTGTTGACATCACCTGCTAATAAGATTACACCCTTTTAAATGATGTCAATTATTTTGCATTGTGAATTTTATATGTAGTCATTAGGTGTAGTTAAGATCACATTGCTGTTAGGCAGGAAGGCTGACCAGGTTGCAAATACACATCCACTCCCTTCCTGCTTTCCCTTAATTCTGTTTTTTAAAAGAAAGCAGCAGGATATGACTTCAAATCATACCTATCACAACACTTTCTGCTGAGGTTTAAAAGTGGCTGAATGTTTGGTTTGGATTCAGAGCTCACATTTCAGATGCTGATGGGGAAGAGAATTGTCAACTGCTTGTCAGTTATTCCCTATGAAATTCAGCGGGAATGTTTTCCCCCCCAAAGAGAAGGAAACCAAGCAGAACAAGAAGAAGTAAAGAAATAAACAAGCCAGGCTGGATCTGGCTTTGTGCTTGGTCCTCTTCCTAGGCTGAGGCTTAAGGATGGGAGCAACCCTCCCAATGCTCCCCCCCCCTGCCTCCTCCCTTGGCACACCCGCCCTCTTTGCATCCCCGCTAGAGGAGATTGGATTTCTCCTTCAGACAGGCTTAGTTTTTCTTAGGTGTCTCGGCTTAGGAGGAAATGTTGGGACTCCTGGCCCACCCTTGCTGAGTATGCTTATTGTTCTGAGATCCGACTGTGGGAAAGTTAGAAGCTCATCCTTTTTAATGACTCATGAAACACCCAAAAGAAGAGAACCAGATATTCGTGTCACCACTTGGTTCAAGCCCTCCCCGGGGAGGGGCTGTGCTGGAAGAGGGGGCAGGACTGCAGTCTTTGATGCCTTCTGGGTGATGACCATGTTCTTTTGTGCCAGTTTGGGGCTGGTGTTAATTTATAGAGAGGCAACGTATCTCATTATTCTTGAAAAAAAGTTCTTCATCTTAGTTTAGGCCCTGGCAGTAAAGGCCCTGGCTGTCCAAGCAGGCTGGGGGCGAAGCAAAGCACAGAAACATGGAGGACCTTGACCATCTTATAGGCACTTCCTGTATTCCAGCTGCTACAAATCCGTGAAAGAATCTTGAAACTCAGCCACAAAGTTGTTTACATACTAAGTTTATTTTGCTGGACGTATGCACAGATATTTCGGCCACGTTACTCACTTTAACTGAGAGAGATCAAAATGTACTCATCCAGGTTTATTCTCAGCCCGGCTCCACAACAGCAAGTGTAGTGCTAAATTTTCCAGACCAATTAGCACAATATTTTTGGCCTGCTTGCCTTACTCGGAGGTTTGACTATTTTGCCTGGGGCCATAGGAAAAAAAACTAAAAAGGGACCTGAACAAAAACTAAATGGATTTTAATTAAAATCAGTGTTGATCAATTAATCACAATGAATGCTCCGTGTGCATTTAATTATTTTCTCCTTCTGGCAAGTTAAAAATTGCAGTTCAGTATCACACGTTCAGGGTCTCCAGGGGTTGTCTTCCCAGGTTTTAAGTTATGTATTCCCTGATTAATAAATGAATTTTTTTTAAAAAGAGGAAAAGTTGCCTTTGAGTGAAGCCTGAGCCCTAGCCACTCCCTGGGTGTGGGCGTTTTGGGATGTAGTTTCCAGGTAGTTTTTGTGGAAACAATGTGGAAATGCAAAAAGTTTTTGCTGACCCACAGCTGGCCTGAAAGCCAGGATCATCCTCATCAGAATGGGCCAGATCCTGGGCCCAGAATTCTTCAACAGCCTCTTGTGTGATGAACTGCAGGAAGGGTTGAGCAGATAATGCGAAACTGGACAGAATAGCTAATACTTTAAAAAAAAAAAGCAGTTGCTTAGAGCAGTCTTTGTCAACCTCGGCTACTTTAAGATACATGGACTTTGACTCCCAGAATTCCCCGGCCAATAATAGAAGCCATTCAGAGTTCATTATTTGTGAAAGAGAAATCAGATGCATAGGTACGGGGTGCAGAATACCATTTGGATATGTGTAGGAAAGACATTTTGTAATTGATCACAAGCTGAAAATAAGTCAGTAGCTATTATGAAGTCAAATATAAAGTCAAAGTCAAAGATCTGAAGCTGCATCCACAGTCATACAGCTGGGAGCTAATAGGTTTGGCCAGCGCTCGCTCTGTTTCCAGCTCCACCTTTTAAGGAAGGTTGGGTGAAACTAAAATGGGTGGAATTCTGGGATTTCGGATAATTCCAATTTGCAGATGACAATATCCCAGAGGGTTTTCCCATTCTGGCGTGCAGCGTTTCCATTCTTTGCACGAGAGGATTGGGAAGCTGGCAGGCATTTTTCTTTTCAAAACGCTCACGGATCTTTACTTCCCCTTTCAGACTCTTCAAGAAATCTTCCAGACAGAGAACACCATCATGTTACTGGAAAGAGCCATCATGGCCAAGGAGTGTCCGTTGAAGGTGGCCCAGACCCGTCTGGAAGCGAGGACCCGGCGGCCAAACATGGAGCTGTGCCGGGACGTCCCCCAGTTCAAGTGAGTGCTGCAGTGCTTGCCACCCTGCATCCTTTGGCGGTGGCCCCCTCAGCCCTGACAGAGGCTGCTGCTTTAAAGGAGGCCAGCGGGGGCCCTCCCCCAGCCCTGCCTGGGTCGCCTCTCCGGCTCAGGCGGTTTTCACGTCTTCTGAAGCCGGCTTTGGGCCCTGCCGGCTGGTGCTCCTGGTCCCTTTCCGCCTCTGGGCTTTGGTTCTGGGCGTCCCAGGCTGAGGGCGAGCCAGGCTTCCCTGTGACGGGGGGGGGGGGATTAAATGCAGGATTTAGGCAGAGGCAGCCGGCAGGGGGCTCTGCTACTTCTAACAGAGCAGAAAGGGGAAGGAATCCGCCAGCCTTCCAAGTCAACTCAAGGCTTCTCTTTATTGCTGTTAGTCCTGGCTAATTTGTGAATCTCTTTTGAAGCACCTAGAACCGATCACATTAAGAAAGAAGCAAAAGACAAGCAGGTCTCTGTGTGCTTCGTGCCCAGAGCCGGTGGCTTCCCACGCTGCTGTCCCAGGACCCGGCAGCTTCCCAGGGAGGCCCAGCAGCCGTAACCCCTTCCTTTCCCTTCCCTTCCAGGCTGGTGAACGAAGTGTTCACAATCGACGACACCCTCCAGACCCTGAAGTTGCGCTTGCGTGAAGCCCAGGATACTCTCCAGCTGCTGATCCTGAACAAGTCGAAACTGGAGCACGACCTGATGGTGAAGGCCAACAGCCTGTTCATCGACAAGGAGAAGTGCATGGGGATGCGGAAAACCTTCCCCAGCACGCCTCGCCTGGTCGGCTACACCTGAGGCTGCAACAGCCGCCTTTCATGCTCCTATCAATCTGACATAAAAGGTTGAAAATCATGGGAGACATTTCTGCGCGTTTATTTTTTTGTAGCAAATGGAAGAAGGAGAAAGAAAAATTTAAAAATCCCGTGAAAATAAACGTAATGTAACAAAAACAAAATCGGAACAAGGTCACCGCTTTTCTTGCCTGCAGAAAGTGTGAGAAGGACCGCTTCCTATGGAAGGAAGGCAGTTGGCTGGGCGCTCTGGAGACGTCCCAAGAGGGCCAACCGTAGAGCAGAGATGAGCCAAATCCAGAGGAGGGTCTGGTCCTGGCCCTCGCCCCCTCAGAGTTATTCTCCCCCCCCCGTTTAGCCCCAAGGAGGCCCCAGAGCTGAGTCCACCGACTGAACCTGGAGATCTGGCAGCCTGTGTGGTGAGAGGATGCGACACTGTACAAATGTGTCCTTAGACTAGGCACAGAGTGGACAATCCACCTGCAAGGATAGGCTTTCCTGCTGATCTGCTTGGGCCAGGAGAATCTAGCCTGCCGAAGGGCAAAGTGTTGTATGTGTGAATGCACTACGTACGTAAGTAGCTAACATTCATCCTAATTATTCTACCGGTGTGAAGTTGATCTATGTGTCTGCCGTAAAAAGGACAGAAAATGGTCTGATTCAAGGATCTTGCCATGTTTGCAAAAGGGAGAATATAATGCACATCGTAGAAAATAACTTGTCCTCCCCCAGCTCTGCTTTTTATAGATTACGGTTTACAGGGTAGGCAGCGAAGGGTACAAACAACTAAGCCATGATGATCATGCTGGCCTTTGCTCCCAGGGAATGAATGCGTGATCGAATGTCCTTTCCTCCCCTTCCAGTTCAAAAGAGTTCCACCGCCCAAGCTCCTGCTCCAAGCCCCTCCATAACTTTCCTTCCACTTCTAAAACATTCAGATTTCTGGAGAAGGATGTGTAGTCGGCATCCTTTCGCGTTCTGACCCTGCCTGTTCCTCAGGAATGCAGAGACCAGAAGGCAATCCATCCGAAGGAAAAGGGCCCCGTGTGAAGTCAGCTTCCTGCCTTCCCCCCTGCACAGGACGGTTGCAAGAGACCTTGGCAGGCTGGGCCAGCGGTAGAGAATTCTTTCAGACAATGGACGTTGAGCTCAGCTTTGGGAGAATGTCTCGCTGGGAAAGGGATGAGCCCAGAGAGGTTGTTCTGACTGTTTTCTGAGAGAGAATCGGCATCCCACCCCCACCCCGGAAGCCTCAGGCCAGCCTGGCGAGAGAGCAGGAATGGTTTGTTCCTGTAGCTCAAAGGCCAGATCTCTGGGCATCTGGGTTTTCTGAATGAAGAGGGAAGCTGATGCAAGTGCTGTTGCGGTGTGCGTCTCATTCTCCCCCCAACACTGGCACAGGGAGAGTACCAACTGAGTTGTTATACTCTGAACCACCTAGCTGGTAATGGTTACAGTTTTATTTATCACTAAAATCATATCTCCTTCTCGTAATTATAAGCTGTGTTGATTGAGTTTAGCAAAGGCATGCATATGGATGGGTTTAATTACCTTTATAACCAGGGGATATCTACATTTAATTACAGGTAACTTGTGGGGCCTGGATATTAAAGAGCTCCTCAGCACTTCTGTTTGCTGCAGCTAATCCTTTGACCCATCTGGATTTACCTAAACGGCACCGTTGTGATTTAATTTTCTTATTTTCCTTCAAAATGCGGCTTCTTCCATAATCCAGCCACATTCTGCTCCCCCCCCCTTTGCAATGTCATGCTCGAGTAGAAAACCAAGTGGCATTTTGTTCCGTCCTCTGGGTTGTGCTCAACGCGTTGCCACTTAGCTGCGCTTCTGGGTTTCCTTCCTTGAGTTTCCCTGCTGGTATTCAAGAGGAGGTAGAGGATTATGGGTTGGGTGGCATCCCTGGGGGGGGGCAGATGCAAGGCTAGGTGGTTGGGCTCTGTTCTCCGTTATTGAGAAAGCAAATTGGCTTCCAATTAATAACTCCAGATCCTTCTAGGATCCAGATGTAGCAAATTGTGCAAAGACCTTTTCTTGCTTTTGAGAATGTTTCCAACCCAGAGACCTCTACTTGTAAGCAGGCCCTTCCTCCTGCGTCCGGCCACCTAAACCTAGAGATTCTTCCACACCGTGTGTCCCCATAGCCGCTTAGGGCTGGGGCAAGGAAGAGGGGAAAGGAGGGACAAGCGAGGTGGGTGGAGAGACTTTGCCAGGGCTGCGAAATGTCATCGGGCGTCCAGCGGCCTGGCCGTTTGGACAATGCAGATCTCTGGCCATTGCCTGTGCCAGTGGCCAAGTATGCAGAGAAGTATTGCTGGTGGGCATGTTCAGAGAAGAATGGGCGCCTGTTCTGAGGGAAAGGGTCCAGCTCCTCCCTCCAACCTAAACAAGAGGGCTTGCTTGAGCTTTTGAAAAGCCCGAAGGGTTGGGAAAGCCTCAGTTATTGGCTGCAGTCTGGAGGGAGCAGATTGTGCCCAGGATGTTCTAAGATCCCTCCCTTGGCTGTTCCAATCCGCCTTTTCCCCACCTTCGGCTTCCGTTCTTTCCCCCCTCCTCTCTTCCCTCAAAGTGCACATCCAGAAGTTAACCATCTGATTGTGATGCACGTTTTCTGCCCTGTTCAGCGATCCAGCTGGCAGAATAGCCGTGCGATTTCCCACCGGCACGGCCTGTTGGCCACACCAACTGGAAGTGGTATGATGGACGTTGAGGCACAAATTTGGGGAAGGGAGGTACAGTTACCTAAAACTCCTCTGTCGCACCGTACAAGTCCCTTGGGGACCTTGAATAAGGTGATGCTTGGAGATTCACCAGGCAGGTGATAGGTGGCTAAGCGATAGAATTCTCCCTCTGACAAGGACATCTTTAAAGAGGAGGAGATGAATTCCTGGGTGATATGTGGTGACAGCTAATCGTGCACCCTTTTTGTTATTTTTAATATCTCAAGCACTACAGTGGCTCACGAGAATTTTCTCAGAGGGAAAAGATTTTCAACATATCTGTCAGAAAGCAAATCCCCTCAACACAAAAGGACTAACCTTTGAGTATACACCCTTTCTGTTAGTTTCATTTTCTTATTCACAACCTCCTCCAAGGACAGTTTCCTTCTTAGCATTTGAATTGCAGGCTAATTCTACCAACTGCCAAGAGTACGATCCTGACCGGCTCAAGGTTGACTCAGTTTTCCATCCTTCCAAGGTCAGTAAAAGGAGGTTCCAGATTGTTGGGGGCAAATATGCTGACTCTATAACTTAGAGAGACTTAGGGACTCTACTGCTTAGAGAGTGCTGTAGAGCACTATGAAGCAGTATATAAGTCTATTGCTATTGTTATTCTCTTGGGGGGACGTTGATCCCACCCTTTGCTGGGCCCAGGATCCCTGCAGGTGCTCTTGGGTGACAAGGACAGGGGTCTTCCCCAGGAAGCAGCAGGCCCCCTCACCTGGTGTCCAGGTGCTCCCTAGAACAGGATGAGAAGGGAGGCCACACAGAATCCCAGGGCAGGGGAAGATGGGAAAGTTGAAAAAACACTTTTGGGAAGGAGGCAATAGGACAACAATCGCTCTACTGTTGTTGAGAAGATTGTCTCCATGTGAATTGCAGTGCGTTGAGCTCTCAGCCGGAGGACATTCTTATTACAGCATTATGTCCAATGTCTCCCGGGGGGGGGGTTGGGGGTTGGAAAGTGCCCTTCCCATGGCCAGGGAAGTCCCTTTTCTAGGAACCAGGGCTGCATCTCTGCCTTTATTATATTCCCCAAATGTTTAGGCATTGCCCCATACTTTAATGCTGTTTATTACTTTTTGCTGGCCCTTGTTGAATGGGTCAGTGGCTGGTCTTTCATCTTGGGGTTTCATTAAACACTTTAATTGTGGTCTCAGCTGCTTCGCAACTTTCATCTGTGCAATGAAATGGGGAGCCCAAACACTTACCGTACCTAAATAAGCGTTTACCTTTTGTTTACCATGCTGGCGTAAGAGACTTTTTTTTTTTAATTGAAGAAGCTGGCAAGCTTAGGGAACAAACTCAAAAAGGCAAGTTAATTATACACGCCCCAAAATGCTGCGAGCAGCATAGCTTTCCTTTTTAAAAGTAGAGACCAAAATATTCCGGTGTGTGCTTGGTGAACTATGGCAAAAGTGACAGCTGCCGTGAAAATATGAATAATAAGAGCTTGGGATCAGCACTTAGGGAGATCAGGATGACCTTGATTTATTTTTGATGCCTCCCTCTTCAGTAACACAAGAACGATGAGTTCACTTTTAATAAATGGGGCCCTTCCTCCCGGGGCGGGGGAGGGTGACAAGATCTGGCTTGGAATGCAGAAATGGCCCCTTTTTGTTCACCCCGGAGATTTTGAAATAGCCCTGCGCTGCGTACCCCCCTTCCCGGTCTGCTACCTGTAATGAGGAGATGAGTAACCATTCCAGGAACTGGCAGAGGTGCCCTTGAGTCGGTTCTGTGGCAGGAATCTCCTTAATGAGAAGAGAAAGTTTCACCAACTCCTCCGTGGTTTGCCTGGAAGGAAGGGTGGAGCCAGCTTGGGAAGGTGAGGCAAATTCTTTCTCCACCTCCCTAATTTTGTTCAAAAGAAGAAGAAACAATAAAGGGGATCGCTGTAGCAGAGCAAGCATATTCAGTGGCCTGATTCTTAATGGTTAATTAAGAACTGTCTCTGTTCCCAGTTGATGAGAGTTTTGGGTTGATGCTTCCTGAAAGTTAAAAGAAAATAGAAGACTTCAAAAACAATCCAGGTCTTCTGTGTGGAAAGCTGGACATATTGGGAGGATCTTTATATGGCCCCTCCCTCCCCCAAATATTCCAATGGGGTTAGAAAATAACTGTTTCTCTACTGCTTCACAATGCAAGTCTGCATGGTTGGTTTTACAGTTAATGCAAACCGGTAGCCGTTCTGGTGGGTGGAGGACTATTTCCCAAGGCAAAATCCTTAGCCTGCAGGCCAGTGAGTCCACTAGGGAGAAAAACATTGTCAGATGGTGGGATGGCTGCAACAGGACTGCTCCTTGATCAAAAGCATAAGTGGGGGAGGGGGTCTTCAGTGAGGAGGAGGAGGAGGAGGAGGAAAAAGGACCCACGGAGGCACCCCACACCTTCTTTACACCTGGAGGGACTGTGAGTGCCCTCCAAAAAACCTGTTTCTGCCCTGGCCAAGCAGGTTTGGGCCTCTGGAAGAGAATGCGATGAGTCAGTCAAGTACTGTAATTGCGGAGTGTCAGGTTGATCTGTGTGCTTCCAAGTCAGCCAGGGAGCTCTGGAGCTTTGCTTAACCCAACGCAGTCAGCACCCTACAGGAAGAGCCACAAGACTTCTGCAATAAGTCGAAAAGCTGAAATCAGCATAAGATCTCTGAGGATCTGTTGGCCAAAGCCTTCAGCATCTCCCTGGTGAAAATAAATAGTCTTTGTTGATGGGCAGCTGCTTTGATACACCTTTCTGGCTAGAGAGGAGCTTCAAAGTAGATCCCTTCCTTTGCCTGCAGGAATCCCCCCTCTAATCCCCAAGACTTCCAGTGGACTTGCATGAAACTCCTGCAGATCCTGACTCAGGAGGTGCTCTCTTAACTCAAGCTGGCAGGTGCTGCTTTCTAACATCTCGCAGGTGAAAGCTGGGACACGCTTCCACACCCAGTAGGGACGACTGTCCTGCCAAGTCTGGGATGAAAGCTTTGTCCTGGGCCTCAATTGTGCCTCACCTGCTTGGCACTGACTTAGAACCTGGAAGTGGATTCGTCCTTTTGATTAGCAGGGTAGGTCAATTGCTGTTGGTGCACTTTGTCCTGTGCCCGTTTGTGTGTTTGCTTTTAAAACTGGCCTGCTGCAAAAACAAAGCCTCAACCTCTGCTCCCCCTGCGGCTCCATTTGTCTCTGTGTAAATAAAGATGCTGGATGGTTGCAGGAAGGATAAAGGCAAGACAGAGCAGTAGGGGACAACTGGAGGGGGCTCAAGAGGGTGACGGGACCACTCTGGAACGGTCCCACCTGCTTCCCGATAGACGCGTCTTTTGAGTGAAGGGGAAGCCCTCCTATGAACATCACAGTGAGAAGCTGGAAGGGACTTTGGAGGTCTTCTAGTGCAGCCCTCTGCTCGAAACCCTATATTGTTTCAGACAAACAGTTGTCCAATCTCTTCTTAGAAACCTCCAGTGATGGAGCACCCACAATTTCTGGAGACAAGCTGTTCCAGTGATTAATTGTTCTCAGTCTCACTATTAAGAAATTTCTCCTTAGTTCTAAGTTAGTTTTCCTCCTTGATCAGTTTCCATCCACTGCTTCTTGTCCTGCCTTCAGGTGCTTTGGAGAATAAGTGGACCCTCCTCTTCTTTGTGGCAGCCTCTCAAACATTAGAAGACTGCTATCATGTCACCCCTGGTCCTTCTCTTCGTTAGACTAGACGTACCCAATTCCTGCACAAGACTCACAATGTGCTCCCAGGAGTCCCAATGAGTTTCCCACCCCTGCTGAAAAATAATTCCGTAGTTGGTCGCCGTCCAGATCAACTGGGTTGCACCACTTCTGCTGCCCAACCAATCAAAGATGCCAGGATATCTTTGGTGGGTTTAAGGAGATGAAGTCCAGCACACCTGAAGGCGGGAGAAGCCGACTTAAGTTTCCCAGAGAATGAATAGTTGTGTGGCCCCTCCCATCATGAGCCCAAACGTTTTGTCTCGCCCACCACACTCCTGCTGTGTGAAAAATAAATCCTTTGCACCCCCTTCCTCTCCCCCACCCCCTGGCTCAATCAGCCCCACCCAAGTCTTTCATTCTTTCTTTTCTCAGATTAATCCTGTCCCGGCCCAGGCATGTCTCTGTTGATTTTTAGTGTACTTCTGCATTGAACGTGTTCCTAGGCATGCTCCGGAATAAAGAACACGGAACCCAGGAGAGGCAAAAAGAAAAAGAAATTGAGTAAAGTTAAGCAACTGCAGGTTGCCTACAAATCCTTCTGCAGCCCACCAGAGATGACAAAAGAGAGCAGAGGCTGCAGGTGCTAATACATAAATCCAATGTTAGAAATAGTATCTGTAATTTAAATACGCCTCATTCAACACAGTTGTCTATGACAAGCTACAGTCAATGCCAATTTTAAGATTCTGGTTTTATCCCTGGAAGTCCTAATTGGGTTATTTTGTACTCCATTCAGAGAAGGCTTCCCACTGGGTCAGCCCCACATCTGCTAAGAGAGAGAGGGACCGCCCAGCTCTAAACTGCGTCCATGGATTATTTACTTGTAGAAAAAGAGCGATCGTTCCCAGCATCACTATGAAGATGCAGAATAAGATTTCAAAACATTGGATAGTTGCACATTTCTTTGCTGCAGGAAAAATGCAAAGCTGGTACTCTGTTTTATTTTTAGATTTGTATCTTGCTGCAAGCAGAACAAACAGTAATTTTGTGGTTAACTGTTTTATCCTTTGATCTCCTTTATCTAATATTTTTGCTCTGCAGCACTGGTGTCTAGGCAAGTTGGGGGAGTGTCTCCATCTTCTTCGGGGTGCTGCAGCAGGAAGTTGGGGCAATGGTGGGATGGTCGCTCTCACAATCCTTTCGGTATGTTGACCCAGAAGGCTGAAGGAGGGCTGGCAGGGAGGTCTCCGGGTGGCCTGGCCTTCCTGCTCCCAGGAAAGAGCCCCCCGCCCGCCCGCCCGGGGATGTCCTCCAACAAGCCATTATCTGCTCAACTGGCGGAAATGCTCCGTGTTTGCAGGCCACCTGCCTTCCTGATGTGATCAGACGTGCCCCAACAACACCCTCCCTCCCTCCCTGGGGCTGGCAAAGGAGGGAGGGAACTTGCTCCTCCCCAGCTATGCCCATCCTTGAGGGGCCAGGGTTGCTCTGCCTCCCAGATCTGGGCAGGAGGAAGCTGGACCTGGACCTACCCAGCCTCGTCCTTCCTTTGCTGCCGTTAAGGGTGCTCTGGATGTTTGCAACCCGGAGAGGGTGGGCGTGTGGAAGGGAGCCAAAAGCTCTCCCTGGCTTCCCCCAGCCGGGCATCCTGCAGGGACGCTGGGCTGCCCTCCCTCCGATCCCCAGCAAGGACGGCAGCACCAGGTTGTGCCGGGGGCCCCTTCCAGGCCAGCCAGGCCTTCTGGGGGCCCTTGGGCCAGGTGAGAAGCTGGAGAGCTGCTGCTGGTCCCTGGGGACCTTGCACGACCTCCATTGCGCCCAGGATTTATGTTGCTCAGTGAGAAATTTGTTAAGTGAGTTTTGCCCCATTTTGTGACTTTTCGTTTTTTAAGTGAATCACTGCAGTTGTTAAATTAGTAACACCATTGTTTTACGTGAATCCCATTAACTTTGCTTGTCAGAAGTCGCAAAAGGGGATCACGTGATCCCTGGACGCTGCAGTCATCATAAATGTGAGCCAGTGGTCAAGTATCCAAATGTAAATCGGGTGACCGTGGGGAGGCTGCAATGGTCGTAAGTGTGAAAAATGGCCATAAGTCACTTTTTTCACTGCTGTTGTAACTTTGAGAGGTCACTAAGCGAGCTGTCGTCAGTCAGACAGGGCTTCCTGTATAAGAGCGCAGAAAGCCAGCACTGAGGGAGGGCTGGGCCACCCCCCCCCGTCACCCAGATGGACGCCGCAATGAGCCTCGACTCAGGTGTGCATGTCTTGAACCCCACCTGGACAGGCCCCTGCATCGGGCAGCCTCTTCTACTGCTGTGATTAAGAGGAGGCCCTCTTGAAGGACGCAGCGTTTTGCAAATTGGTGCCTGTTGTACCAGATCTGGTTTTAAAGCCGCGGTACTTCCCGGAGCCTCCGAGATGCCTGACAGCCGGGGCTCTGCTTCGGCTTGGCCTGTTCCAGGAATAACATTTCCAGAGGTGGCTCCCTCCGGCTTGGCTCGGCTGAGCTGCCTGTCGGAGCTGTGGCTGGAGCTTGGCAGGACCGGTCACTTTTGCGGCGTCCAAGAACATAGGAAAAGAGACCTTTGGGATAGATAATCCAGGATCTTTGCCTGCAAACAGGCACGCTTTGGCCAAGGGCTCTGATACTTTCAGAGACAGGGAGGAAGAGGCGGTTTCACCCAAGGCCGATGTTTGGCCTGCTGCACAGGAGATGCCCCGGCCTCTGGGACCCCTTCATGCCCTCCCTTCCCGCATCAGTCTTCATGTCTCCGAGCCGCCCCCTTCTGACCTCTTGCCCAGAAGTCTGCAGGTGCTCGTCCTCCTCTGATCTGAGAGCAAAACAGTGTTTTGTTGTCCTGGCCATACTTACTTCAAGAGGTCATTATCTGGCCAAAGCCTTTTTGGCCTTGAAAATAGCCCTCAGGGGCTGCCAAAGGTGCATGAAATGAGAGATGCTGATGCCTCCTTCTTAGAGTTGATGCATTCACTCATTTGTGCATGGAAGGAGCATCTTCCTAGCCTGGTGCCTCTGGGTCTGCTGGATGAACCTGAAGCAGGACGGGGGCCGGATGCTTCCAGTGGGTCATTCAGTTCTCCTGGCAGCAGCACTGAGGGGAGGGACCCCGTGAGGGGCCAGTAATCCACTTGGCTTCGGGATCTCTCTTCTGCTCTCAAGATTATCCGGCCACGGTTCTGCCTTGGGCCAGGCTGGATTCTCTGGTCCTACACATGCATGCGTGCACATTATACACATACAATTTTTCTTTTTTATTTTAAAAAACTGGATCTGCTTGCTCAGCCAGCCGGGACCTTCCTCCGAGAGCCTCCAGGTCAGTGGCCGCCTTCGGCCTCTCAGGGGAAGCCACCTGAACAGGCACCAGATGGCTTCTTGCTGCTCCCTGCTGAGTTTTCACTGCTGGGGAGGTGGAGAACTGGCTGCTGGTGGAAATTCCTGCCTCGGTTGCCAAAATAACTTGGCCATCCTTTAGTGCCCTGCAGCCAGGCTGGTGGGAGGGGCCCTTGTTTGCTACTCTCTCCCCTGCAGCAAAACGCCTTGCAGGGGCCGCAGGTTGTGTGGGGCTCCTGTGCTAAAGAGGTGCCCAGTAAGTCCGGCCAGTTAAAGAGGCCCAAGAACCCCCACCCCCCAGTTTCTTATCGGTCCCATTGGCACTTTTATTGATCTGTGTCAAAAGGCGCCTGCAGGGGATGATGGGTCTTGGTTGGCCCCAGCCACGGAAGGGAAATGGCTTTGGTGGGGAAGCCCCCAGCCCGGTAAAGGTTTTATACAGGGAGTCCTGGAAGTCTCTCTGTGGAAAATAATGTGAATGTTTTTGGTTTTGCTTCAAGTGTCCCAGGCATCCAATGTGTTCCATTCCTGGACCAAGATTCTGGGCCGGGTCAGGAGATGTTGTTGTCTTTGGCGTTTTAGTCCCAGTCTCAGGCTGCCCTCCTCCTGAAGAAGAAGAAGAAGAAGACGAAGAAGAAGAAGAGGGCAGGCGGAGGTCTCCTCTTTGGGCAAACCACCCTCTGGCTGACCTGCCCAAACGGGAGAGGGGGGGGCTCAGCCTTGGGAAGGGGGGGCTGTAAAGTACAGGCGGTTTCTGTACCGAATCCGCGCTCGCTCTTCCCTCCCTTTAAGTCGCGATCTTGCCCACAACGAGGCCCGGGTCGGGGGCCAGAACTGCTCGGTGCAGCCGGAACCTCTGGCTGACTGTCCGACCCGCCACGGCAAGGCCTTCCTTCGGGGCGCGACCCGCCGGGCCCTTCCCGGGAGGGGGGCGGTGGGGGGGCGGCGCCCCCAAAGCAACGGCTGCCCTTCCGGCCGGCGGCGAGAGAGCCCCCCCTCTCGGGAAGCGCGCCGCTTCCTCCGCCGCCCCTGCGGGCCGGCCCGGCCTTCTGGCGGCTCCCCCGGCCCGCCGCCTTTTCCCCTCCCCCTTCCCTCCCCACCCAGCCGGGCTCCTGGCACGGCCGGCCCAGGAGGCGGCAGACGGAGCAGCGACTCCTCGCTCGCGCGCAGCAGCCCCGCCGCCGCCGCCGCCCGTGAGTGAGGGAGGGAGGGCGGGAGTGGGGCGCGGGAGGGTCCCCGGCGGGGCGGGGGCGGGAGGGACAGAGCCCCCCCGAGGGAGCCGGGCTCGCCCGCCGCGCTTCTCTCGGCGAGGGAGGGAGGGAGGGAGGGGAGCCTCGCTCGCTCGCTCGCCGCAGCCTGGCCGGGAGGGGCGGGATGCTCGCGCCGGGCGGCCGGGCTGAGTCGCGGCGATTCTGGCGCCGGAGCGCGGCTGGAGCCCGGCAGCGCCAGGCGGGACGGAGGGGAGACGGGGCGGGGGGCGCTCCCGGATGGCCCGCCCTGCATCGGCGGCCGCGAGGGAGCCCCGTCCGCGCTGGGGAAATGGCCGGGGCGCCGGGCTGGGACGGACGGCCGCGGGTCTCCCGGCCGAGGACACCGGAGCCGCCTCGTTGTGCGTCCGCTTTGCGTTGCGCAGCCGGAGCGGGACGGTCCCTCCTGCGGCTCTTTGGCCTCCCGGGAGGAGACTCAGTTCCAGCCGCCCACGAAGCCTCGTCCGGGGCTCTCTGCGCACCTCCCAGGCGTCCCAAGCCTGGCCCCGGGGCTCGTCCCCGGCTGGAAGTAATGTGGGGCAGGGAGTGGCTGCCGAAGCTCATTGGCGGCGGGGAGGGTCGTCGGTGAAGACCCTCCAGCCAGATCGTGCCCGGCACTGAGGAGCCCGCCGAGGGCTTCAGATGGGCCCCCTGTAAAGTGTGGAGCTAGGGTCCCTGGAAGAGCCCCTGGATTACGGCCAGGAGGACCCTGCTTGGACCGCAGACATTTTAATGGTCGTGGGGCAAGGAAGGGCTGTTGGCTGAAGGGTTTGGCTGAAGAGGCCGTCCTGCGTTCCCATCCCGACAAAGGGAGTTCCCTACCTGGGGTACCTGTAACAGGTGCCCAGGTAAGGGAGAGCCACAGAGCTGCGTTTCACTTTTTCCCTTCTCACCATAGCAACTTTTTTGGCATCAGTCTGTGGTTCCAGATTCAGAGAAAGGTCTCCGTCACACAGAATCGGTTTGGGGGACCCTTTCCAGGCGGGTGGTGGTTTGTCTTAGCAGCTGAATCCGTTCTTATTGCTTTCAAACCGTGATGAACAATTTAGCGTGTTTTGCGAACCCTGCTAGTTGTAACCTATTCAGCAAACTTAATTATGCAAAGTGTGCATAATGTGACATGTGAATTAGGATTATTGGAGAAGGAAAAGTGTTAATCAGAACAATAAGACGAGTAGCGAGGATTTCCATATGTGTATATATATTCATGCATGTACATATGCGTATGTGTGAATGGTGAATCCACCGTCCATTGCATGCCCTCCGGTTAGGAGGCTGGGACGTCTCTCCCGTTTCATCTCTTCTGGAGCAGGGCTCTGTTATCAGAAGAGGCCCAGGGATCCAGCCTTGTCCAACCTCTGATGTAACCATTTGCATCCGGGGTCTCCTTCTATATTCTTGAGGGGGAGGGAAGGAAGGAAGACGCCAGGGGGTCTCTTGGCCCAATCATTGCTTCTCCCGAACCTTGCTGGTCTCTTGGACCCTTCTTCCCCAGTGGCCAGCCAGGTACACTGTTGGGAAGCTGGACATTTAGGGCGCTCAAGAAGATGGCTCCTGCTCTGGATTACCTAAGATGAACCCAGAATCACAGTTAAGGGTCGCCTGGCCAGAGCCCTTGGCTGTAAGCCAGGGGGCCTCCACTCTGCTTCCACAAATGCTGTGTCCAGATTTTGTCTGCCTTCCTTCATTCAAAGTGGATGCAGTTGGAGTCACTGCTGTTTGAGTAGTTTTACAAGAGACATCTCAAGACTGTTTTGCAATATTTTTTCTTCAGTTTGCATTCCTGCCTGTTTTCCGTGCATTGCTTTGATTGGTAGATCATAGCTTGTAAGCTTTCCAAGAGCATCTGGCTGGCTGCTCTTGGAAGCAGCTTCTTTTTCTTTAGAACAATTTTACTTCTTTAAATAAAACTGCCCAGATTGAGTGGATCAGGCCAGGGCATTAATCAGTCGACTGATCAATCTGATCAGACTGAACTAAGCTGGCCTGGATGTGGGCTTGGCATGTTGGGCAAACCAGCCTTGTCGTCTGTCAACGGTGGCTTAGGGAGATGCAGGGTGCCTCCTACACCTTTAGGTGTGTTTAAAACGGCGTTGTAAGATTTTATTACACCGAGTATCATCCATCTTTCCATGGCCCAGCACAGACAAAACAACGAGCAGCAGGTAAACGGAAGAGGAAGCAGGTGGCCAGCAAGAAAACGTAAGCAGAACCAGACAACCCTGTTTTATCACAAGGCAGCTTGCTGCACTCGGTGCTGGCGGGCCTTCTTGTGATTTCAGGGAGCCAGGATCCTGGCTTAAAGTTCTCCTCCGGCCACTCCCTGGTTGGGCAAACAGACCTTTCTCAGGCAGGGCTCCCGACTGAGGAAAAAGGCATTCTGGGACTGGCCGTCGGCTGCATTGCTCTCCAGGCAGCCCGCCCACCAGTGCTGTTCTGGAAGGCTTTGATAGGAAGGTCCTCCTTTCACAAGATGCCCTTTAGGTGTGGCCACACAAACTGGGCATTGTGAGAAGGAGAATTTTGGCCCTCTCCCTCCCTCTCTCTCTCCCCAATCCCTCTCCCCATTGCCATTTCCTTCCCTCTGCTCTGGAACCTCCCAGGTGTAGATGCTGTACTCCCCCCCCTTCCCCGAAGTGGCATTAGGTCAAGGAGAGCAAATTGCATCCTTGAGGCTGGATCTTCCGAGTCTCAAGTCTTCCTCTTCTTAGCCAACAGTAGCGCTTGCCCTTTTTCAGAGGGGGCATCAAATCCGCCTTCTCTGCGTGGTTCAGTGGCACCACCGCCAGTGACCCAACAGCTAATAACGAGAATGGTTTACAATCAAAGCTCCAAACTGCACAATATACAAAAAGCAAACAATCTCTTCCTTGGAGACCAGCGGGCCCAACCCGGGACCCGCATGAAGGGGAGCTGACCTTCTGAGCACCGGCTCCTTTTAAAGCAGCCCCTCCCAAATCCTCAGGTGTGGCCCCAGAGCTGCTCCACCAAGTTGTAGATCTTTTAATGTGACAGGAGCAGGGTGAGTAATTCCACTCAATGTACCTAAGGAATCTTCATGTCAGTCAAAGCAGATTCTGCTTGTTTATCCTGCCTGGGTTCTCCTTTCGGAAACGAAGCGGAGCGGTCGAAAGGCCGGCTTGAAAACAGTGGTGGTCCCTGTGCTAAATGAAGGCTGGGCCGTTAAGCCAAAACAGAGGCGGAGATGGCGTTTCAGGGCCAGAGAAAAGCGCAGACTTAATCCTGGAACAACGTTCGACAGATCCAAGGTTTCAAGATTAAACAAGATGAGCAAATAAAGGAGCAGAGCACGGAGCCTCCAGATACCGACTGGCAGAGGCAAATCTTTAAAATCTCCCTTAGGGCCAACAGAGAGGAGTTTACTGGGGCCACCCAAGAGAAGCCCCCCACCCCCCAATCTTTGTCTGTTAACTGCCCCCTCCGTGTCTGGTCAAGGAAGACCCTTCGGAGGCCCTCCGGTTGCATCCAGCCCTTCCTTTGGTTGAGGAAGGTACAGGTAGAACCGCCTCTCTGAGAGGCCCATCGGTTCTATAGATTCAGGTACCCTGAACCCAGTAGATCCCCGGCCCCCAAACCTCAAGGTATCGGCTCCCTTGTTGCCATCCCACTGTGGTTGAGTGGGTATTTATAAAAAGAGACCCGGTGGCCCAGTGGTTAGAATGCAGGATTGCAGGCTGATTCTGCACACTGCCAGGAGTTCGATGCTGACCTGCTTAAGGTTGACTCAGCCTTCCCTCTTTCCGAGGTGGATAAAATGAGGGCCCAGATGGTTGGGGGGCAATATGGTGATTCTGTAAACCGCTTAGAGAGGGCTGTGAAGCACCGTGAAGCGGTATATAAGTCCTAAGTGCTGTGGCTATTTGCAGAGGGAAGTACTTGCAAATGCTTGGTTGTTTAGAGAGGGAAAGAAAGGAGAGCAGAGTGATTAGGATCAGAGGAGCCACCCTGTGAAATAAATGGGAAAAACGGAAAGCCTGGTCTTCTTGTGATTCTGGAATTGCAGCAGTGAAGGTGCAATAGATCCAGTGAAGATCCAGTGGTCTTACTGCATCTATGAGGCAAATATCCAGCTTCCATAAATTTAGAGTTGTCCCCTTGTCACCACAGAATGCTTTCATGGTATCCTGGGTTGAGGAGACGGTAAGGAAAAATCTTCATCGCAGCCGCCACCCTTCCAGGTTCAGATTTAGCTTTTTTAACTGGCAGATCAAGATCTTCCACTCTTAGGCAAGGCCTTTTGTTTTTAAAAGGAGAAGATCAGGCCTAACCTCCTCTCCAGAGTTCTTCTAAATCTGCGTTTTTCAAGCTTGGCAACTTTCAGACGTGTCTTTTGAGAAGGCAGCTTTGATTCATGAAAATTGTCGAATAATTATGTCAAAGTAAAAGAAGTGACAAAATTGGCTTGACTAGAGTAGCAGAAATTTTCCAGAGGACGTATTAATGTATTGCGTGGCATAATTCTGCTCTGTTTTCCCTTTGTGTCTAAACAGCATCGCTTTCTTCTCATTGAAAGAACCGCTCCCCCCACGCCAAGATGCTGATTCTCCTGGCATTTATCATCCTCTTCCACATCACTTCAGCTGCCCTTTTGTTCATCTCTACAATTGATAACGTGAGTTGCCAGGGTAGCTTTCAGTTTGGGATTTGATTCCAAGATTAAAGGGATGTCCTCTGAACAAGGAAATTAAATTTTACAGATCTGAGTCTCTTCTAATCTGGAAATACACGGACGATGCCCTTAGTCTAAGGCAGTGTTGCTTAACCTTGGCCCCTTGAAAAGGTGTGGGCTTCAACTCCCAGAATTCCCCCAAAGCTGCCTGGGGAATTCTGGGAATTGAAGGCCACACATCTTTAAGCAGCCAAGGTTGAGAAACATTGGTCTAGGAGGTGCTGCTGAGAAGGTCTCCATTGTTTCGGTGCCCAGCTTAAAAAGGAAACACACACACACACACACCCTATGAACTAAGATTCCCACTTTGGGATAATGCCTATTCAAATGAACAAAGCTGTCGGAAGTCTTGCTTCACACATACTGCAAACAGGTAACTGGTGCCACTTTATACCAGTTTGCAGGTCGAATCAAACCGGGGGGGGGGGGAAAGGGGAACCAATTCTTTTCTTTGAAGTCACGTCTCTCTGTCTGACCTGCCAATCCACGGGGGCTGCAGATCAGTTATGGCTGAGTTTTCACTGGTCATGAATTGCCCGTAAACAAAACATGATGGATTTACTCAGGCCTGAGCTGAATTCAGGCTGAATAGAACCCAAATACTGACCTCATCAGCTGAAACAAAACACCACCTTGGCTTGCATGCGTGCATGCACACACACACCCACGCACACCCACACATGGAGCTACTTCCTGACTCTTTTGTTAGACATATTTACAAAGTTCTCCCTCTGCCTATCCGTAGACGACGTCCGTAAGCAATAACTGCCAGCCACAAATGCTTGATGAAAGTTCATCACCTGTGCATTGGTTTGGTTATTTTTTATTTATTATTTAAAAAAAGCTCTCCTGAGCAGAGGTCCCTTTTGTCTTCTTCTCTAGGCCTGGTGGGTTGGCGATGGCTTCTTCACAGACATCTGGCACCATTGCTTCAATGAGAGCAACTGTACAGCCCTGGACCATACCCTTCCAGGTGAGTCTCCAGGGGGGGCTTCTCTCCTTGCTGGGGGTGGGAAGAGACAGGCGCTCCAATGGCACCCATGGGGGGGATCTGCTCTGCCTCCCTCCCCAGTCCCCAAGTCTTCTAACTAGACGTCATGGTTGCAAAATGCCAGGATATCCTGGCATTCCACATTTTCCCAGCTGCACAGGAGTATGATGCGTTACTGGGGCAAGATGGCTCAGTGGTTAAAGATGCTGAGCTTGTCAGCTGCTGCTAACAGGGAGGGCTCCAGCTACTTGCCCCAGCAGCAACTGCCCACTGAGCAGCTCGAAGGCATGCAAGTGCAAGTAGAAAGATAGATGCCGCGTTGGTGGGAAGCTAGCAGCGTTTTGTGCGCCTTTGGCATATCGCCATGCTGGCCCCATGAAAAGTGTCTTTGGACGATGCCGGCTCCCTCGCCCAAAAAGTGGGGATGACCCTGCGCTCCGGAGTCAGACCGGACCGGACAGGGAAGCCTTTACCTTTATGTTGTGTTACCGTGCTTGCATTTTGGATGCTGTCTCTGAGAAGTAACATTTTTTGGGGGTGGGAGGTCCAGGCTGTAGCCCTGTCTGCTCCCCCCGGGACCACCGGCCCCAACCCCAAGCCCCTTCCTCTGGGATTTCCCCCCGTTTGAGGAGTGGGGGCCACCTCCAGGGAGGCAGGGGCGCTTTGCCAAGGCCCTTGGGGAGGGAGGAGGAGGAAGGGAGGGGCCGCAGCTGCCCGATTCAAAAAGCGCCTTGCAGTGGAAGCAGCCTGATTTTCCTGCGGAGGAAACTGAGGATGGAGAGTTGGCAGGAGAGGCTGAGCTTTTTTTATTGTCCTTCGGCATGGAATTGGCACGGGGACGTCTCGGGCAGGATGCGGGCGGATCTGGGGGCGGAAAAGCGGCTGGAAAATGAGCTTGGGCAGGGGAGGCCCCCAGGTGCTGCTGTTGTCCGGAACGAGGAGGGGGCTTGCTTTGGCTGAAGCTTGCCTTTGAAGCTTCTCCAGCACTCGGCCTTAAGCCATCAATCTTGGCTTACAAGCCATGGCACGTTGGGCTACACAATATGGCAGGGATGTCCGACCGTGACCCCTGTGGACTTCGACTCCCAGATTTCCCCAGATCTTAAAAGTTGCGAAGGTTGGATGCCCCTGCTCTAGGCTTTCATGCTGGTTGGGGAATTCTGGGAATTGAAGTCCACAGGACTTAAAGTGGAGCCATGTGGGGAACCAGCTTTGTGCCCTGCTGGACGTTCAGTGGGCAGTTTGTCCGAGAAGTGACCTTTTTATTCACCCCACCACCACCCTCCAGAATACCCGTCTATCCAGACTGTCCAAGCCACGATGATCTTGTCCACGATTCTTTGCTGCGTGGCCTTTTTCGTCTTCCTCCTTCAGCTCTTCCGCCTGAAGCAAGGCGAGCGGTTTGTGTTGACCTCCATCCTCCAGCTCTTGTCCTGTGAGTAGCCCTGCTTTAAAATCCACTTTCCTGGAACTGGACCGACATTTTTAATGGGATTGCTAAACCAGATTTGTGGGGGGGGGGAAGAGGAAAGGGACGCTCCCCCCCCCAAGGATCCCTTTTGCTGGGGAGACAGGAGATAAGAAAGGCAATTTTTCCAAAGCCTCGCCCGATCCAGAAATCGCAGGGTGGGGGCTTCCTAACCCTGCCTTGCTCAGCAACAGACATTCTGGTCATAAGCCGAGGACTACTGCCACTGTAGGCCCCCAGTTTGTGGCTTGACGTTAAGTGGGGCCATCTCTGCCTCTCGCCCGCAGGCCTGTGCGTGATGATCGGGGCCTCCGTCTACACCGACCGGCAGGCGGAGCTGCACCGGGGCTCCAGCTACGGCCCGGCTGGGGTGGAGAGCGGCCGGTTCGGCTACTCCTACGTGCTGGCCTGGGTCGCCTTCGCCTTCACCCTGCTCAGTGGCCTCATGTACCTCGTCCTGAGGAAGCGCAAATAAAGCCGGGCGGGCGGCTGGCGAGGGAGAAGGACAGCCCCCCCGCCCCCCAGCTCTGCTGGAACTCCACCCCCCCCCTTGTGTAAATAGAAGCGTTTGTAGTAAAGTTGTGGTTGGGCCTCTCCCCGTCCTTGGCGTGGCATTACAAGGCCGATGGGAGGACAGAAGAGACGAAAGAGGTGGGTGGACGGGCACTTCTGGGCAGGGATGCCCAGCGCCAGCCAGCAGCCTGCATGGCTCTTGGGTGACTCAGAGTCCAGGCATGCCGGCCCCCCTCCTGCTTGTGGGGCTTCTCTGGCTCTGCAGCTCCCCAAACAACTGCGGGGCTACTAGCCTTAACCCAAGGTGGGGCCGGGGGCACACAGGTGGGAGTCTGGCTGTGACTGGCAGCGTGCAGCAGATGCCAGCCTCCTTAGCTCAGGCCCAGCCGGCTGGACGCAGGTTCCCTTTTACGCCTATGAAGCGGAGCTCCTCACCGCCCACATTGTCCTTCCCCCTCCCCCAGTTCTGTAAAACGCTGAGGGCTGGCATCTTGCAAGCTGGGGCAACCGTAGTGAATTCCAGTGCCTCCTGGGTGCCAAAGGCCCCGCTCTGATCTGCCCTCTGATCTGCCCTTCGTGCAACAGCAACTCTCAGTGGGGCAGCTGAGGGTCTTGCGTTTGCCCTGCCCGGGGGGCACGAGGGCCCTTCGCCCGAGACGAAGCTGCTCCCCGGAGCGCCTCCTGAGCTACCTCACTGGGTGCCACGTAAGTCCCGGTCTTGATCCACAGCTGGAGCCTTTTCCGTGTTTGGCACAGCTCCAGATGGCCCTTCCTGTGGCCAGGTCCTCCAGGCCAGCCTGGCGCGGAATTCCTTCCGGTTTTGTCCCTTTCCCCGTTTTCTGAGGAACTTCAAACATTCCTTCTGCGTGCATCACGGGAGGAAGCAAAGCCCCGATGAGGGAGCTCCTCTCGACCTGAGGTGACCCTGCAACGGCTGCCCGTTGGCGCAGGAGAGGCTGGATTTTGGACTGGCATTGGCACCAAAGCTTGACCGTGTTTGCAAGCCTCCCAGGCCCCAGAGCCGCCGGCAGACGTGGGCAGACTTCAAGGCAGGCCGATCCAGAGCGACCGGGGGGGGGGGACTCCGAAGCAAGACGCGGGGGCCACGCTGGGAAGGAGAGGGGTGCCCGGAACCGCCAGAGGCCAGGGAGACCCTCGAGTTGTTCTTACTGACCGTCTTGGACCAGAGGCAGACTCACCGCATCCCTCCTCTCTGCTGGCGTTTCTTCCAGCCGCCCCCAGTTCTCTCCCCGAGATTGCGACAGGTTCATTCCTGAATTTTCTGGCTAGGAAATGAGCGCTACAGAACTAGCGGCTGCTTTTATGAACACGAAGAACAGGCTCGACCTGCAAGAATGACAGATCTTGTCTGCTTTCTAAGCAGCCCCTGCGCCAAACCTGCAGACAGCATCTTAAGTTAGTGTCTTATTAAGTGGATATTTGGAGTGAGAGAATGGCTTTATCTGGACTGACATAGCATCCTCAGATGTGTGGGAAGGGACGTGTTGGACATATCCTCATCCTCTTTGGCCTTTAGTGCTTTAATTCTGCCTTTAATTTCCACCACTTCCTCCCTTTGGGATAACCCCTGGTCCACCCCCACCCCCACTCCTTCCCTCTTCCCTGACCGCCAGCTGAGTCTTTATCTTCAGGCTGTAACTCTATGCAGGCTTTAAAAATAAGTTTTTGCCACCGGTGAACCTTTATTCAGAACAACTAACTCCTCTGGTGATGTTATAGTTTGAATTTATATTTATGTTTTAAAAAAGATAGCACATGTACACAAAGATATATAACGCTATTTACATTTAAATTTCTGACTC
Source organism: Protobothrops mucrosquamatus (assembly GCF_001527695.2). Classification (NCBI taxonomy): domain Eukaryota; kingdom Metazoa; phylum Chordata; class Lepidosauria; order Squamata; family Viperidae; genus Protobothrops; species Protobothrops mucrosquamatus. Next base: position 642,010 of record NW_015386439.1, read on the forward strand.
CTTGGCAAGAAACAAGCAGGAAGCCTTCCTATAAAACCAGGCAATCCTGCCTTAGGAACGCAGAGCAGCCCTTTCCCACCAAGTGCAGCTGCAGCTCTACCAGAAGCGGAACAAGCCTCTTTGGGGTACCAGAGTTCTTCAAGATTTTGAGCAACCCAGCATTTGGGGTTTCTCAGAGGACAAATTTGTAGCTCAATTCCACCGACAGTGCCTCCCTCGTTTTGTATTTTATATACCTATCAAACTGTATGTGGAAATAAAACATTACAACCGGTATTAGGCTGGCATTTCATTCTGTTGTGGCTGAGATGCAGACCCTGTTGTGTACCGGATGGTTTACGTACAAACAGGAGACAGCATTTGCTTCCCTAGAAAGCTTTTAAAGTTTCTAGTCCCTGTCACAGCTGGGAAGAGGGGTTGGAAAGTGACCTATTGGGATCCTAAACTGAAGAGTGCGGTGTGGCTGGCATTTACACGAGCACAAAGTTGTTCCTTGGCGAACAGTATTTCTGCACCGTAATCAGTTTTTTTTTTACAAGCAAGGAAGGATGCTTGGAGTAAGTCTGCACAGGCTAGTTACTGCTAACTGCCCTCCAGGCAACAGAGGCCACGGAGGCCACATCATTCCCAGGAAGCCTTCCTGAATACTAAAAGCAACTTTTAAGATGTGTGGAGTTCAACTCCCAGACTTCCCCAGCCAGCCAGCCAGCCAGCCAGCCAGCCGCGGGAATTCTGGGAGTTGAAGTCCACAGCCAAAGTGGATAAACTGCACCAGGGGATAGCCAGTGAGATTCCACACGTTAGCTATTTCTTCAGTAATGTTGAAAGAGGTGGAAAAAAATGCTTTTGGAAAGAAGAGCGGACATTTGGATCAGAACAAGGCCAGTGGCCTTTTGCAAAATCAGGAAAATACAGTCAGCCTGCAGGAAAATCCAACAGAAAAGGCACTTTATTTTTTTTTAAAAAAAAAACCAAAACTTTTTTTGACCCACTTGGATTTTGGACAAGAGAACATCCGTCTCTCTCATCTTGCTGGTGAAGGGATGAAAACAATACAAAAGCAAAGTTTCCCCTCTTGGAGGCCTTGAGCCTGATTCTGGGGGGGGGGGGGGGAGAATGGGAAAACCTCCAGCTTCTCCTCTTTGGAGTCCTCCAGAGTGGGAGGCCGTCCTCCTGAGCCTTTTCTCTCACGTTCTCCCACAGGTGATGCCAGCTTGGTGCGGGAGGAAAAAATGGTCAACTGTCCGGGGGTGTTTTCAACACAACGAGCTGGGAAAATAATGCCCCTAAAAAAAAAATCTGGGAAAAGCTGTGCCCGGTTAGGGAGGGGGTCCTGCCGCTCCCCAAGCAGGCTGGCTCCCTTAGAGAGCCGAGATGGACTGGACCTCGCAAAAAGGTCCGTAGCGCCCGTGAATGTCCTTGGACTGCATGGTGAAGTAGCACCTGGCCGGGCGGGGGAACTGGGAGAGCGAGCAGGCCATGGGCAGAGGGAGGGCCTTGAGGACGCTGGTCCTCCTCCACTCAGAGGTGGTCCCGCTGCCGAGGTCCTCCAGGCAGATGAACAAGGAGAAGCTCTCGATGGGGGCGCACCGGGGGTCCACTCGGCTGATGTTCCACTGGAGGGCAATGCCTTTGGGCTGGTTCACCTGAGCCACCACCAGCTCCAGCTTCTGGGGGGGCAGAGTGTCTCTGAGGTCCTTGGAGTGCGCTGGGTCGGGCTCAACGCTGGGCAAGGGAGGGAGGTGGGGAAACCTCGGGGGCACCTGGAGGAGGCAGGAGATGCGGTTCATAAGCAGGCAAGCGAAGGGGCCGTCCCACCCGTGCCCACGAAGCAGGGGCCCCGAGCCGTGCAAAACGTCCCACACACAGAACAGGAAGTTTGGGGGTCCCTGTCAGACCAAAGGGCCAGGACTGGAGTCCGTGGGGAAAGGCAAGCTTTGATGGCAGCGGAGAAGAAGAGGGGAGAGAAAGGATTAAGGGAGGGCAGAGGGGCAAGGACCTCCCTGCTCCCCCATAACCCCTCTGCAGGCGTTCCCGTTCAGCAGGAAAGGTCTGGCCGAACGCCTGAAACCCAACAGACGTGCTTCATGCACGCAGCCCGTGTTCCGTGCGTGTCGTGCCCTGCAGACGCAAGGAGTGGAGCCCCAGCCGGCATCTCCTGCCTTCTGCTTTCCACCTTCCCAAAGGCTGCCCTGCTTTGCCCAGAGGCCTAACTGAAAGAGAGGCCCGGCTAGCCCGAGTGGGCCTTTCCCCTCCCAGGGCAGCTGAAACTGGGACCTGGGCTCATTTGCTGCTGGCGTGGCTTGAGGGAGACTCCCGGAGGACTCCAAGCCTTGCACACCATTTGAGGGCCGGGCTGAGCAATGGACAGTTGCAGCAGGAAGCTCAGAGTGTTTGGGGCCAGTGATTCCCCCCCCCCCTCCAAACCCCAGAGGTTTCCCAAGCTCAGCCGCTGCTCCAGGATCCACCCTGGGCCTTTCCTGCTGCAAGGCTGCCCCCTTGTGGCAAAGCGAATAAAACTCATCCCTTCCAACTCAGGACTTCACTCAAGGGAAGGCAAATTCGGAAAAAAACCCAAATCTGTTCCACTTTTAAATATTCCTTTCTCTATTGCAGGGTTTACTTGCGCCCCCCATCGTGCCTGCCGGGGACACAGGAGAGCTCACAATTGGGAGAGTTTGTTTAAATACCTGACTTGGGGATTGTCCTGCAGGCTGAGGAAGACTCTCTGGCTGGCTTTCCTGGCCCAGCTGGCTGCTTCCTGCAACTTTTTTCTTCTCTTCTTTGCCCACAGAAAAGAAAGGGTTAGTATGGCATTTTAAACCCTGGGCTAAGTGCCATGTGGTGGCAGCTCCACCTCAGATGGCTTCTCACAATTGCAACAGCTACCAAAGAAGGGCAACGAAGGCAAGGCAAATGAAGGAATAGCCCCCAACCCCCCCTCCCACCCCAGGAGAAGGCAGCCTCTCCTGTCCGCTCACTGGCCCCCAAATGCTCTGGGCTGGCTGTGGAAGAAACGCTCTGGGGCCCCCACCCTCCTGGAGGCAGCCGGTCCAGTACAAAGATTCCACCAGAAGAAACTTTTTATTCCTCCAGAGATAACTGGAACATTTTGAAGGAACTGCCCTGGATTTCATTTGCATGTTTCTATCCTGTTTACTCCCCTGCTTTGAGGAAAAGCGGGGTAGAGACTGGAAAGCCATGTACTTAAAATAAATACAAACACTACCTCTACATTGCCATAAAGGTATGGAAAAATAGTCTATTCACCTTTATCAGGATTGCTTTCTTCATCTGTTAAGTCAATCACCAAGGCATCCTGTAATTAGGAGGAAAGGTGAATTAGACGGACCAAGTGGATCCTGATTTTGGTCTGCAAACAGCCTCCTGCAGCTTATAAGAACGAATGTTTTTCAGAAATAACGGGAGGACTAGAAATAGAAACACATACAAAACACAGCAAAGATGCTCAGAATTCTGGCTCTTTTATAACTGCAGAGCAGGAAAAAGATTGGAAAAGGTCAAAGAGGAGAAAAATGCAGCACAGCTTCAAAGCTCATCTTGGACTCGCTCACCTGTTCACCTGGAGGGTCTGCGTATCCAGCAGCTGCTTTCGGTGGATGAGCTGCAGAAATTGGACACAAGCAAGGGTGGTTTTAAAACTCAGATTTTGTTGGGTGGCTCAGAAAGGCAGAAGCTAGAACACGCCTGCGCTGGGTACGAGAGCAGTCGGGGTGCCCCCTCAGCTTCAGTCTACGGCAGGGGTCTTCAAACTTCATCCTTTTATGACTTGTGGCTGGTTGAGGAATTCTGGGAGTTGAAGTCCACAAGTCATAAAACGGCCGAGTTTGAAGACCCCTGGCCTACGAGGCAGTCTCGGCCGGGGAGAGGGGGTCTGCAGTTTGCAACTGGCCTGAGCCACAGTCCCTTCCTATCCCTGGACTGCTCCATCATCAGCCAATGGAGAACAACACCTCAGCCCCAATGAAAGGCAGCTGACTCAAGCAAGCTGAGGCCTCTTCCCGGCCCCACTTCACCCAGGCCCTCTAGGAGGCATCTGGGGGTCCTTTGGAGCCAGGCGCTTCCGTGCTCTGCAGGAGTCCATGGTGGGCCAAGCAAACTGCCCTCCCCCCCGAAATCTGGGCCTGCTACTTCCATTCTGCTGCATGCCAAGCTACTCGCAGGAGACCCACTAACTGCTCGAGTGTGCTCTCATTACAGGTTGCGTAATCCTTGGTTATTTTTCTTCTCCTTGGGGCAAAGGGAGGAAAGCACACCTCCAGGTGCCCCCACCAGAAAGACCTGCCAGAGACTTGTTACTTAATTTGCTCACTCGGGTCCATTCAGATACTCTCCCATTACGCAACTGCTTCTTTTCAAACATGTTTGTTGGGAAGCTGCAAAGTGAAAGTCTCTCTCCGTACCTGGAGCCCCGGCGGCCGGCACCCCCGAGCTTTGCTTCGGCACCTCAACGCAAGGGACCACATCAGCACTAGGCGACCTGATCAAGAAGCACCCACAATAATTCACAGCGTCTACCAAGGGATTACACCAAGCAGCCGGCCTCTCTCCACTGAAGGCAACGTACAAATTCCAGGGACGCCACCTCCACGGGGCGGATGGAAGCAGCGCCCCCTGAGCAGACAGTCTCAGAGGCAATCAACAACGGCCGTTTGCCACTGACCTTTCCGCGGTGGAAGACACGATTTCGGTTGACGTTGGCTTTTTTGGTGGCACCGGCTTGCCGACAGCCGTGTTCGGAGGCAGGGTGGCACCATTTAATATTTTACCTTCAGCGTGTGCCCTGGGCTGGTGGACCTGGGAAAAGGAAGTGGAAAAAAGCATTTACTGTCAACTATGGGAAAAGACATTTTACCACTGACCCTGGAGCCTGGCCTCAGCGTAAAATTCCATTCTGGCTGGCCCCTGGTCAGGACCTCCGGGTAAACTCTGCTTCTGAGATATTTTTGTTTTCCTAAGCCCCCTTGAGACCCCTGCCTCAAAAGCGAAGAGTTCAGAGCCGGAGAGACCTCTGGCTGTCTTTCTCCTGTTATGTAAGCCTTTTAGGGTTTATTACGAACATCTGAACCAAGGGGACTCCAGCCTTTCAGACCTGCATCTCTGCCTCTGAAGATTAGGAAAGCATGTCATTTTCTCTCCGAGGCAAAAGTAGCCTTTTCAGGGACAGGGAGGGGAGAAATCGGACAACAGGACTGTATTCTGAAGTCCTTGGCCAAAGCTCTTTGGAGCGTTAAGAAAGAAAGAAACCCGGCTGGGAAAGGAGGAGAGGCAACATAGTTTATCCAACGATAACAGAAACAATGTCGTTATTGTGCATCGAAGGCTTGCACCAATCTGGGTTCCTGGATTTTGGGGCAACGATCCCATCGCCACTTAAAGGAAACCCCAACGTCACCAGATCCCGTTGAGAGGCACCGAAACGGAGGAAGGATCAGGCCGTGCTGCAACCCCGGTGTACCCCGGGTCCTCGGGGGCTGAGCGAGCCAGAGCACTGCTGCCGCACAAGTCTCACCTTTTGGGATAACGCCGTCCTCTGAAACGATATCACAGCGTTGATGTGTCTGTCCAGTCTGGAGATTTTCTTCTGCAAGAAAACGGAAGGAGGTTCTTGCAGAAGCAGGGAAGCAGGACTCCAGCTGCACCAGTGGAACATCAGCCTTGAATCCACATGCCCTGCACCAGCACACCCAACCCTTCCCAGCTCCTTAACGGGAGCAGAGAGGCTTCTTGTGGGGCCCGTCAAACTGCGCGTGAGAACCAGAAAGACACATACAAGCTTGTGCCCTGTGTGCGTGACACACACATGCACACACATACAGAGCTTTAAAGGAAGGGGCTCCTTACTACAATCTTAATGGCAATGCCTTCGTGTTTCCGCAGGCACTGCGTGCGATCAATTCTTTCGTTTAAGTGCCGGAGACCCTGGTCCAGTTCTCTCATCGAGGCCTCCAGCTGATTTTGAATCAAGCACTGGACCTAAAGCAAGAAAAATGCACAAATAGATAAACAGGGACATCTTCAGCTTCACGGCACCCCCCCCCCAACACAATCAATCAGAAATGGGACTTTTTCAAGAGCCTGACAGTTTTCAACTTCCTGTTTTCCCATGCGAATCTCTAACTTTCCCACACCTTTGATACACAGATGTATGAGACATGCGTTTATTGTGAAATATTTCTAATTATTGGATTTCTAGCGGCTTCCATCGTTGTGGCGAGCCCCCTCCCCAATCTTACCATCCCTTCTTCTCAGTCCAAGCCAAGACGCAGAGGCCGCTGAGGGTCTGAAGGGCAGAGGAGCTGCTCCCCACCCAGCCAGGACTCTGGGCCTGGCTTTCACGCTTGCTTTTTAAGGCACCCCCCGGCGGTTTTGCAGAATGCAAAAGTAACGAGGAGGTTGGAAATCAAGTTTATGCAAAAGTTGTACTCTGGAGACAGAAAACACCCCGATATATCTAAACGCATACTTCTCCGAATCTTGTAACGAAACCGTTGCTTCCCGGGGGCAGAATCGTGTGCATGGAGGAAGCAAGCCCGGGATGCAAGGAAGAACAGGCTGCTCTCAGTTGAACATTCCAGGGATGCAGCTGGAGCGAGACCCCCCCACCCCAATAATGCAACTGCCCCATGCAGCATTACCTGTGGACTTTCCAGCCCGAGGAGGGCCTGAAGCAAGCTATCAAGACAAAAAGAGCGGTTATGTACGGCCAACAGGAAGAGCTCAAACCACTGCCGACGTATCTACTAGCGACAAGCCACAGCACTGCTACCATTGGGCCCCGCTCGGGAGGGATTCGGCGTGGCCCCCACAGGAAGCGGCGCTCGCAACAGACCCCTGCGCCACAGGGGCCACGTTCGGAGGGGCGAACGTCCTTTACCTTTCCCAGCCGGGACTCCGCTTTCTCCACGGCTGGAGTGGTCCCCTCCACGGGGTCCCTGGATGCTTTGGTGCGCTTGGAAAGGACATCTTCCTCGCTGTTGGATGCTGCCCTCTTCCGCTGCCCGTCTCCTGCCCGGAGAGGTGGGAGACCTTCATGGAGGGATTGGGAAGGCAAATCTGAGCCCTGCCAGACCCTGCTCGGGCTAAGCTCCAGGACCCTCTCTTGAAGAAGCCCCCTACCACCTTTGCAAAAAGGGTTTAAGAAGAAGAAAAAAAATACAATGATTGCGCAAACATATCCACGATTTATGGAAGGCTGCTGTCAGCCACCCTCTCCTGAAGCAAGGGGGGGGGGCAAGCTAGAATTGGGCGCCGTTATCCAAATCAGGTAGTCCTCGACTTACGACAATTGAGCCCCCAATTTTTGTTGTTAAGTGAGACGTTTGTTAAGTGAGTTTTGCCCCATTTTATGACTTTTCTTGCCACAGTTGTTAATCGAATCACTGCAGTTGATGTTAGTAATCCGGCTTCCCTGGTGACTTGGCTTTTTAGGTCACAAAAAGGGATCGTGTAACTTTGGGACAATGTGACCGTCATAAATAGGAGCCAGTTGCCAAGCAGCCGGATTTTGATGCTGTAAAGGTCGTAAGTGTGGAAAACGATCCTAAGTCACTTTTTTCAGTGCCGTCGTCAATTTGAACGGTCACTAAACAAACTAAGTCAAGGACTGCCTGTATTTCTTCAATTGCTTGAAACGCTTCCAATCTCCCCTCCACCGAAAACGGGGGCTACTAGGGGGTTCAGGACCAGCTGCAAGAGAAAAGAGTAACCTGGCAATCTTTTCAAAGTACCTTTACTGACTTTCAAAGGGGTCCTGCTCTTTCCCAGTGGCTCTGCAGGGCCCCCGTCCGTTTCAGGCACCTGGAAGTGGCGTTGCTCCGGCTGCAATACTGGAAGAGTTTGGCAGACCGGCGTTTCGGCTACAGCATCTGTGGCAGCGATTTCGTGTGTGGAAGAGGCTACCGGAAGCTGACCCGGAAGCTGCCCAGCCGGTCCCGATTCCAGGGACACTTTGACCGGCTTCAGCAAGGGCGAGCCGGACTCCTTTTCGTACCAGTGCCAAAGAATGTCCTGCAACGCGCCGGCGTTCAAGAACTGCTTGACATCCGGGTTTGGGAGCTCCTTGAGCATCTCCTGGGGGTCCTTATAAATGCTGATTTCGGAATTGACCACCAAGCTGGCCAGGGGGTCCTTGGCCGGGGGAGGCTCTTGTCCGGCTCCGGTCATGGCCCGCTCTCGCTCGTCCGGGGCCCCGGGGCACGGCCCAATGGCTTCCGCCGGCCTCTTCTCGCCCGCAGCTCCTTTGCCAGCCGAGACAGCCTTCATTTTGCCCAGAAGCTCCACCTGCTTCCGGCTGCTGACAGCCATCGTCTTCCTGGCCCGCAGCGGCTTCCGGGTCTCCGTGCCCGGATTCATTCTCCCGGCTGAAAGGCAGGATGGCACCGTCAGGGCCCCATCCCTGACCGGCCCCCTTGGCCCTCCGGGGCCCGTCCTGGGGGTCCCACCTGCAACGGCCGGGGCCCCTGCGCTGGGGCTCCCGTCTCGGGGGCGTCCAGAGGCCCTCAGCCGGCAGCTGAAGCCCCCCCTCCGCCGGGGCCCGGAGGAGGCTCCCCGGGTGGGCCCCTTCCCCTCCCCCACCGGCCGGGCCGGGGCCGCCCTTCCAAGGGGCGGAGGCTCTCTGGGCTTCCCGGGAGAGGGGCCGGACGGCGGGGCTGGACTAGATGACCCGCGGACCCCCCGCCTCCCTCCCAGTCGCCGGCGGCCCCCGGGGCTCTCCCTGCAGGCGGGGGCAGCGCTGGGCGGGCCGGGCCGGGCCGAGGGAGGGGGCCGGACCCCCCCCGGAAGAGCAGCGAGACCTGGGAGGCTCCTTCCGACTGGGGGCGCCCTCCCCTCCTCGGAGGGGCGACGGTCATCCCTGAAGGGCCACCCCAACTCACAGGCGCTTCTGCGCACGCGCGCCGCAGCCGCTGTGCCCCGGAGCTGCCCCCCCTCGCCTCCGCCTCCGCCGCTGCCGCCCGGAACGCTCGCAGCACCGACCGCGGAAGGGATGCCGCGCACGCGCAGAGCGAGGCGCCAGCTGGGGGCGGGCCCGCCGTCACTCCCCGCCTTCGGGCCCGCCGAGGCGGGTCCTACGGCCAACCGGGAGGCAAAGGAGGCGGAACCTTCCCCATCGCGCCCAATCGGCAGCGCGCCGGGGCCGAACCTTTGCCCGATTGGCCACGCTCGCTGAGCCGCGCTTTGTGCCCCCGGGTCCACTCGGCAGCCCTGAGGCGGCGAGGCCGGTCGGAGCCCGCTACGTGCGCAGCCGGCCGGGCGAGGCGAGCGGCGCCGGGCGCTTCCCTTCAGAGGCGGCGCCTGCCGCAAGGGCAACAGTGTAGCGGCGGGAGGGCGGGCGGGGGGGTGAGGGGCGGCGGCTCCTCTGGCCTCGCTCGGGGGTCGCGCCTCGCCCCTCCGGGGAGGAGACCCCCCCAGGCGCCCTTTCCCTCAGGGGGAAGGAGGCCGGCGGCCAGCGCGGCTCTGGCCTGAGGGCGCCCCGGGGCGCCGGCTTGCAGAATTGCTGGCGTCTGGAGTCCAGCCCCTCCACCCGGAGCCCGCGCAAATGGGGGTCTCCAGTCCGGTTTCTTCATTTCAATCAATCAATCAATCAATCAATCAATCAATCAATCAATCAATCAATCAATCAGAATAGAGGAGGAAGGGTCCTTGGATGTCTTCTACTCCCTGCTCAAGCAGAAGACCCTCTGCCTGTGTTTTTAGAGGAGCACTAGGAAGTCTCTAAGCACAAAAGCTGACTGGTGCCAACCTCCATTTTATCAACTCTGCCTTCTCACTCTGAGCAGAAAATCTAATCTATTTTATGACTGGCATTGGGCAACATTACCGGTCAGCACTAATTGTAGGACTGTGTAAAGGTGGTCCTGAAGAGAGCAGAACCTGGTGGCCCGTCCCCAGCCCTGTTCGGATAAACCTGGCTCAAGCAGACTCTCCTCTCCCTCCGTGGATGACTGATGCCTCCCAGAATACCCCCGACACCCGCTATGGGGCAGGGGGAGTGAAGCTTCCCTCGGTGTGCAGATCAATGGGATCATCCCTGGAAGTCTCTATTTAAAAAAGCAATAATGCAGCAACCCAGATCCTCGATTCTGCTGAATAAAGGAGCTTCACAGATGGTTTAATTCAGGTTGACCGTAGGTGGAGCTCTGTCACAAATATTCAAGCCGGTTGATGCTGCACGCTTGCGCGCTTGCGCACACACACACACACACAAAGACACACGTGTCTCTTCCAGAGAAGGCCACCCTGCTTTTGGGTGCAGAAGATGAATGGCATCTGGGAGAATTGAGACCAATGCAGGCCCCCAACCCACATTCTTGTCCCTTGGGATTCCTGATTCCTCCATGTTGCCCCATCTAAGCTCTGTTATTTAGAATTCAGGTTGTTGTACTGCAGCTCCCTGCTCAAGAGGTTAAAAGTCAGAACTGGGGTGCAATTTAACCCATAGTTTTATTAATGTTTGCTTGTGTTCTTACTGTCTTTTTTCAAAATGCAACCTGCTTTTCATTCATTGTTGGAAAATCATTATCCAGCACAAAGGAATTCATTTATTGCATTTTTAGCTGGGGGAAAAAATGCCATTTTAGCCCAATCTTGCTGCTGTGTTTCCAGCAATGGCCAGCCTCAACGTACAGAAGTTGTAACCAGGTGTGTTTTCCTGCTCTCCCCAAATCACAGAACAGAACCCCACATTCTGGAGCAAGCGGCTTTCTGCTCACTGGAAGGACTGCAGAGCAGAAGACATTTTGCAGCTGAGAAGATGGGAAACTGTCTGGAGGCCGTGTCTGGAGGCCGTGAGGGTCTGGAGGCCGTGTCTGGAGGCCGTGAGGGTCTGGATGGGGAGGAACAGACTCAGGCTCAACCCGTCCAAGACCGAGTGGCTGTGGCTACCAGCGCCTCGGCATAGTCAGCTGATTCCATCGCTGACTATAGGGGGCGAAACTTTGGCCCCCTCGGATCGGGTCCGCAACTTGGGTGTTCTCCTGGATTCGCGGCTGACACTGGATGACNCGACCTGTACGCTCCCACAGAGTGGGTCTCCTCAGGGTGCCGTCAGCCAGACAGTGCCGGCTGGCGACCCCCAGGGGGAGGGCCTTCTCTGTGGGAGCCCCCACCCTCTGGAACGAACTGCCCCCAGAGATCAGGGTGATCCCTGATCTCCCTTCCTTCCGCCGCGCCCTCAAGACATGGTTGTTCCAACAAGCGGGACTGGCCTAAGGGATTTTAAAGGGGTTTTAATTATTTTTAATTCGGATCAGATTCAAATATTTCTTTTTAATTAATTTTAAATGTGTACTGTATTTTTGTATTTTATCTGATTGTTAGCCGCCCTGAGTCCGTAAGGAGAAGGGCGGGATATAAATGTAATAAAATAAAATAAATAAATAAATAAACTGAAAAGAAAAGAGGACGTAAATGTGGTAAGCTAATTAATTGAAAGAAAGTGTCCCCATTTGTCACCCAGGGAGAGTGTCTCCTCCTCCTCCTCCTCTCATTTTCCATGGCAAAGAGAATGCATGAATTGCATAACAGATTGTGAGATCGCTGTGACGGATGCAGCTCAAGGCGTGTCTCCGGGTGGACAAGTCATCTGTGATTAGCAGACATCTCGAAACCTTGGCCCAAACTAGGCAAACGGGAGATGCATGGTTGAATTGGTGCATATTTACTCCAATAAAAGTCCTATGTTATTTGGGCTTTACTTACACAAAGGTTTGCCTGGAATAATGGCATTCACCCTATGCCAGAGTGCTCTCTATTGCTGAAAAACACATCTACACAACCTGGTCGCACTGAGTTGTAATTGCAATGTACAAAGCACCACATGGATCTGGCGTGAATAATAGGTGTAGGGCTTCCTTCAAATTGCTGAGAAGGCATTTTGAACTTCTTGCTCTCCTCCCAATTACTGGAAGATGTCTTATTTTAAAAAGGCACCTTGGTAGCCATTGGTGCATGAGGAATGACCGAAAACCTAGCGATTGCAAGGGATGAAAACATTCCTAACATTGACGGATAAAAGGCGCACACTAGAGGACCGTAGCTGGATCCCTGGCCATTCAGGAGATTGCAACTGAATGTCTACGGAGATTCTCAGTCATCCAGGTCTTGGTTGCCCCAAACATGTTTTTTCAAAAGGCAGCTGGACTTCCTTGGTTTTCCTTGAAGGGGTTTCACTTCTCACCCAAGAAGCTTTTTCAGTTCTTCAGTTCCGGAACTGAAGAAGCTTCTTGGATGAGAAGTGAATTGACTTCAAGAAAAAACCAAGAAAGTCCAGTTGCCATTTGAAAAAACACCTTTGGGACATTGGCAACTGAAGATTGTCCATCCATCAGCCCAAGCTGGAAATCTTGCTCTGGGTTTGCTTTCCTCTTCCCTCCTGTTCCATTTTCCTTTCTTATCGTGCTTATTAGATTTTGAGCTAGAGGGCAGAGCCTCCGTTCCCTTTGAACGTCTGCACTGCCTTCTGGAAAATCAAGGCTGCCTTGGCATGTGCATAAATCTCCTGCTTGCAGTAAACAGCCCTTAGCTGGTGCGGTAGATGCTAGTGGTTTGGCCATGCGTGATCTGCCTCCCCTTTCCCTGGTATTTTTCTGGGTTTCCTGTTGGGTGAAATTGTCAAACACGGCTCCCGCTGTGGTGTTGCAAAAGGGCACATTAAACCTGCCTTGCTGGATGCCGGATTGCTTGTCCATCACGGCAGATGTGCGAAGGCACCTGCCAGGAGAGCCACCGGCTCCAGCAGGGGGTTAAAATGTTATGGCTGCATCTCAGGGAGTCGTCTGCACACCTCAGTCAAGCCAGCTGTTAACCAAAATTGTCGGCTCCATTTGAGACAAGGCAAGGTGAACAGAAGAGATTTCTGGTCTGGGAGCAGGAAAGTAGGATCAAGTTTTTCCTGCCTGTAATAATGCAAGGAAGGTAGAACCAAGACTGGGAACCTTCCTAGCTAAAAGTGAACAAGCCCTGGGAAATCTTCCCTCTGTGTGTTTTGAAGCAGAGAGGGCAGGCCTGGCTCACACATCCCGCATTCTCACGGTGTTTAAAAGCATGGTTTACGGAGTAATTCTAAAACTACTGTGACAAATGATGCCCAGTGCCTGGGAGAAAGATCCCACTTTTATTGGTTGACGAAGAAGCATTTCACAATTCACAGAAGGGGAAAATTTTGCTGAGGCTTTTACCTCATGAGTTCATGGTCGGCGGGATACAAGAGATGCCGACTGGACCACCCAGGTCCTCTGAGTCGGAGTCTTAGTCTTGGTTTCATCCCGTGAAAAGAGGAAATGGAGACCAGGAAAAGAATTCAAAAGAAACGCCACACAATTTTGCAGTGGATTATTGGGCTCCTGGTCCTCAGAAAAGTGCCAAGCGCGCAAAGGCAGCATTTGCAGTTGTGTCCCTGCCGGCCGCTTCCAATTTCTAGAGCAGGTGAAGCCGGGAGAGGACCGAATGGGACTCAGTTCCCGGTCACTTTCAGGGCACGTCCCGGTCACTTTCTTGGCAACAGCACAAAGCTTCACTTATTCCATGCAGTTGCTGGCCTAGAGGATGGGGAAGACCTCAAGCCCATCTTCTTCGCCTGCCTGCCCCTCCAGCCTCTTCCTCCTGCCAGGGCTGAGCCGTGACCCCCCCAGAGCCCCCAGGCCAAGGAGAACGACCCCCTCCTCCCCCTGGGGCTCTCCCTCCTGCTGCAAGGCCCTCCAAGGCCAAGGGCTGCCTTCTCAGGACTTTCTGGGACTTGCTGTGTGCTGTCTTTTCAGACCCCCGTGTGCTCCGTCACCCCCCCACCTTTTCACCTCCCCTGCCCTGCCCCATTCCACGGGGGGGGGAATGCCCCTCAGGCCCATTGTGGCTGCTGAAATCCCCCCCGTCCTCCCCCACCTCCCCTGCAGCCGTCCCTGCCCTGCCCTGACCAAGGAGCCACCCCTCCGGGTAAGCTGCCGCTCTTCTCGCCTTGGCTTTTTTTTGCCCCCCCCGCCCCCCGTCTCTTCCCTCTGCTGTGCTTTCCTCAGTTCCAGTCACTTGTGGTGGACTGTAAGAAACTATTGGAAGATTCCGGAGTCTCTGATTCCGGATTCTGGCTCTGCATTGCCCAAGAGGTCAGGCTCACCGGTGGGTCTCAGAGCCAGAAGCTGACCAGCTCCTTGGCCCACATGCCACAGCTCCATCTGCAGGGCCAGACCCAATTGTGTTGGTTTAATTTGTTCCCTGGGGAGGGAAGGGAGGACTGCAGCTGAAACTGGGGCATTGCTGGGATCTTGAAAGCAAACAAACAAACAATCTGGGTTTCTCTCTGGACTTCCTCCAGGGCCGGCCCCCTCAACAGTGCCCGCCCGCCCGCCCGTGTGATGCAAGGGAGCCTGCTCTGCTCCGCTTTGAAATCTCTCTAGCGCTACCTAAGCCCAAAATAGACTCATTTCCATTCAAAGGAATTGGATTTCTGCTGTGTCTTAATTATTTCTGGATTGAAAGTGTGGTGACTTTCATAGTGGGGAGCGCTATCCGTCTCTTCCCCTCCTCATTCCCCCCACTGCTCTGTAGGGCAGCTTAAGTCCATAACATTTTCAATGGGGGGGGGGGAAGGGGAAAGGGAAGAGACAAGGGGAGGAGAAGGAGAAGGAGACCCCTAACCCCCACACCTGCAGAGCTGAGAACAATAACAAGGGCTACTTCCAGACCCTGCTGAGAGCACCGGGACCTTCTTAAGATGGCCTCATCCAGCAAAAGCTGCCCAGGTTGTGGAGCTGTGGCCGTTCAGCGGGGGGGGAGGGGGAGCCCTTTTCTGGGCCAGTCCCTTGGTGAGCCCTTGGTGAGCCCAGCAGCCCTTCCGCGGCTGAGACACCCAGCAGCTCCACCCTGGACTGTAGCCGATCAGAAGTGGGGGGCGGGGGGGGGACCTGCAGGCCAGAGAGCCTTCCTCTTGCAGTTTTGAGGCTGGGCTTCATGAATTCCAGTTGGCACAGTATGCTAAGCCAGGAATAAGGAACAAGCTGCCTTATGGCTGTGCAGGATCTGGTCTGGTCTGTTGGGTGACGGGGCCAGGCCAGACGGAGGCCCGAGACTCTGGGTCAAGCAGCTCTCGAGCCAGACCGGGCTGCCTTGTTGCTCTTGCCAACTTTCTACACTCTAATGAGAGTTTTAGCCAGGTTTATTTGTTTTCTGTAATTCAGTGACCGTGGCCTTTCGGGGGCAAAAAGGCTGTTTCCTTTGAGGGGGGGGCTGGTTTCTGAAGGAGGCTGCAGCCCCCTGAGAGTTGAAGACACCCACCCACCGCCCACCTGCCCTCTCTGGGGGCGCCGGGGGGGGCTTCCCTGGCAGAGACGTTGCAGCCCGGCTGCCCATTCGCGGCCACCCGAATTGCCCCCCCAGCTTCGGCAGAGATCAGCCCGGCTGGGGCGGCGCGTGATGCCCGCCGGGCTCTGCTCGTTGTAGAGGCTCCGCGCAGTCCGGCCGTTCCCGCCATCCAAGGGGACGCGGCCGGGCCGGTGGGACCCCACGTGGGCCCCGGGCTGCGCTCCGGCGACTCCGCCCCCTCCCCTCCCCTCCCCTCCGGGCCGGGCGGGCGCGCGGGGGAAGGGCTTCTCTCCGACCGCCCGCCCGCCCGTCCGCCCGCCGGCGGGCTGGCTGGCTGGGCTGCTGCGCGACTGAGCTCCGCCCGGCGCCGGACTGCAGCGCCGCCGCTGGTCCCGGGCGAGGCAGTGGCCGAGCGAGCGAGCGAGCGCGCTCCGCAGGGCAGGCTCTCCCCGNGCCCCAACTTGCCCGGAGGAGGCGGCGGCGGCGGGGGGGGGGAGCCGCGTGGCGCTGCGGGCCGGGAGGGGAGGGGACGCGGGGGGGGGCTGCCCCTCCTGCCAAGGAGCCGAGCCGGGCGCCCGTGCGAGGAGGGAAAGGCCGGCGGCGGCGGTGGCGGCGGCGCGCCTCTGCCTGCTGCCCGGACGGCCTCGGCGATGCGGGGCGGCCGCCCCCCGGGGCATTATGGCGAAGGCCGGCGCTGCGGTGAGTACGGTGGCGCGGCCGGGAGCTTCTGGCCCCAGGCGCACTCGGCTCTCCGCCACGCTCCCAGCCCGATTGGAGCGGCCGCCGCCGCCGCCGCAGTCCCGCAGGAGCCCGGCGCGATGCGGGTCGCTCGGGCGATCGCGGAGATTTGGGGAGGGTCCCGCGAACGGCTCCCGTCCGGCTGCGGGTAGGGCGAGCCTTCCCGGGCGGGCAGCTGCGGAGCATCGCGGGGGCTGGCTGGTTGGCGGACCGGCGGCGCCTCCGCAGAGCCCCCGCCCGCTTTGCGCCCTCCGCTGTGAGGACGTGCCCGGAGCCGGGGCGGGCCGGTCATGGGGGCTGGGAGGGCCGGTCGGGCCGAGGCAGCGGGAGCGGGTCCCGGAGAAGACGGCGAGACCGCCCCCGGGGGTCAGTCGTGCCCCCTCCTCCCCCCCCGCGCTGGGGCCGTTCGGAGGGGCCGTATCGCATTTCCCCGCCGCCTTGGCCGGTGCAGGCGATGGGATTTGTAGTTCGCGGCTCCCGGAGGGCGGGCCACCGCGAGGAGGGGATCTCCGGGACGGCGTTTCGGCAACTTTTTCAAGTGCCGCCGCCGCGGGGCGTTCGGGCGCTTGTTTAAGCGAAGGTTGGTTGTGAATGCCTGGACGCGGCCTCGCTCCCCCCCCTCTCCGGCGCTCACCGGCCGGCCTTCTTCTGACCCGCCCGCAGAGCCTGTTTGCACCGAGAGGCCCCCCCGGCGGCAGCGGAGGCGAGGCGGAGCGCAGCCCCCAGCCCGGGCCGCGGCGCCTGTGGCGGGACGGACGGCAGCCCCCCTTGACGCGCGCCGCTGAGCAGCCCTGCGAAATGCCAAACTTTGCGGCCGCCTCGTCTACCGTTTCTCACGACCCCGGTAAGCAGCGGCGCTCCTTCGGCCGGGAGGGGAGGCGGGCGGGGCCGGGGGGCGCTCGGGGCTCGCCTTTGCGGGACGGGAGCCGAGAACGGCCGGCTGCAGTTTGGAGGGGGGCGGGCTTCCTGCCGCCCTCCCCCCGTCACCCAGCCAGGCAGCCTGGTGCGGCGTTCAGAAGACCGGGCGAAACAAGAATTAATGAGGCGAGTTTAAAAGGCCCACAGAAAGCTTTATTGTTTCACCCGAAGGGGCCCCCCCGCTCCCTTTCACAAAAATTCTCGCCTGATCCGACTGCAGTGTGTGTGTGTGTGGGGGGGGATGGTAAATCTGCCCTGCAACAGATCCGACCTCTGAGGCTGCATCCAAATGCAGTCTGCAAAGGGGGGAGGGGAGTGGGCAGGGGCTGCGGCGACCCCCTCCTCCCACGCACTTCCCCCTCAGCCCGGGGAAAGGAGATCTTTGAGGAGCCCTGCTTTGCTGAAACTGGGGGGGGGGTTTGCTGGAGATGGCACACTGAGCCCCCCCAGGCTGGAGGGGGAGGACGGTCTGGCTGGGAAGATGTAGGACCCCTTGGCGAGGGCCTGTCTCAGCAGCAGCAGCAGCCCCCTCCAGGAGGCATGGCAAGGGCGGCGGGGGGGGGGCCTTCCAGGAAGAGGCCTGAGCTCGGGCCCCCAACCCTGCCAGAAGGGCCCCTTCCTCCATGACCCCAAGTAGCCTGTGCTCAGAGGCCCAGGAAGGGAGCAGCCAGAAAGGTCCAGCTGAGGAGGGGCAGTTGGGTCGGGGTCCAGGCGAGGGGCTGGTGGAATCGGCCTGCCTGTGCCTGCGGCTGGTTGAACTTGAGCAGTCAGCCATCCCACTGGAGAGGAGGCCGGAGGATCCCCCTCAGAGGAGCTACCACTGGGTCCACTTTAGTGGCTGCAGCAGGCAGAAAGGGGCACCTGGCCCGGCTCGGTGGCTTCTCTTAGACGGGTAGAAGCCCCTCCCGGATCCCCCCAGTCACTCTGTGTCCCTCGCCCCGCAGCCTGGGCAGCTTCTCTTTCCTTGTCTGCACAGGAGAGGGGTCTTGCAGAGTGGCTCCTCCACAGATGCGACACGACGTGGCTCAGGCTGGTGGCTCTGCTCTGAAGCCAGCGGAGAGTTGGGGGGAGGCAGGGGGGCGTTATGCGGCACCCCCACCCCTTCAGAGGGCCTGGTGGTCTGGGGTCTGCCTGCCAATGGGTCTGCCGGCCCCTCCGACTGAGCAGGAGGGCGCCCGAGTTCACTCTGGCCCCCTTTGCAGGGCATGGTGCTGGTCAAGATGGCATGCGTGTGCTGGAATCTGCTGGTGCTCCAGGCGTTTTTGGCGGATCTGGCCCTCGTCCACGGGGTGGAGAGAAGCTCCCCGATCCTGAACGTCGCGGTCATTTTGGGAAGGACCCCGAGTGTCACAGAAAGGGACATTCGTGCTCTCAGCAGCCGGGACATGGCCGGGGGGCTCCCCACTGACGTTAACGTGGTGCCCCTCCTGATCAACCAGACCGACCCCAAGAGCATCATCACCCACATCTGCGACTTGATCTCGGGCACCAGGATCCACGGGGTGGTTTTCGGAGACGACACCAGCCAGGAGGCCGTTGCCCAGATTCTGGATTTTATCTCCTCACAGACTTTTATCCCCATCCTGGGCATCCACGGGGGCTCCTCCATGATCATGGCAGAGAAGGTAGGGGGGAAGAGGGACCGAGGGGGCGGGGGAAGGGTGGGGAAGGGGGCTTCCATCCGTTGGCCTCTGGTTTCCGGGGGGGGGCTACAATCACGCCTTCCCTGAAGGGGGTGTTGGCAACCCATGTCCTTCTGCGCCCTCTGAGTACTGCTTTCCACATCCTTGGTAGAATCGGGGCCTGGCTGGTCCATTTATCTGAAGTGGTCTAGGGTCTCCTGCCTGAGCAGGGGGTTGGACTAGAAGACCTCCAAGGTCCCTTCCAACTGTTTCTGTACATGTGCCTCCCCAGATGGGGCTCCTTAAACTCAGCTCCAGTCTGAGGAGGCCTAGCAGAAGCCTTTCTCTTGAGATCAAGCAAGGGGGGAAGTCTTGGGGAGAAGCCGCTGCTGGCCTGACCCCCCCCAGCCTGGGGAGAACTTGGAGTGTGGGGGGGCAGCCCAGAGAGAGGGGCTTTTCCTTGGCAGGGGCCTCACTTTCAGGCCGGCTGTTTTCTCTCCTGGGTGTACAAGAAACTCTTCCTGCTGACCTCAATGTCTGTTTTGGAGAATTGGGTTTACCTGCCAGATTAAGGATCCTGGGGTTGCTTATGGTGTCGGAGGGAGGGGGGAAGGAATGGCTTCTTGCATCCCCCCTAATCTCTTAGGCCAGGGATCCTTCTGTGGCTGAGGTTCTTGTGCTGCTTCCCAAATGTCGTTGGAGACACTTATGATGTACAGATGTAGCACGAATGAGCCCTAACGCTACTCTAGCAGGGTCAGGGGCCGTGGGCGCTGCTTGAACCCGTGCCTTGGCGTTGCAGTGACTTTGGATGGGGGAGAGAAGGTGGCTTGTTGGGACCAATCACAGGATTGGAAGGGGAGGACTTTGTAAGCGGGGTCAGCCGGTCAGAGGCGGTCCTCTTGCAGGCCCATGGAAAAGTGACCGTCCACATGGTTGGCTTGCAGGGCTCCAGGCCGAGTGGCTGGCATCTTGAGGGGCCTTTGCTGTGGCTTTCCTGCAGAGGTTTTGTTACCAGGCTGGCAAGAGACAAGGTCAGAGAACACCAAGGATCCAGGCGATGTGGAGACGGCCGCCAGAGTGGATGCTCGCTGGAGCTTCCATCCCAGAAGCAGATGCCAGCCAGGCTGGTGGCTGCTGAATCAGGATGCTTGTGGAACTCTGATTGGCACCGGTGGGTGCAGTGACGGTGGGCTGACTCCACCGTCAGCCTCTGGTACGGCCGGGGGTGCCTTGTCTTGGCGATGGCCTCTTCCACCCTGTGCTCGAAGGCACCCCTGGAAGGCCAGTGCAGCCGAGGACCACATTGGTTGGTGGCCCGTTTCCACCAGTGGCCGTTGCCACCTTATGCGGCAGTGGGGCTCTCTGGGTGAGAGGAGAGCTTCCTTTGCTTTTCAAGAAGCAGCCGGGGCCTCCTTGGAGGTGCTAAGCAGTCCCTCCTTGGGCTCCCCTGGCCATAAGACGGTGCCGCTGACCTGTGTGGAGCTGTTTAGGAGCAGGGTAAGGCCAGAGGGGGCCTGTTAAGGACCCTCTCTCTGATGACTCCCCTTCGCTTCTCTCAAGCTCTTCCTCTTGGGGGGAGTCCTTCCCTCGGCTGAGGCTGCACCACACCTGCTGGGTTGCGGGTCCCAGGGAAGCCTGGAGCTGGTGTCCCTGTTCCGTTTGGACCGGGCTTGGCTTTTCTCGGGGCTCTGGGACTCCGGCGGTGGGGATGATCCCTGAGCTGCCCAGCGCTTTTTCCCGGAGCCCTTCACACGTGGTGCTGCCTCTGAATCGTTCTTCACCCACAGGGTGGGGTGAGATCTCCATATTTCTTGCTTCAGCCGAGAAGATCTCCTCTTCCTGCCAGATCGATCGATCTCGGCTGAAATCTGCCTGCTGCAGGATTGTGTCCCTTGAAATGTAGCAGGGAGGGGGCACCGCCGGTGGGGATGGGCGAGCCTCCTGCCTCCTGCCTCCTCCGCTGCACCTCCAGGGCTGCCTCTGCAGGGCGGCCGGTGGGCAGGTGGGCAGGTGGCCGGACCAGCGTTGTCGTGTTGCTGCTGCTGCTGCTGCCGTCCCTGAAATCTCGGCTGCTGCTGCCACGTCTCCCGAAGGGCTTGCGAGCCAATCTCGCTTCCACTTATGTAAAGAGTTGAGGATTCAGGGAGGGCTGGTTGACTGAGAGCCGCTTCGGGCTTTCCAAGAAATGCTTTCTTAGTGCAGCTCACGCAGCCTGCTTCACCACGGCCACCCAGCCTCCCCCCCCCAAAAAAACCAAAGGCGAGATTAGGAGAAAAAAGCCCCCCCCCCCGGTTATCTCTCTTCTCTGCCTCCCAGGCTCTGCTCACTACAGAGGCTGCTTCTCTCTCTCTCTCTCTCTCTCTCTCTCTGTAACCAAGAGAGAGAGAGAGATTTGTCTTGAAACAGACCTGGATCCAGGGGGCATGTGTGTGTGTGTGTGTGTGTGTGTGCGTGCGTGCGTGCGTGCGCATGCCTGTGTGTCTCTTTTCCTCACCCAAAATGCTGTGTCAGTGCTGCAAGTATTGCGCCAGTGAGGTGTGTGGACAGGGGTTGGCAGCCGGTTGGGCAGGAGGGGGCCCCAGGGGACCCTTCACCTCCTCCTTTCCACAGGGGTTGGCAGCTGGACAACATCCAGTGTCCACCTCTGGTTCTGATGCTCGGCCTCCAATGGTGCTCAGCTGGAAGCCTTGTTTGCCGGCACGTGGCAGGGCCAGTGACCGATGGCNGGTGTACAAGGAACTCTTCCTGCTGACCTCAGTGTCTGTTTTGGAGAATTGGGTTTACCTGCCAGATTAAGGATCCTGGGGTTGCTTATGGTGTCGGAGGGAGGGGGGAAGGAATGGCTTCTTGCATCCCCCCTAATCTCTTAGGCCAGGGATCCTTCTGTGGCTGAGGTTCTTGTGCTGCTTCCCAAATGTCGTTGGAAACACTTATGATGTACAGATGTAGCATGAATGAGCCCTAACGCTACTCCAGCAGGGTCAGGGGCCGTGGGCGCTGCTTGAACCCGTGCCTTGGCGTTGCAGTGACTTTGGATGGGGGAGAGAAGGTGGCTTGTTGGGACCAATCACAGGATTGGAAGGGGAGGATTTTGTAAGCGGGGTCAGCCGGTCAGAGGCGGTCCTCTTGCAGGCCCATGGAAAAGTGACCGTCCACGTGGTTGGCTTGCAGGGCTCCAGGCCGAGTGGCTGGCATCTTGAGGGGCCTTTGCTGTGGCTTTCCTGCAGAGGTTTTGTTACCAGGCTGGCAAGAGACAAGGTCAGAGAACACCAAGGATCCAGGCGATGTGGAGACGGCCGCCAGAGTGGATGCTCGGTGGAGCTTCCATCCCAGAAGCAGATGCCAGCCAGGCTGGTGGCTGCTGAATCAGGATGCTTGTGGAACTCTGATTGGCACCGGTGGGTGCAGTGACGGTGGGCCGACTCCACCGTCAGCCTCTGGTACGGCTGGGGGTGCCTTGTCTTGGCGATGGCCTCTTCCACCCTGTGCTCGAAGGCACCCCTGGAAGGCCAGTGCAGCCGAGGACCACATTGGTTGGTGGCCCGTTTCCACCAGTGGCCGTTGCCACCTTAGGCGGCAGTGGGGCTCTCTGGGTGAGAGGAGAGCTTCCTTTGCTTTTCAAGAAGCAGCCGGGGCCTCCTTGGAGGTGCTAAGCAGGCCCTCCTTGGGCTCCCCTGGCCATAAGATGGTCCCGCTGACCTGTGTGGAGCTGTTTAGGAGCAGGGTAAGGCCAGAGGGGGCCTATTAAGGACCCTCTCTCTGATGACTCCCCTTCGCTTCTCTCAAGCTCTTCCTCTTGGGGGGAGTCCTTCCCTCGGCTGAGGCTGCACCACACCTGCTGGGTTGCGGGTCCCAGGGAAGCCTGGAGCTGGTGTCCCTGCTCCGTTTGGACCGGGCTTGGCTTTTCTTGGGGCTCTGGGACTCCGGCGGTGGGGATGATCCCTGGGCTGCCCAGCGCCTTTTCCCGGAGCCCTTCACACGTGGTGCTGCCTCTGAATCGTTCTTCACCCACAGGGTGGGGTGAGATCTCCATATTTCTTGCTTCAGCCGAGAAGATCTCTTCTTCCTGCCAGATCGATCGATCTCGGCTGAAATCTGCCTGCTGCAGGATTGTGTCCCTTGAAATGTAGCAGGGAGGGGGCACCGCCGGTGGGGATGGGCGAGCCTCCTGCCTCCTGCCTCCTCCGCTGCACCTCCAGGGCTGCCTCTGCAGGGCGGCCGGTGGACAGGTGGCCGGACCGGCGTTGTCGTGTTGCTGCTGCTGCTGCTGCCGTCCCCGAAATCTCGGCTGCTGCTGCCACGTCTCCCGAAGGGCTTGCGAGCCAATCTCGCTTCCACTTATGTAAAGAGTTGAGGATTCAGGGAGGGCTGGTTGACTGAGAGCCGCTTTGGGCTTTCCAAGAAATGCTTTCTTAGTGCAGCTCACGCAGCCTGCTTCACCACGGCCACCCAGCCTCCCCCCCCCAAAAAAAACAAAGGCGAGATTAGGAGAAAAAAGCCCCCCCCCCAGGTTATCTCTCTTCTCTGCCTCCCAGGCTCTGCTCACTACAGAGGCTGCTTCTCTCTCTCTCTCTCTCTCTCTCTCTCTGTAACCAAGAGAGAGAGAGAGATTTGTCTTGAAACAGACCTGGATCCAGGGGGCATGTGTGTGTGTGTGTGTGTGTGTGTGCGCGCGCGTGCCTGTGTGTCTCTTTTCCTCACCCAAAATGCTGTGTCAGTGCTGCAAGTATTGTGCCAGTGAGGTGTGTGGACAGGGGTTGGCAGCCGGTTGGGCAGGAGGGGGCCCCAGGGGACCCTTCACCTCCTCCTTTCCACAGGGGTTGGCAGCTGGACAACATCCAGTGTCCACCTCTGGTTCTGATGCTCGGCCTCCAATGGTGCTCAGCTGGAAGCCTTGTTTGCCGGCACGTGGCAGGGCCAGTGACCGATGGCCCGTGTGCCCCGAGGGTCTTCAGCTGGATCTTCTGCTTCTGAGCCGTGGGATGGGCTGCTGCAGGGGCCTCCCAGGCCAACCTGCAGCTTCTCAAGAACCAGCAGGCCTTCCCCAGCAGGGATGAGCTGCTGCAGAGAGACGATCGGCTCTTTCAGATCCCCCAGTTCTTCTTGGCTGAAGCTGATCAGAAGTCCATAAAGACGGGCTGCGTTCACCCTCGGCACTGAGACACCAAGTCACCTTCTCAGTTGTGTGAACGTGGCCACTCGCAGCCTGCTCTGGAAACAGAGTGAACCAAGCTTCATTCAGTGCTGTGTGTGCAATGTGTGTCCTGGGGGCCTCTCCTGCCTGCCTCCCCCCCATGTGGGCAGGGCCAAGAGGGTTTGGAGGGAGGCTAAAGGGTCAAATGGGTCCCTCCCCCATGACCCACCAGGCCCAGAGACTCGCTCAGGCCTAGGGCTCTTCTGGGCCAGCCTTCCCTCCCCAGGACGAGGCGGGTGGGTGTCGGGGTCCCTCCCAACCCTTTCCCAGCTGCAGACCTGTTCAGATTCCTCTGACCTCCCATCCTGGAGGAATGTCTAGGGCCACCTCCGGACCCCTCGGTTGCCTGCTTTTCCATGAACCCACCCAAAGCCAGCTCTGCAGCCCTCGTTGCTTAAGGAAGCACCCCAGGCTTATTTGTCCCAGCACCCCCACTTCCTTTTGTACTCCTCTCCCTCCTCCCCTTAAGTAAAAGTTCCGAATCGGGGAGACCTGTGCGCCCTCCCCCCTCATGCGAGTGGCCCTCTTCTGCATCATGTCCCACAGCTCCTTTTGGGCAGCCCACCCGAGGGGACGGCCCCCGGAGGAGGTTTCATCCTTCAGCAGGCCTCGATCCGGTCTCGGCTCCCCAATCAAAAGGGGGCCCCCGGCTGCAGGATTGAGGGTTTGTTGGGCCTCCCCAAACGGAAGCCTGGCGTCTTGCTCAGCTTGGCCCCCTGGGAGGCAGGAGGTGCCCGTGGAGCAGCTGAGCGGATCTTACCCGTCGCCTTTGGTGCTTTGGGGTCTTTCCCCTCGCAAGGACAGACTCAGGGCGGTCCAGGTCACGGGGGCTTACCTGAACTTCTGCCAGAGGTGGATAACCAGCCTCTGGTTTGAGATAGGAAGAGGAGCTTGGTCTTGGGAGCCAATCTGGTCCCTCTCGGCTTAAGTGGAAGGCCCCAGCTGACTGCCTGCTCCTTGGGCGCGACTGAGGCGTCTTATTTGTATGGAGTAAACAGAAGGAGGTCCATATTGGTTCTGTCAAACATGTTTTCTTTCTCCGCTTTGTCATCTATTAAGGGTGCCCGAGAACATGCTGGCTTTAACCAGATCTGACAGTTTAATAGTTTTTCTCTTTCCCTTTTTCATTTTGGTGCAATGGGGGGAGCAGAACACTTGACCAGGCGTTTTAGACCAGGCGAGGCCTTCAAAGTTGTTGTTGTTTTAAGTTGTGGCACAGTTCTGTGTCGTAGCCCTCGACTTTGTGGCCAGTTCTCTTGCGTGGGGAACCCCGGGCATCTTTGTGATTTGTGTGGGTGGCAAGGAAATAACTGTAAAGATTGGCACATGACTGTATTTAGACTTGTGCTTGTGCCCACGTCGGTTGCCAACTGGCATGGGAAGTGCCCGGCTGAAGGACTTTGGGGGGGTGTTTGGATCAAAGGCTGAACTCGAACGCGCTCAAGCACAGTTTGATTTGCTTACTTATGGCTTATTCTATAAGCCATCGTTGGCTGGGTCTCTTCGGCAGGCTTAGTGAGTAAACGTGGCTCAGGAACCTGAATGACTAAAGGCACAAAGCGCAACGTGTCACAACCAGGCAAGCCACTTGCGGCTTGGACCCAGGGTAAACCTTGGTTGCTGTCCCACGCGGGGGAACCGGTACACTGCCCCA
This sequence comes from Protobothrops mucrosquamatus, assembly GCF_001527695.2. Classification (NCBI taxonomy): domain Eukaryota; kingdom Metazoa; phylum Chordata; class Lepidosauria; order Squamata; family Viperidae; genus Protobothrops; species Protobothrops mucrosquamatus. Next base: position 667,451 of record NW_015386439.1, read on the forward strand.
TCAACAATGACTCTGCCTTGTGTGGGAGAAAGTCGGGGGAAACATGGTCTGTTTCTGCATTCAGGGCACAATCAAGGGGGTTTGTTGCTCTTTGTCTTCACATGTTGTGGCCAGGGAGGTGTTGTGATTTCCAAGCTGTACTTTCTGGCTTGCTGGTTGTCTGAATCCAGACAGTCTCACTCAAGCAGCTTATTTGGCTTTTGGACTGAGGCCCTGTGATGGGCAGCCACGATTTAGGACTGAGTGTAGGACGTCAACGAAGCCTTGCTGCTGGTTTGGTCAGCTCCCCAGGCCATCCCAGGCAGGAGTCTCCATTTCAGAGCAGGCAGATTTGGGGCATCGTAGGCCAGAGAGGCCAAAGCGGGGTCTCCCTGGCTTTCTGCCTCTGGCCTAGCGCTCTCAGCACCCCCATCAGAGCTGGGCAGGGTAAAGGAACGTAGCAGAACCAATTCTGGGAAGGGAATGGATGAGCTGCTGAGGGAGGAGAAATGGCCATCAGTCCAGGGAAAGCGGAAAGCACCAGAAAGAAACTCAAGACTCCCTACCTTGCTGGCTGGGGCATTCTGGGAGTTGAAGTCCACCCATCTGAAAGCTGCCAAGGCTGAGAAACCCCGCTGCAGAGCAACCATCCTGGGGAGCAAATTAGGAAAGGTGGCTTTAAGTGTTAGAGGAGGGTTACAAAGCAGATCACCAATGGTGTGGGATCTGATAAGGAGATACATAAATGGATGAACTGAAAATTGAGTCTCCCCTCCATCCATTCAGTTCCTCCTCCTCCTCCGCCTCATCTCCTCCCCCCCCTGACCCTGAGGAGCATTTTCTCAGCAGTGGTTGAAGCCTTGGAAGTGATGGCATGTTCTGAAGAGGGCCTGTTGGTCAGGCTGGTCTTCAGGCAAGAACATGAAGGGCCAAGGAGGGAGCCATGAATGTTTCATGGCGCTAAGTGCTCAGGGTGGAGATTCTCCCTTATGGAATCTGACTCCAGCAGCTCCAGCAGCTTTGGAAAGAGGCTGGGTTGCACATTGCTGGACTCGTGCTAAAACTGCAGATTTCCTTAATGGAGAATACGGGTTCCTCTCTCTCTTTTTTTCCAAGCAAGAAAGCTAATAGATTTTAGTAAAGATAAATAAATAAAAACACAAGCTGGATTTCCTTTTTTTTTTTAAACGGCTGATATCCAGCTACAAAATTTCAGCTTATGTAATTGATTCAACATTACCCAAGTGGCCCCATGCATACTCTCTCCACCCCCACCCCCCAAATGGTTGCAATCTCCTCCTTGCTGTTCATCACACCCTGGACTTGCAAGAAAGAACTCGGAGGAACTTGGCTTAGAAAACTGGGGAGCTGCTGAGCGAGGTGGCTTCACCCGGCAGCTTAGACCTCTGTTCCTGCAGCCGCGGCAGGGCCGGTCAGAGATGGTTCTTTGCTAAGAAAAAAAGCCACGGCATCCACCTGGGTTTTCGGCCCTCTAGACGTGGCTTGGAGCATCTCTTTCACCCCGACCAAGAATCGTTACATCGGCATTTTGACCGTCACATGTTTCCTGGGGTCAAGTCGGGCCCATCCATTTGGGTGGGGAGCAGCCTTCCTCCCCACCTGTGGTTCAGCATATCCACCCAAGTAAATAACAAAACATTGGCTGTTTTGGGGATGGCTGTTGGCTACCAGCTGTCAGATGCACCTAACAGCCAAAGTGGTGGATTTCTGTGGCTGATGTGAAAAGGAGCCGTTTGGTAGCTGGAAGGGAGCCCAAGAGAAGATCAAAGTGGTACATTTTAAGAGCTGCCAGTCAGCTCCAAGGAGTGGCTGATGCTGTTTATTTGAGGAGTGCTTGACAATCTGTCTGTTTGTTTATTGGAGGAAAACACCCCACCTTCTAGAGAATTTTTTCCCTGGGGCAGGATTTGGCAATCTGCTTCCTTTTCTCTCTGCCCACTTTCACTCTCTCTGATGCCTTCCGGTGAGGTAAGACCGAAGAATGAATCCCACTAGTTTTGATCCAGTGCTTTATTTCCCACAGTGGCTGACCAGTTGCCCTTGGAGTCAGCGGGAGAGGGAGACCTTCCCCCCTTGGCTAGGAGGCAGGCTTCCCCCCCTGATGCCCCAGGTGCCCCCCCAGACAGTGCTGTAGCCCTCGAGCGGCTGCTTCTGCTTTCTTGCAGGCTAGCAAAGCAGCCGCCGTGGATGGGATGGGAGTCAGGGTGGCCAGAGGGATGCAGGATTCAGGACTTGGTCCTCAGCAGTGCTGAGAGGGGACGCAGAGTGCCTTAAATGCCACCCAGTTGGAGAAGAGGGGGAGGATGTTGAATAGATGTTGAATAGATGTTGAAAACATGACCTAAATCTCTGCCACTCACTGCATCCACCTGCCGCGTGCCTGGCCGGGCGATGGGGGCCAAAATGCTTTGGGGCCTGAACCCCACAAGGGTTGGGCCTGCCTCCCTCACCTGCACCTTTATCTGCCAGGCCTGCTCCGATAAGGTGGTCGTAAGCCGCGCTGGGAAGACCCGGCGTGGAAGTGGTGGGGCGTATCCAGTTTACTAATAAAGAGACAGATCTATACAGATAGTTAGCAGAAGTTTTGGGCAGATTGCAAAGAGGCTGGCATCGTAGTGCCCAAAGAGAGCTGATACAACCAGCGTAATGTAAAAACGCAGCCAGAACTGGGACTGACTCTGTTCTGAGAAGGAAGAGAGTGGGGGGGGGAGAGGGCAGGAGCAACTGAAGCATCCCCATCTCTCCCTTTGCTGGGGGTCTCTAGCAGACTTCGGCTTTAAATAGAAGCAAGGCAAGGAGAGAGATAATTTTCTGCTACTGAGTTCCTGGGACAATCCTGTGGCTAATTTTATGCCCATCCCAGATGAGATTTCCTTTTCCTTACCTTCGTGGGAAGCAGTTTAAAAACTCCCAGTAAGCGAACACCCAGGCCAGGTGACGCTCGCTCGCTTCCACAGAGAAGGCACTGAAAGGCTTGCATTAGAGAGGAGCTGCTTCTTTTCAGGGTCCAGAGTTGCCCAAAGCAATTTACCATTCAAGAAAAATAAAAATGTCTCTGCTACGAAACAAAATTAAATGGAACCCATCTAATAAATCAGAGCAGGGAAAATCAAATGAAAGGCTATCAAGACCAACAAAAGGACAACAGCCGACACAGCCAAGTGAGCTTGATAATGTCTTATGTGCCGTGTGGGTTCTAGATGAAAGATGAATTGTGGCCTGGAGGACAGTCAGTAAGAAAGAAAAGAGCGCCGTCTGGGGAGAAAATTAGTGGTAGGACCATTGTGGTTCAAGAGTTGATGGGCTGCAAAGCAGACTGGCCAACATCCAGAGCTTTGTCCTGGTCCTTCAGGATTGACCGTCTGAGCGGCCCCATCCTTGGCCGCACGGTTGAAGACCGAGGACAAGAGAAATTGCCCAGAATCGGGGCTGGGCGGGGACTGGTGACCGGGATTGGCCACTGTGGGTTGACTGATGGAACTTGGAGAGAAATGAGAAGCTTGTCCTGACTGATTGTAGATTCCATTCCTGCTCAAGTCTCTTAATTAAAACAACCTCAGACCCCTCCCTCCCCTGCCCCCAATTTATCTGCAAGAAAACATTCTTATACGCAATTAGGTTTTGATTAAAGGCAAATGGTGCCGAGGGATGGAGCAGCTACAAATGTGGTTGAGAGCTTGAAACTGCCGTTGATGCAGAGGGACATTTTAGGTCAAGGTGGTTTAATTAAGAAGTACCGAGATCTCGATGTTGGGGCTGGAGATCAGCGAGGGATAGAAAATCTCCCGAGTGATGGGTTCTGGTCAGGCACTGAGCAGTTCAGGATGTGTCCTTAGCTTCCCTTCCATGTTCTTGTGGATCTTTTTCCTTTCTTGCCCCGCTTCTTTGTCATCTGAGCAGCCAAGGCCGCTCCAGGCACTTTATAGTCTGTCTTTGTAGAAAGCGCTTTGTTGTGCAACCCTTGATTAAAGTATGATATTCCCTCCGCTGAAGTTACAGGGAGGTTGCTAAGAAGCAGTTCTCTACCATCTAAGGGAACGTTGCTTGGCTTGATGGCTCTGCGTTCTCTTAGCCCTGCTGGAAAGGGCCAGATTGAATGCGTCCCCTGCTTTGACGGCTTTGAACAGGGGCTCAGATGTATCCGCAGAAGAGTTGATGGTCATAAAGAGCGTCTACCTCAAAGACAGAAGACAGGGTAGTTTGCTGGCTTTCATGTTGAGTTGAGGAGGTTATGATTTGGAGCCCAAACTCAATGGACAGTTGGGAAATGCCATTTCCTTCTAACCAGGACCTATATCGTTCCTCAGTCCTGATGTGTCTTGGCCAAAAGTTTAGATCCCTGTTGAATGTAAGTCTCCTTGTCTGGAAGCCACCCTTGAATGGAGCTGTGGACCTTCTGTGTTGCTTCCTCTTGGACCCGAACCAGCCAAAGACATCTCTCTATCCTGGCGCCTCCGTGCAGCACAAATACCATCTCCAGCTTCCTCATTTCCGTGTGGCCTTTGTGACACACAAAATGTTCCCTGCTTTTTATGTCCCTAGAACATTTGTTCCCGTTGGTCTTTCAAAGTACTTTGCTTGTGAAGGCATCTTGGCTTCCTCTGTGGCAGTAAGGTTGTTTTGGATGAAGCAGAAAGCTTGGCTCTTCAGTATGAGGACAGTCTTTGGCCATGTGCTAGGCTTTTGAGAACACCTCCTGTATCTCCCACTTCCTTCTATTTTTTTCAAGGTTTGTCCCCTGACTGAGGACATTTGCTTTTGGGGTGCCTGAACATTGCAGAGTGGGCTTGGGTAAGACCCACAAATTGAATTCAGAAGGAACTGCAGCCTCCAAGGACTGGTCCCCGGTAGACTCAGATACCTTCCTGCTTGGAGCATCGGGGAACACAGATCGTCCTCCTTGCTTTTTCACTAGTGACCCAAAGATTTGAGAATCCTCAATTTACAGTGTTCAGAATGGCTCTTTCTAATTAATAGGAGGTTGGAACATCTGCATCTTTAAGGCCAGTTTTTTTTTTTTAAAAGAGTTCAGATGTTCAGGACCTGGACAGAGCCTCGCTCACATTCCCCAGGAGTGGCTCAGGATGAGCAAAGGCTCCATCTGCAGAGGTGGGACCTTCAGGCAGGGTCTCTGGCAAATCTTCGAGCCTGACCCAATAATTCACTCCAGATGGCCCTCCAAAAAACGAACTCTTGGTAAGCCAGCAGATACCATATTTATACAATACCTGCAAATAGCTGAATGTCACCAGCTGAAGCGCCAACCATTTCTGAAGAACAGCGCCAAGTGAAGCGTGTTCAGATCGTCCCATCCGGGCACAGCCTGGCCCTGAAGGACTGTAGGACAGAGCGTCTTGTCCAGGCAGGGATGCAGCTGGGAAGTAAACCAAGCCGACAGAAGACATTCTTGGTCCCCGATGCCATCTGGGCTTCCCTTAACAATGCCAAGTGCAGGAGAACCCAAAGTCGCACCTTTGGCAGCCTGGTGGGAAGAGGATCCCATCTGGCTTGTGTTTCTGGGATTGAGCCATGGTTCCTTTGTCCTTCTCCAGCCCCAGATGGCCTCTGGGCACCTGTTCAGACCGCCCAGCCTTTCGGGGATGGGCCCTCGGCTGACCCTCGGATCTGTTCAGCCTGGCTTTTGTTCACCGTAGCACAAATGTTGCCTCTTCTGCCTAGAGAGACAAAATTTGGGGGCAGCACCTTCTTTAAGTACAGTCCGTGAATATGAAGAAAACAAGACCCATGTTTTCCTGATCTGGATGGTGGGAGCACAGGTTTCAGTCACATTTCCTCCCACGGTTTCTGCGTGGGAGAAGGAGGACGGCTCGGAAGAGACCGAGTGAAGACTCTTCCCTAAGAAGGAACTGAAGGCTTGGGCTCTGGGTCTCAGGGTCTCCTTGCTGCTGCTTCATTTTTCTACTCTCCCTGCAGTTCTGGTTTTTTTCCACCTGCCTTTTCCTGCCAGTCATATGTGCAGCTGTCAGATTTGTTCCTAAATGTCAGGACTCCGAGGGGGGCATCTCATCCAAGAAGCTGAACATGAAGTTTCCACTTTGGAGGTCCTTCTCTGCTGCCCTGTCCTGGCCTTGGGCAAGCTGCTGCCTTGGCTGCCTCCTGCTCTGGGGATCAGAGAGTGGACCTCCTAGTGGCCCACGGTTGGTGGGCCTGAGTCTTTGGGCCAGACAGGCCCCGAACCAGTGCACAAGAGGATTGTAGGTGGCCTGCAATTGATTTCAAGGCTGGAGAAATGATCCTTTGTTCACCCAGGGAATGTTGTGGAGAATAACATTTTCCTCCATAGTTGATTTCCAAAGCTTCGCATCTTCCATCTGAAACAAAATCAAAGTGATTCTGTTGGTGGTGTCTGCCCTTAGACCAGGAGTTGGGGGGAGCTTGAGTTGCCCCATTCCAGAGCTCTCCATGGAGCCCCAGAGACTTGATCTGAAGCTCATGGAAGCCACAGCTGAGATCTGCAAGAAGTCTGCAGAGCTGTCTCCTTGTGTGGAAATATGATGGATGGTCCACTGAAATGCTTTTTTACAGTTCACTGTTTGGGAGTGATTCTCAGAAGGAGGCAAGGTTGATTTGGAGCACATCTAAGCAATTTTCTGGTGATCGCTTATGGGCGAGAGCAATGGCTGTTCACGCATCCCATGTCCCTGGGGGGATGGTTTGGCTGAAAGAAGATGGCCCAGGATAGCGCATGTCCTTGGATCCAGTCTGTTGGAACTGGCCAAGAGAAGATCCTTTGAGTCTGCGTGTTTTAAGGTTGATCCTGGAAGAATCAGATGGGGAAGTGACAGAGAGGACCTTCACTTTGTCTGGGGGTGTAATTCACAACTGGGGTTGATGCAGGCCAAGAAGACAGGGGCCTCCGGTTGCCATTCAGCAGGGTGACATGTGGCTGCATCTGGAGCAATCCTGCCTTTCCTTTACCCTTGATTCAATAGTGGCCTTTGCCACTTAACAGATCTTCCACGCCCAGAGGTAGCTTATTCCCGAATTGCCAGTAATTGGTGTTAGGAATGTGCCACCTCTGGGCATGGAAGTGCTGTGAACTCCCAGCTTTTGGTTCCAGATTTACTAAAGGTGGCATTTTCCACCTGGGTGGCCTTCAAAGATGTTCTCAGCTCTGATGTTTGCTGTCCTTTGAAAGAGGGACGCTGGAATGAGCAGTTCCCCCTGCCAGCCTGGCCAGGGCCTGGGAGTTTGGGGGGGGGCACAGCTGATACTCGCAGGGTGAATGTGGTCTGAAGGAGATCCTCCTCCCCCCCCCGTCCCATATTCCTGCAATTGTGTTCCTGGGAGTCAGATCAGAAGAAGGAGGGATGCTGAGGCAGACGTTGAGGGTCCTCGTCAGCAACCTGCTCCTAATGCTCCCAGCTCAATGGAGCCCCTTCCCCGGGGCAGCTGCCTGCCGCGAGAGGATTCCCCACACGAGTCTCCCCTCCAGCCCTTCCCTGATTGTGCTGTGCTGAGCGGGCCCTTTCCCTCGGCCGTCTATTTTTGAGTTCTGCGTGTGGAGGCGTCTCTGGAGAGACATCAGCCTGTGCATCTCATTCGCTTTGTACGCTAAAGCAATCTTGGGGAGGGAGTCTTGGGTGAGTAATGCCCACCTTCATCTTGGCCACCGTTGTTTGGGCTGTGGGGGAATCTTTCTCTCCCCCTCCCACTTTCTTCCCTGTGGGGAAAGGCCAGGACCCTCCCTGGGGCTCATTTCACTTTCCCTGCAGGAAGGGTGGGAGGGGGCTGGCTCTGGCTGAGGACAGACAGGGAAATCTCAGCTTTCCCTTCTGTAGTCAGCATTGGGGGTGTGTGTGTGTCAGACCTGTTGAACAGGAATGGCCATGTCTGGGCCCCTCTGTCCCCCAACACTCCCACCCTGGGCAAAGCTAAGCCTGCCAGCCGGCTCTGGGCATCTCTGTTTGGGATGGCAAAGGCAGGCAGGGGGCTGGCGTTGGGCCTCAGTGTGGGGAAGGAGGCCCCTCTAATAATGGCCACGCTTGAACTGGCGGTATTGACCGGAAGCGAGATTTTCAAAGCGAGGTTCAGGGAGCCGATGGGTTTCATCTGGAGAAATTCAGCTTGCAGCATTTCTTTCCATATCCCAGGGAGCAGACTTTCGCTCTTGGCCCGGCGTGCAGCGGGTGGGAGAGGGGCCTGGAGTCAGGGCAGACCAAGGGAGTCTCCATCAAGCCCGTCCTGGAGAGGGGATGGCAGGCAGAGTGAGTGAGTGAGGGGCACCTGGTTCCAGAGAGGAGAAGAGCTCCCTTTTATTAGAGCTGGTCCAATGAAGGCCCAACCTAGTACGACTCTAGGAGACTCTTCATCTTCTGGCTCAGCTGCCATTTCTCGGGAAAGAGGGGCTAGTGGTTAAAGCCGGCCGTTGAGCTTTGCAGCTGGCCTGGCTCTTTGGCAGGACCTCAGGGACACCTGGTGGGAGCCAGGGTGGCTTTTACCACCTTTGGCCCCAGAAAGAAAAGCCTCTCGGCGTGAGCCTCTGGCTTTGTGCCAGGCGAGAGAGGAGCTGGCAATGCCAGGAGCTCTAAATGGCCTCTCGGGACAGTGTTCAACACCTTCAACAACATCAGAGGGGGCTTCTGTCTCCGGGTTCAGAAATGCAGACGTTTCCCTTTGCAGAGCAGTTTTCTTTCCCCTTTTCCCAGGAGAGTTCAGGTGTTGCTCCCAGAGACCGTCTCTCCACACAGCCCAGGCCAGGCCAGCTAGCAGCGCCCACGGGCCGTCATGAACGGCAGACTCCACCAGCCTTCCAGAGTGTTGGGTTCCTCCAAGCAATTTCTGGCCCTGATTGCCTGGAGGGGCTTTGGCGGAGAGAAAAGAGGGGTCCTGGGTGCCCATTCCTTGTCTGTGTGGGTCTCTCACAGAGGCTGAGGGTGCCCCAAGAGAGCCCTTCCTGAGGCCCAGCAGGCAGCCTCTAATTCTGGGGTGGGGGACCCCCTCCCGATGAGAATTGGCGTCTCTCCTGGGAGCTTCGCACCTTGGCAGAGGGCAGCTTCTGAGTAATCTCAGATAATATTGGGCTCTTTTTTTGTCTGTCTGTCTAATTGACAGCTAATTGTCAAGCAGCCGTGTATTTTGAGGAAGAGAAAACAATCGTAGTTAATCACAGCTTATTCCTGTTAATGAATCGGAGTCTCTAGGCTGTTTTCAGATAAAGGCCTGTAATTTACCAGTTAAGAGCTTAATTTCCTGAGGTGTGCGTATGACTGTCGTCTTTCCTCCCACCCTTCAATTTTCTAGAAGCAGTTAATGTATTAGAATTCCAGGATATTAAACTGGCTGTATTGAAATGCAAAGGAATCCAAGAAAGGATCTGATAAACCCTCAGAGGCCTCACGGGGCACTTAAGCTGCCCTTCGGATTATTAATAACAGCTGCAGTGGTTGGTCTCCCTGCCCACTGGAAAATTTGGCTCTGCTCATTGTCCCAGTGAAGATCGTCTCTTACCCAAGAACAGATGTGTTGGATTTCAACTTCCATCATCCTCAGCCAATATGGCCTTTGGATCGGGAGCTCTAAAGCATCTGGAGGACCTGGATCAGAGGCCTCCAAAGCTTCCCCCATTTCCATCCCCCTCCATGCCTTCTGCTGAGACTTTGCCTTCCTGCTCGGCAGAGTTAGACCTTCCACTCCTCCAAAACTCTCTTTCCTAAAATACCTTCCACGCAAAACCAGAGAGAGGAAGTGCTTAATTAAAGGGCTGAAGCCAACCTTAAGACTGTCCAAAGCTCTCCATCTGAGGGACCTGATTAACCGCACATTCAGACAAAGAGAGAAAGGAATCAATTTTCACACAATGCTTAATTATTTATTTATAATACCAGGCAATGCACTGGATTCACCTAACAAAGAGCTCTCTGTATCAGAAGGGGGGGAGGGAATTCAATATATTTCCTCCTTGGTTTTACACTTTGCCCCCATCAGGAGGCAAGGAGTTACCTAAGTTTGTAGAAATAAAAAACAGATGAGGCAGAGATTAGGACAGGCGCAAGTAATACCCAATATTTTTTAAAAAAAATACCAACAAACAGAGCTTAGAGAAAGATCAGCAGTCTGCTCTCCAGAGTCTTACAAGAATTGCTTTTTTATCTACTCCTGTGGTGGGTTTAATTTCTATTTGTTGTCATTCATTAATGTTGTTATGAAACCTCTTAAACGGTGTAGATGTGTGTTTACAGAGGAAGAGCAGGATCACCAGGTTCCTAAATACAGAGCAAATATTCCTGAATGCTTCCAGAAGCTGCTGATTGCAGAACCCCAAGGGGGCTCTGGGGATGGAGAGGCAGCCTTCCAAAGAACGGGTCACGTCAGCAGCTCCAGAGAAACCTGCATTGCCCATCGTGAACTAGTTCCGCCGACCCAGGTCACCAACTGCCGTGTGCTAGCAGAGGGCTCCCAAGCACGAGAAGCCTGCCCAATGTACCTGGGGAGCAGGTTTATGGATCTGGTTGGTACGGGGAGGGTAGGATGGGGCCCCCATCGTCTTGAGCCCCCTCCCATCCTCTTCTTGCAGTTGTCCCAGTGTGAATTCTGCCTCTGAGCAGAGTTTCGTAGAATTAACCCTCTGAAGGAGAAGTTGGAGAAGTCTACGGAAATATTTCATGTGAGACTCCATTTAATTAAAACCTGGCTCTTAATTGGCAGTTATGTAGTATGTCTATCCTGCTTGGAGCCAAGCTGAGCATGAATTATTCGGACGTTGATAATTTAGCAGAGAGCAGCGAATGGAACTCGAATCGACGCCTCATTTCCCTCTAATGGTTTCCATCCTCCTCCTTTCCTCCACTTTCTCTTCTCCCGATCTGGCAGGGGTGGCAGCTAAGACACTACTGAGCAGATGGATCAAAGCTTCTTGATGTCTTAACCATCTCGGTTTGGGGAAAAAGCCTGGATGAGGTTGGAAAATGGAGAAGAACTGCCGTGCTTAATAGAGCGCTTACCGGAAACCTTGGCAGCTCTTCCCTCTTTGTTTGAAATGCAAAGACGGAAATTCCATCACTGGAATGTGCAAGTGAGCCAAATGTCCCCCCCCCCAATTAATTAGCTTAATCAGGGAGGGATGGGCTTCAGAAGGGCCTGCTCAGCCAAACCTCTGCTGATGGACAGTCTTGCAGAAGTGACCTCTCACATACACACAAACATGCACATGGATGAACACAAGCTCCCTGACACGAAGAGGAGACCCGTTCTGGATTTCAAAGCCTCTTTGCATACTTTCCAGTAGACTCAGCTCCATGCACACGTCCAGCAAGTGTGAGCTGCATCTGCACCCCTTCTGCCATTGTGTTGGATCAGGGGGATGGGGGTGGCAGGGTCCAAGGGGATGCTTCTCTTTGTGAGATTGTCTTGGGGGGAGCTCCAGCAGTTCCTGAGGCCCGATGACCTTCTGAGCGCCGCACCAGGACCCCTCTGCACGTTCTGTGGCCATTTGTAGGTGGGAAGCAAAGATGCCCAGCAAATGCCCTAAACAAAGGAATAAATAAAACGCCCCTGAATGGCACACCTGGCCCTGCTTCGGTTGGCTCTTGTCCTTCCTGAAAACATCTGGCTCTTGAGTGTGCAAGAGGCTCCTCCCCCCGGGATGAGGCTTGCGCGGAAGAAGTGAAGGGCTTTAAATGGAAATGCCCTACTGTGACACTTGATCGATCGATGCCGGACCGTCCATGAGCAGATGCAGTGGCAAAATGATGGAGTTCATCAAAGGGACATTTCGGAGCCCTCGGCTGAAAACAAAAATTCTGCTGGATTGGGAAAAGGGACAAAAATGGGCAACTTAAGCAAGCAATACTTTATCATTTGAAAAAATTGAATGAAGGAAGAACATAAGAGAAGCTTACAAGAGGATTACTAGCATGGAGAAGATGCTTGGGGAGAGGTGCACCCATCTTCACCCTATAGGAACCTAGAACCCTTCAAAGAAATGTCTGGGGGGGCGCTCTGGGCAAATACCAGAAAATACTTTTTACCCAACATCTAATAATTCAGGACTACAAGGTACGGTGATGATCAGAACCTTGGACAGCTCAAAGGATCCCTCTATTCTGGTGGTGGAGACCAACCATGATTGTGTGATATAAAACGGTTTAGTTTAGAGCAGTGGTTGTCAACTTTTTCTTCACCACGGACCGAGGCCACGGACCCCCAAGACTTAACTCAAGATTTAACTCATAACATTTCTTCAAGCCTTCGCGGACCCCCTGTGATGACATGGCGGACTCCCCGGGGTCTGCAGACCGGAGGTTGAAAACCACTGGCTTAGAATTTGAACCCGAGCTGGCTGTCTTCTCTTAGGAATTGCTTTCTTAATTTTCCATTTCCCCCTCCTTGGGTGCATGTCTAAGTAAACCTAGGGCCGTGCAGCCAACAATGATTATTTCTTTAACATCCATGTCAATTTGATGTAATGGAATGAGGAGCTGGCGTCTTAAATCCCTAGCAAACTTTCCCCCTTGGAGAGTCCTGTCTGAAAGCTGCTTTCTGCAGCTTCTAAATTGGGGGGGGGTGTTGTCATTCATGGGAGGGGGAAGGTCCCTTCCTCCAGCATTTCCTATGAAGGGACAGCCCTCGTCCAGGCCCCTTCGGGAAGGAGTCTGCCTTCGCTCTTGGTGCAGTCTTTATCTCCCCTGGCAGATGGAGAGTCAGGAGCACTGTGAAAATGTTATTTATTGCTGAGGCTCACTTTCCTATAAAAAACGGACATTTGACTTGGTTTATTTCAGAGAGAATTACATCAGCTCACCCAGGACAGCCGCGGCATCGCCAGCAGTAGCGAAGCGTTTAATTTTCATCTGGAGCCCGAAAAGGCTGTCCAGGGAGCCAGAGAGATGATTTCACTCTGAGCAGGCAGGTGCCAGGCCTTTGCACCTGGGCAGGATTCGGCCTCAGCAGCCGAGGCAGGCTCATCGTGGGAGGGGAGAAGTGCACAAGCAGCCCCAGACTGGGGACCCCGAAGAAGCAAGGGAAATCTCCGCCCATTAGTCCCGCACCAAAATACTTGAACTGCTTTAAAAGCAACAAAATGAATGACAAACGAATCAATCCTCTTTTGGGGTTGTTTGGAGCATCGGCTCAAGTACAGCTTGCTTGCGCGGCCTACAGCAGCGGCTGCAATTTTGAATAAGCGGAATTACATTATTTTGGAGAATCTCTCTGGATTGCCTCTTTCCAAAGATGACTACAATTTGTAATTTTATTCATAAGCTTTCCTTTTTTCTTTGCAAAAGCCCTGCCGAGTGCAGAGAAACACTCTCTTCCCCTTGCTAGGGGCGTCGGCGCTGTTGTTAGCAGACAGGTGACTTTGAAAGTTCTTTAGAGGATCGTGGGGGGCAGAACTGTAATACATTTTGAGAACTTGACGGCTGTTTTATTTAATTCTCATTATGTTTTTATACAGTGCAGGCAAGTAAGTACTATTTCTTAAAAAAAAAAGCTTTATTCTCTGCAAAGATGGCTCTGTCCTAGGTTTTGGGGAGGTTGCTGCAGCGTTCACAGAAAAAACAAAGCATTTGGGGACTAAGGAGGTCTCCTGGCCTACATCACTGGAGGTTGCAACTGCTGCTCATTTGACGGTGCCTGTATTTAATCTACTCACAGCTTTTTGCAAATTGATCAGTGGGTCTTAATGGGCAGATTTAACAATGACTTAAACAAGTATCACTTTCTCTGTTGACGTTGAGACTGGCAGGGCAGACCTGGAGTAGGAGCATGTCTTGCTCTAACCAAAAGTTCCTGGTGAATTGGTGGTCTTCCCCAAGGTTGTATTTTGTGGTGCAGGAGCAGAATAGGTTGCTTCCATCCATGTTGCATTCTGGAATTCTTGAGGAAAGGTCAGCGGTCTAGAATCGAAGGTAATCCAGGAGATGGCAGGACTTCAGGGAACATTCTGAAGGAACAGAGGCTAGAAACTGGGGGGATGGTGTGTGGAGAGCTGAATCCCACCTTTGCACTGGAGCGAGCCAGCCTACTCTGGGCTTAAGTGACGTTTCTGGCCGGGTGTGAGCAGAGGGATCCCCTGTTTCTTCTTTAGAAGGCAGCAAAGACTCTCCAGAAGAAAATTTTCCATCAGAGCGGAGAAGCCTTTTTGCATGATTAGAACTGAGTGATGGCCAAGGCAGAGGGCGTCTTCATGCTTGCCTGCTTGCCTGCTGCTTGCAGATCTGGCCTTGGAAGTGAATGTTCCTGGAGCTCTGCTGCCTCCTCCCTCCCTCCCTCCCAATTTATGGCTTTTGGGAGATTCCAGACAAAGCTTCACTAATTGCAAGAAGGAGTTGTCTTCCCTCCCTCCCTCTTTTCCCACTAAGAATAACAAGAGGGTGGATTTGATGCATGGATTCTCAGTGACCAAGTGATCACCCAGGACTACTGTGTCCAGAATCCCAGAGGTCACAGCCGTTACAGCCCAAGATTTGTGGGTCCTTTTCCGGGGATGGTGGGGTGGTGGGAGACTCTGGGTGAGGGGCTCTTAAGCAGGCAAGGCTGAGGATGGGGTGGGAAGATGGCCTCCCAAGGTCTTCAGTGCAGCGTCCAGCATCTTGGAATTGTGCTCGGAGGACAATCCTACCTTCGTCCATGCAGTTCCAGCTGAGTGGCTGAGGTTGCTGGGGGCTTTTGAGCTTGCTGATCTTGGCAGCTCCTCCAGCAGTGCTGCCTGGGATGAGCTGACCTGCTTGATCTCAGCACAATGTTTTTCAGAACAATTTGATTTTGGCTTGCCAGCTGGAATGGTTCTCTCCCCCCCCCCCACTTCACTTGGCCTCCAACCTTTCTTTGAGGGCACCACAGTTCGGTTGAGGCGTCCATCTGTGTCTGTGCAGCTTTGACGTGTGAGGAAAGGTTGTGTCAGTTCTCCTTTTTTATTAGTTTGACATGACTTTGAAAATTGCTTTGATCTGGTGAAGGATGCTTTATTTGCAGAACATAGAGAAAATGGGAGATCCTTCCTTCCATCCATCCATCATCCATCCATCCATCCATCCCTTCATCCATCTCCCGATTTTCAGTGTGAATCCATTGGTTTACATCATTTTTTCCTGCTATTTACATTTTTTTTTTAAAAAAAGTTCCTTCTGAGGAGCAACAGACCTGAAGAAGTGGCAAATAGCTTCTGGAAATAGCAACTGATAGATGAATGCTACAGAGGCAGAATAAACAGTTTGGGAGCATCCGTTTCTCCAAAGTTGCTTTTAGTCAGCAAATAGCAAAAGTCAACACATGTCTGATGTATTAGCCAGATGCAAATAGTAAAGCTTCAGTTTCTGACACTGGTGGAATTAATGTGCATTTCCGTGCAAGGGATAAAAATGAGACTTGGTCCCCCCCCCCCCATGTCCTTTACACTCCCTGTCCACACACATGTGCACAGCTACAGTTTATTGAGGCAGGTGTAGCTTCTGCCTCGATAAACTGTATGTCTGCATATAGATTAACATTGCGCTAAATGGCCTTTTTAATTCTTTAGAATTACTCTACAGTTTCTGTCTGGCTGCTTGCCACAAATTAGTGATGTGTGTGCACAGAAACAACACTTTGAATTGGCTCTGAGTTTTTATCTGCTCGGTCTTTAGATAGTATTTAATTGGAGACAGAGAAGATTCTTAATTAGCTCTTTGGTGCAATGGATTGTAAAAACAAAATGAGAAAATCTAACACAATGTTTCTTAAACCTGGCCACGCTAAGATGTGCGGACTTCAGCTCCCAGAATTCCCCAGCCAACCTGCTGGGAGTCGGTCCATACATCTCAGAAGCAGCCACGTTGGGGAAAAAAACCCTCACAATCTAATGCCTCCCTGGCAAAGTAGCATCATTTAGGTTTTGAAGAGAAGGTGGCTTGTGGAAAAATGCATAATAAAATGCCACAATTCCAAAACTAAGGGACAAGCCAGCTCCTCGCCCTCCCTCCCTCCCTCCCTCCCTCATCTACCCCTGGCTGCTCAGCCAAGCTGCAGGCTGTGTGTGTGTGTGTGTGTGTGTGTGTGTGTGTGTGTGTGTGTGTGTGTGTGTGAGAGAGAGAGAGAGAGAGAGAGAGAGAGAGTCAGGACGCATGTCCAGAGAAATGGAAAGATTGGGCCGCTGTTTTGAGAGCGGACTGGGCTGTATTAAAAGGCAGGCTGTTGAGAGGAAGACGGGTGCTTTGAGGGAGGCAAGCCCTGGTGCAGGAAGGGCTCCCGTTTTGGAGACCCAGTGTGTAAAAGAGGCTTGCGGGAGTCCTGGGGGGGGGGAGGGAATGGATGGGCCAGCAGCCAGACAAATAGAATATACAAAATAAATATGGAGCGGAATGGAGTGGAATGGAATAGAACATTGGGGGCAAAGGCCAGGCCTTTCCTTTTCCAGAACAAATAAAAATAAAAATAAATTTAAAAAAATAAAAAAAATAAGGATAGTTTGGAGTGGATTGGAGTGGAATGGAACAGAACAGAATAGAACACTTTATTTGGCCAAGTGCAATTAGACACCCAAGGAATTTGTCTCCAGTGCAGAAGCTCTCAGTGCATATGCAAAGCAATGTTGTTGTTGTTGTTGTTATTGTTGTTATTAATCCTCACCATAATACCAATAAGAGGGGTAATAAAGAAGATAATAACAAAAGCAGCCATGCTACGTGGCTGATGAAATTGACTTTGGCTGCTTGACTTCCCTACTTCTGCCTCCCTTCGGGTCTCCTTCGGAAACTCGGATCAAGCCTCCCCTAAATGTGCACTGTCTGAAATGACACTTTGCAAAGTTGAGCTTTTGATGTTGGCTTAATATCCAGATAAAAATAATCATTTACATCTCAGTGGGTGGGCTTCTAAAGTCAGGCTGGGCTAATCTCCACTCGGATGGCTTCAGACCAGATTCTTGGAGGGGGGGGTAATTTTGCCTGCTTCCTCTGGAATTCCAGCCAGCTTTTCTGGTGACATCCCTCCCCCCCCCTCTGCGGTGCCGCCATCAGGAGCAAAGGCTGGTGACTCACTTCCAATTAGAGCTGATTTGATGTTAATTAGCCCAATGTTGCTGGCTAAGCTCTTTAGCATTTGTTCGAGGTGACAGACGAAAAGGCCTGGGACTTATCAGCCCTGCACTGGGGGCAAAGGCCAGGCCCTTCCTTTTTCCAGAACAGAAAAAAATAAAAAAATAAATTTAAAAAATTAAGGATAACCAAACCAGGCATTTTACTGCTGTGAGTGGGAAGAGAAGCTGGAGGGTAGTCTTTTTCAACTTGGCAACTTTAAGATATGTGGACTTCAACTCCCAGAATACCCCAGCCAGAAAACCTGGTGAGGAGAGAGGGGAAAAGAGAGGGGCTAGCAGAATATAGGGGGGATCCAGAGAAGGAAAGTGTAGGAGTAGGGGGCTGTCTAAAACTGCTTCCACAAAGGAGGGGACCTCCCCCCCCCCCGTTTGCCTTGGATCAAGGAATTCTTTGGCCTGCCATTTGCTTGCGGTCCACCCTTCCTTTCACCCACCCTAATTCCTCGGTTGCCATCAAACCACAATTCTCAGCTGGAAAGAGAGCGCCCCTCCCCCCCATGTTAGCGAGAGTGGCATCTGGGGTTCCTGGGTCTGAGCCCCCAAGGCTTCCCTTCCCCCCCAAGTTGGCTTCTTCTGCAGAGCGGGCTTCTGTTTTTCTTTCTCCTGCTTCAGGGATTTTCTGAATTGATTAGGGAGGAGTTGTTGTTTTTTCTTTCTCTTTAAAATAACTTTTCTGGATGTGGTCGTGGGTGGCCGCTGGTGATGGTTAGATCCCGCGAGGTGACTGCCCCGCTTCATTGGGTCCCTCTTAATCTCTAGCCGGTCAACCTGCTGTGGCATAAGAGACCTGCCTCTAAAGAGATTCTCCCAAGATGCCAGCATTTAATTTTTGCTTCGTTCAGTAGATCATCTGGAGGTTAATGCAAGTTAACAACCATAAATGGAGGGGGGGAGGAGGAGGAGGAGCAGTGGAGGGAAAAAAAAGAAAAACTGCAGAGGCAGCAAAATGCTGGGATGCTCCTAACCTTAATGCACCACTTCTCCTCCTCTTCCTCCCTGTTGGACGGAGAAGAAAGGGGCTTGGGCAGCTGCAGGGGCTCTTCTGGGTACTTCCTGGCCAGCTTCTCCTGCTTGACTGTTGGGGGGACAGAACTACACCCTCCTGCAGCCTTGAAGTGGAGGCACAGCCACCCACAGTTTTTGGATGTTCCCCAGGGCATCATTTTCTGATGGGCACCAGGGCTTTAATTCTGCTGAACTGAAGTCTCTATAGGATGGGGTGTATGTGGCAGAACTTCCTTCCTTCCTTCCTTCCTTCCTTCCTTCCTTCCTTCCTTCCTTCCTTCCTTCCTTCCTTCCTTCCTTCCTTCCTTCCTTCCTTCCTTCCTTCCTTCCTTCCTTCCTTCCACCTCCTGCCATTTTAAAACCATCTCATTGTTGGGCCATGTCCACTTCTGTGGGTCTAAACTGCCCCCAACCTGGTGACCTTCTCATCAGGAGTGCTGGTGTGCCCACCCCAGGATCTGGCCCAGTGACGCGGCTCGCTGTCTGCCTTGAGAGAGTCTGGAAGGGACGGGGGGGGGGGGCATTGCAAGGGGCCAGAGCTGCCTTACAGGGAGACATTCTGGGCTGCTCTGGAAAGTGCTGAACCAACGGAGACCAAAGGCAGGCAGGCAGGCGGTGGGTGGTGGGTGGGAAGCCATCTCAGATCTCCAGCGTCCTCTCTGTGCAGGGAGATCCTCTCTGGAATACATGCGAGACATTTGTTTAGCTTAATTCCCTTGGGGGTGTGGGGAGATAATGAGTGTACTTGTGTATCCAGAGCTCTCAATGGGCTGAAGATGCTGAGCGCAGGGACGAGGCCTGCCTGGGGAGAAACTCGGCTGGAAAACTAACATTTTTCCTGGCTGCCAATTAAATAAAATACCACTAGGTTTTCTTCCTTAAAAGAAGTATACTATATAATCTTTCTCCAAATCAGAAAAAAATCAGTTATTGTTATACAGCCCCATAGATATACATAATCATTTCTCGGCCCTCCTAGAATATAACAGAACATTAGAGATCTCCTGAATGTCCTCTGCAGATATATGNGGCTGGCGACCCCCAGGGGGAGGGCCTTCTCTGTGGGTGCCCCCACCCTCTGGAACGAACTACCCCCCGAGATCCGGACGATCCCGGATCTCTTAACCTTCCGCCGCGCCCTCAAGACATGGCTTTTTCAACAAGCGGGACTGACCTAGGGTGAATTTTAAATAGGGAATAATTTTTAAAGATTTTAATAATGACACAGTCATTAATATATTTGATTTTTAATTGGTTTTATAGGGGAAATGTTTTTTGTGTTGTTTTTTAACATGCTGTGAGCCGCCCTGAGTCCCGTGGGGAGAAGGGCGGCATAGAAGTTAGTGATAAATAAATAAATAAAAATAAAATATGTATAGTGGCCGACAATCCGGTGCTTTCTCCCTTCCCGGCTGCGGGGATGCTTCAGTCGTCCCTGCTCCCTTTTCCTCAGCTGGCTATTAATATTGGTATTTTAAAAAAATCCTCGGCAGCAGCTGTGTAGAGAGGCTGGGGCTTAGAGGAGAGCAGCCCCGGAGCTTCGGAGGCTGGATCGCCTTAGTTCTGGTCCGGGGCTGCCCCACACGGGTGGATTGAGAGCCTTCTGTTTGCAAGCTGCCTCCCGTTCTCTGCCGCCTTCGTCTCTTCTCCGGCTTGGAGCTGAAAGGCCTCAGGTCTGTCCAGAATTCTTGGGGTTATAACATGGATAACAGGTGGAAGAAGAAGGGAAGGAAAGGGCTAGGCGCAATTTTGGGGAGACTGCTGCAAAATGAATTCTGGCCGCTGCGCAACGAAGCAGAGCAGGAAGCATCAAAGGGAGAGGAAAATGGCTCATTGCTAATTGTAAAGTTGGATAAAGTCTCCCCGAATTCTGCCTACCTTCAATTCTTGTCCTGGCCCTTCCAGGGAGGCTGCGGAGGGAGGCCCGGCAGGCTCCGCGAAGTAGACGGCATCCTCGACCTTTCTCTCCGTACCGAGAGGTCCGACTACCGATTTACCTTCTCGGAGACCTACATTCCCAGACTCTTCAATGATTACTCCTAAAGACATTCCGTTAACCGAGACTACAGGACGGAAGTGGTCCCCAGAGACGTCGTCCTGGGGGCCAAACGTTGTGTGTCCTCCTTACTTATTAATTCCTTTGTTAAAAAGTCCTTTCGTTAATTACTCAGCTTTACATGTTAACCTATTGTATTCTGCTTTATGAAGCAAATTAATTTTTCCCTTCCGTGTTCCTTGACTGAGGAGAGAATGCCTAAGGTGGTTTGGTGAGGGAGCTTTGCCAGGGATGGGCTTGGAAGCCTTTTATGTGCAAATCAGAATGGAAGGAAGACTGATGGGGGGGCAGGGGGGGGCAAAGAGGAGTCATTTACTTTTGAGATAAAAAAAAAACATGCAGAAATGCCCCTCTGGAGGGAAAGCTTCAAAGCAGCTCCTGTCTGCTCCGTCCCCTCTCGCTCTTCCCTTCTGCTCTTGCGATTGTCCCGTCATCTGTGCAGTTTCAAGTGGGGCTGTCTTCAGCAGGACGGAATCCCTGCTCTGCTTCAGCTTCTGAGGCCATAACGGCTAAAGATGGAGAGTTTGCTTCGGAAGCACAAAGTCTGAACACCGATTCTTCTAGCTTTGCAGACCCTGGCAAGGTAGGCCGGCTCCTGGGGGTGAAGAGGAGCTCAAATGGTCCTCTTCTGCAGATCCCCCCATTCTTCCGTGTCCGGGGCCTTGCTCGGCCAGTGAGGGCACTTCCTCTCCGAAGGGCTTGCCTTTCCTGCCCCCCCAGACCCCCCCTGAGTTCAGGCTGTGGAGTGGCGGATCTCCTCCCTCAGGAGCCTCCTGGCTTTCGTCAGATGTGCAGGTGAGGTGACCTCAACACCAAAGCCATCCTGGGCAGGCCCCCCGTTTGGTTTCATTGCCGCCAGTGCTCCCTGCCCCTCGGTTTCCCCCTGAAAATCATGGAAGGGCTTTCGTTTTGCTATCTACAAATCAGGTAGCTGGACGGCTGGCGATGATGTTTATGCAACCTGAAGAGTTTTGATGCCTCCCTTCACTCCTGCCCTCGCTTAACAAGCATGGCGTGACTTCTGAATCCTGCCTGGCGCATGAGTCAACATCAAACTGAGCAAATCTAAGATGAAAGTCTCTCAGACCCAGCTGAGCACAATTAGGTATGGAAAGTGTGGCGTTCCTTCCACGAGGCGCTGAATCTGCAAGAATTATTCTTTTGAGGGCAAAGTGCTTTCATTTTGTTTTTGAAAGAGGGCTAGGCTCATCTATTTTCAATATCTGAGAAAGTTTTGATTTCCAGGCTGCGCCCTATTTTCCCGTTTAGAGGGAGCGAGGAGCATCTTCCTTGATGGGGCCTTGATGGAAACTTGAAGCTCTGCATCCAGTGGTGAGGAATCTTCAAGGAAGGAGAGATTCCCCACCAAATTCACCGAGATGGAGAATCTTAGCCCACCTCCAGAAAACAAAGCAGTGGAAAACTGGGAGGGTTTGTGTTCTGCCTTCCAAGCAAAAGTTTCCACATATATATATTTCCATTTGCCATCTTCACCATCTCCATCCTCAACCTCATCGCCACCATCATCTCTCTCTCTCTGTGTCTCTCTCCCAGCCCCTCCAGTGTCCACCTCTCTATCCAGCTGAGGGCTCTGGAAGAGCTGAGCCCTAGTACATCTCACAGGGCCCTGATGGGACCTCTGGGCTGGACCAGTCTGAGCTGCTGGCATCTCTATGGCCACTTTGGGAAGGACCTTTCCAGTTCTGACCCAAAAGCTCAGCCAACGAGGCCTCAGGACGAGAAATGGCTCTGGGTGGCCCAGCTCTTTTGCAGCACAACCAAGCCAAGGGTGTGCTTGTGGGAGAGAAAAATGACAACATTTTTTTGGAAAGTCCCCTGTTTACTCAGTCACTCCCCAATTTGGTTAATCCATTTGGCTGCCTGTAATTAGTCTGCTTGGCTTTCCAGAGGAGACAAGCCCATCCATTGTTTGGAAGGGAGAGTAGGCAGAAAGCAGCGAAATAGTAATCAAAGTTTTCTCCAAGGGGAATTCGGGGGAGAGTGCCATCTGCCTACTTATCAGCAGCCAGAGGAAATTACACCTCCCAGCTCTGCAGAATTCTTAGAAACACATAAATTGCAGGGCAAGGTTGGGCCTGCCAGGAGAGGTGAGAGGAACACCTGGGTTTTTGTAAACGCAGGGACCAGGAGGAGGGGACCGTGGACAGAAAAGTTCCCCGGCGTGCGGAGGGGACCAAGATCTCCAAGAGGGAACGTGGAATTCAGACTCTCAAGCCCTTTGAGAGATCAGCTCTGTTTCAGCACCACCATTTTTCTTCCAAATTGTTCCACCTGCAAGCTTTTTTTTTTTCCTCCAAAGGATAAATCAGCAAGAATTGATTATTCGGGAGAGGCTGATCTGCAAGGGAAGGTCCTGGGCTGTGATTTGACCTGGTAGCCCTCAGTGGCAATCAACAGTCATAATAGCAGGACTTACTTAGGAGAATCTCTTAAGAGCAGGTTCCCCAATGCCGGTTCCTGATCCAGGGCTATCCAGGGAGAGCAGAAGGGTCATGGCTGGCTGGGGAATTCCGGGGGTTGAAGTCCACAGGTCTTAAAGTTGCCAAGGTTGGACCTCCCTGAGTTAAAGGGTTTGGCCTTCAATCATCAGGGAGCTGGCACCGCAGCCTAGGGACACCTTTCACATACTGGCTTGTACTGGAAGGCAAGGAGGGGCTGGTGGCCAGCCAGGTGTTGCTGAACATCAGCTTCCAGCAGACCGTGGCAAGGAATGCCGGTTGGACCACCAGGTCTCCAGCTGCCCTGGCAGTAGAGGGTGCTGATGTTGCAGGAGATTAATGCTTCATTGCTGGAATCTGGTTAGGGATTAACTTGTTCTGCAACATTTTTTCCTTATAAAATAACCAGATTTGTGAGCCCCCCACAGCCACCTGCCTTCCGCTTCCTCCGGCAGTGCCGTCTCTCTCCCTGCAGCCTATCTTGCTTGGCCTGCCAGCCTGAGGATGCTCCTCTCTGCGTTCCTGGAGGGTGTCCACAGGACACACGTCCCCCAGCCGGCTACAAGCAAAGCCTTGAGCCTGCAGACGCCTCTGATTCAGGAGAAGAAAAAGGGCTCATCTGAAGCCCCGTTGGCCAAGAGGTTGTGTGAATGCCAGAACGCTCTCTTGCCCCCCTCCTTGCCATATGTGTGCTGCTTTTGCCTCTCAGCTTTGGGAACCCGCTCTAGCGCACCTGCCCCTTCCTGAAAAGCCCCCATTTGCTCTGTTGAGTTGCCCCCTCCCATCTCTGCCCTTCTGGTCCTTGCAAGGGGGGTGAGCCCAGGAGCCGGCCTGCCTTCCCATTTTATTATTTTAAGGCAAAATTGGGCACTGCAGTTTCTGTCCTGTAAATCGCAAAGAAGGTTCCAGAACAGAAAACCCTGAAGGCGAGTGCCAATTAAAGCTTAACGCACACCTGCTTGATGAGGGAAAAAACAAAAATCTAATTTATTTTGGGTGTGTGTGTGTGTGTAAGCTGCTCTCGTATTGTGTTCCAGTGAAATGTCTTGTTTCGTGAGCTTCATGCGCAGAAGCCAGAACCATCCCATTTTCAGGTTTACAGCGGCACGTCCAATAAAACCACCTCAGTGGCGGTGGTGCTTATTAATGGAGGTATTAATGGGTTCTGAGCGTTGGGTGATGCCCTTCCTTTCTGCTGAGAACAGCATTTTCTCGACCCCCCCTCCCCCACGTCTTGCAGCCGCTCGGTTTTCCTCTAATCCTTGTTTTCGGCCGCTGGTGGCCACCAGATGCTGGCGGTGCGAACACGAGTGCTTGGAGGACGGTGTGTCCAGAGTGGTGATCTCCCCCAGAACCCCTGCAGCCTTATCTGGCCGCTCCGAAGGGCAGGCGGTCAGCCTGGCGAGATTCTTGTCACCGGGGTGGGGGGGGACAAGCAGTGAAGCTTCTGCTGGAGACCATTCATGGGTGGTTCCGGTTCCGATCCCTGGTCATTAGTAGTGATGGGGATCAAGTGGCTGAGGTGGGCTGAAGATAGCAGGATCTTGCTGCACCACCTCCGTTCTTTGCTAAATCCTGGAGGAATCGGGCTTCTCCTCCCAGTCTGACCAAGCAAGGAGAAATGGGCTCTTTTTCTAATGGTCTGATTCTTGCTTGGGCATGGGGTCCTGCCGCTGGGATTTTGGGCAGGAGCCCCCAGAATTTCCACTCGTGGCAAAGGACGCACTAGATTGGGATACGATAAGGGGACAAAGGGGGGCTGGGAGGTGGCCCAGTTCCCTTTCAATGATCTTGTGGCGTGATACTTGCAGGTAAGGGCAGGTAAGGTAGCAGCTTACCTAGGAACAGGTGGAAACCCTTGCGGTGGGAAAGAAAGTCTCTGATCTCCCCTGTGCCCTCACTAGGTGGGTTTGCAAAGGGCCACCTGAGCCTCAGTTTCCCCTTCTCAGGATGTGGCCTGCCAACACTGCCCTACCTTGGAGGCCTCTGGGATTCACCACAACTCTGAAGATCTAAACTC
Organism: Protobothrops mucrosquamatus; assembly: GCF_001527695.2. NCBI lineage: Eukaryota > Metazoa > Chordata > Lepidosauria > Squamata > Viperidae > Protobothrops > Protobothrops mucrosquamatus. The sequence continues at coordinate 692,029 of NW_015386439.1, forward strand.
CGTCACTTTCCCTCCAGGGAGGGGGGTCAGCTCACTGCAGCGAAATCCTCTTTTTCACGGTTGTTTACATGATGGCCCCACAACCTGTTCTTGGCCATTTGTGGTGATTTGGACACGATGTTGGCTAGCAAGACAGGGATGACTTATTTAGGGGTTAGGCTGTTTACAGGAGATGAATTGCCCACTGTGGAAGTGACTCTTATCATTTTAAAGTTTCACATTGTTGGTGCAGAAATGGCAAAGGCCTTGGATAAATGAACTTGGCCTTCTTGTCCCACCCATGAAATGCGCAGGGATAAAAGCAGATGAGGGGAGTTGGGGGTGAAGGGCCTTTTCAGGTGATGATGGACGTGGAAGGTTAACCAGAAGATCAGGTCCTCTGGTGGCTGCTTGATTCGTCCATTTGCCCACCAGATTCTACAGAGTTTTAGCTGGAACAAATGTAGTTATGAATAATTATGAAGGACTGGCTTCACATAGTTTTTTTCTTGATTTCTCTACATGCATAATTAGGCTTGGTGACTAACAGTTGGATGTGTTTGCTTTTTCCTTGAGAAATCTTCTTTTTGTGGGGTTAATCCAGCAACAATGTCTACGTGGGAACTGGCCATTCAGGTCGAGAGAGTAGAAGGGGCTTGTGTAATTGTTGGCAGGGCTGTCTCGCCCACCAAAAATCCTAAATGGGAAGACATACTCATGAGTAGAGGTGGAGAGCTGAGCCAAGGGACTTGTGTGACCCAGGACAGCTTGCCAGGCCACAGAGGGCAGAGAAGTACGTGGGAAGAAGCAGCTTTCAGGGTCACAAGCCAGCCAGCCCCTCAAGTGAAAGGTCTCCCCTTGCTGACTTTAATCCTGGAAGGAGCAGAGGGACCGCGAGGAGCCCCACTTCTCCTCCAGTCTAACATGAAGCTACCTTTCTGTTCTTTCTTGCCCTTTGCAGGATGAGATGTCTACCTTTTTCCAGTTTGGGGCTTCCATCCAACAGGAGGCCATCATCATGCTGAAGTTCATGCAATACTACGACTGGCACATATTCTCCTTGGTGACCAGCACTTTCCCCGGCTACCGGGACTTCATTGGCTTCGTCAAGTACACCGTGGAAAACAGTTTTGTGGGCTGGGACATGCAAAACGTGGTCACCCTCGATGCGGCTGTTGGAGATGCCAAGTCCACAATTCAGCTGAAGAAGATCCATTCTTCGGTCATCCTGCTCTATTGCTCTACAGACGAGGCCACATACATCCTGGATGAAGCCCGTTCCCTAGGCCTGACGGGCTATGACTTTTTCTGGATTGTCCCCAGCTTGGTCAGTGGGAACATGGAAACCCCACCTGACACTTTTCCTTCGGGGCTGATTTCAGTGGCCTATGATGGATGGGACTACAGTTTGGATGCTCGGATCCGGGACGGCCTTGGGATTATTACAACGGCCGCTGCAGCCATGCTGGAAAAATATTCCTTCATCCCTGAGGCGAAGACCAGTTGCTACGGGCAGTCAGAGTACGACGAACGCCCATCTCACATGCTTCACAAGTAAGGCTTCCTTTGTTCTTTAAAGCCCTGGAAAATAAAACAATCAGTTTTTGAGAGGTTGAGCAAAGCTTTTTCTGTGTCAACTCGGAACATGCTTCATCCATCTAGGGAAGCATTTGGAGAAGGCCTCCAGTGGCCTTGCGGGTCAGCCCGGTCTGATATTGGCTGCAGTAGGGAGGAAGGGAACTAACCCAATTAGACTGGTTAATTTGGCCAGGAAAGATCCTGAAGAACCTGGTGGTGGTTCACAGCTGGTTCAAGAGAGCTGGGGTGGCTGTGGGCAGCTCCTTCTTCCCAGGGACTTTGAGCCCGTCAGACACTGGCAAGCAGAGTAAATTCAGGCTGCTTGTCTCATCTGCATGTTGCTGAAAACCCAGATTTCATTTGTTAGGCCTTGAGCCAGGAGGAGATGACCCTGTAGCTGGTGATGTCACTGGATGCAGGAAGGGTGGCCTCACTTGGATCAATTGCTTTGAACTGACCTTTGCTGTCTGTCCCAGCCAGCACACGCCGTCTTTCTGGGGGTGGGGCCCACCCCCTTGCCCATTTGTCTTGGTCAGTACTCATGCCCTAAACCCTCCACAGACGCCGAACTGTCTGTCTTTGCCAGCAGCTCCAGGCTGAAAACATCACATTAAGCGGCATGAGTAGGTACCAGAGCTCAGGGCTCTTTGGCCAGGCTGTCTCAGTGGAGCAAGGAGAACTGACCTTGAAAGGAGGGTGGCTTTAAGAAGGGGAGGGCTTAGATCCGAGAAGGGTCATATTAATATTCAGAAGCCATCCCGCCGGAATCCTGGAGATGTAGCCACCAACCTTGGCTGTTGTAACCTGAATACAAATAAGAAGCATGTTGGAAAAACAGTTCTCATTACTAAAACTGTTATGGGGACAGAGTTGTCGTTATTTGTATATTTCCTTTTTTAATGGCCAGTGACTTTTTTCCCTCTTGATGTTGGGGATCTTCTTTGTGGTTGTAGATGAAGCCCAGAAGTGGCCCATCCAGAAGGGAAAATGTCTCTGCAGATACGAAATAAACATGGAGGAACAATTGTTTGACGAACGGCTGTCTTCGCGGTGTTTGTGCTGATGCAGGTCCCTATCCTCCTAAACCCCTCTCCCCTTTTCTCAGGGGGAACCTCTCAGCAGCCCCTCGCCTTCATCTCTGCAGAGGGCCGGATATTGATCATACTTTTCTCAAATGTTGTCCGCTTTTGGCAACACAAATCATGAATATGGATACAATCACCCATGGACTGGCACTGATAGTTTTGCAGCCAGAAGGCCAGAGAATCACTTTAGAAGTCAGGGAAATCTGAATCTTTCCTCCTGTGCAGGGGCTCCCGTCTTCCATGAAAGACCCGTCTTGAGTGAAGCTGGGATTGGCTTCTATCGCCACGATCACATCCTTCTGTTCTAAGGGTGGGGAGTCCCTGGCTGGACTCCCAGCCCATTCCTAACACTGTCCCAATCTGGCCACTTCTTGAGGTCTTCTCCAGCTCTGGTTAGCAGCCATCAAGAAGGAAGGCAGCTCAGTGGGGGGCTGTCCTTGGTGCTGCCAGCAGCAGCAGAATCCCCTGACGCAGCTGCCGTTTCTCCCTCAGGAGCCACGCTGGGTGCTCCTTGGCCAGCTCCTCCACCCTCCCTGATGGCCCTCAGAGTCACACGGTTGTCTCGCCTTGTCACCCCACCCAACTTTAGTTTTGGAGCGTGAAGGCCTGCAGGCGGAAGAAGGATGCTTATAGACTTGGGTGATGTCACTTGACCCCACCCCAATCCTGCTTAAGGGGGTTCTGAAAGCCCCAGGGCCACCACGTCCCTCTGAGCCCCACTCCATCCTGTTCTTGCTGCTGTCAATGCAGCATTTTTTTCTGTGCCCATTGAAGCCATGGCCGGCCTTGCAAGAGAGAGATGCTGAAGCAGCTGCTTGTCATTCCTGGGATGCTGCTGCCCTTATTAACTGTTACCAGCCTGCACAGCCCTTTACGCACAAAGCACCTCCTTTAAATGGAAGATTATCCCGTTTGCAGATTGTACTGTCAGACACCCCCTGCAGCCTAAAAGCCCAGGAAGGCAGGCAGGGAGCCCAGAAGCCACAGCCAGGAAGAGGGTGGGTTGACTCCTCTGCTCTGCTCTCGCTCGGCTAGGGGCTTAAGGCACCAGCTTCTGAGTCCTAAATTATCTGGGAGCTTCCAAAGACTTTGGAAGGGGAGGAAGTTCTGAATTAAGGGCAGAGAAATGGGAGGGGGCCAGGAGAGATCCAGAGGGCGGAAGGGGGTTGAGTCTTCCAGCGCAGGGCATTCACCACGGCCAACTTGCCACAGGACAAGAGTTATACAAATATCACATGGTGGAATAGAATCATTGAAGAAAGGATGCAAAAGGAGGGACAGAATGAAATGTGAATGACAAAAATTAAAATAATTTATTTATTTTAAATAATTAAATTGAATTGTTAAATTGTCCTGTGGCAGGTTGTCCCACAGTTAGTTGGCTGTGTGAGTTGGCTGCGGCGACTTGTCCCACTGGGGAATGAGGGCAATAAGGGTTGTGTGAGGAGAGACCAACAACAGAAGTTTCTTTTGTGTTGTTTTGTTTAAAAAAAGGTTTCTCTTGAGTAGAGCTGAGACCTTAGCAACAGCATGGGGACGGTTTGCTGCAGACATCTAGGCTTTTCCAATTTCCTACTCTAAGCTGTTGGGATTTTCTGGTGTCCCCCACCCAGCTACTAAATAGGTCCAAATGCTCCTTGGCTTTTGAGATCAGTTGATGGGCAGAAAAGGGGTGTGTGTGCAGATTGAATAATATTATTCAATAATTAAATTATTCTGGAAGAACCAGGGTGTCTCTGTCTGTCTGTCTGTCTATTCACCCATCCATTCATCATGTCTGTCTGTCTGTCTGTCTGTCTGTCTGTCTGTCTGTCTGTCTGTCTGTCTGTCTGTCTGTTTTCAAGACCAATGGAAGGGAAAAAGAGAGTGATAATCACATTATTGGAAGATCCTGTTTCCTACTGTCTGAGATCTTAAAGCTGGAATCAGGGACTCCTCCTTAGACACCCAATTCTTGAGTGTTGCTCAGAAACGCTCCTTCCTCATGACTCTTGGCCTAGATATCCCTTGCATTGATTTAATCTGACATTGCTACATTCCACTGATTGAAAAGCCAAGAAGCGGATGCCAATAAGGCTGCATATCGGTGGTGGACCAAACTGAAATTATAAGTTGAAGCCATCCATTATGGCAAAGTTGCTCTGCAGCTGCTCTCTGAAGCTATAGCCCATTTCCTTGATTGGGAGCTTTGAGTTGAGGCTTGGAGGGTTGAGAGGACTGGCGTAAAATTAGGGAGCATTGTAATCTGGGGGAAATGTAGACCAGATTGGGGGGGGGGTGAATAAGGAGAGGAGGGAGTGAGGGAAGCTGCTTGGCCTTCCTTCCCAGTTCACACCAGGGCATTAATTAATTAATCCCTCCCCTCCTTTTGGGGTGAAGGAGGAGGAACAGAAACGAGGGGTGTGACTTCATCTTCTTCCTCTCTGCTTTGCTGCCTGTTAGTCACGAGAGCCGTATATGTATTCCAGAAGAGGGGACAATCCTGTCACCCCCTCAGTTGGCAGGGGTGAAGGCCTGACAGGGAGATGACCGATTGCCCCCCCGTATGAGAAACCAGCTGGATCTCTGTAGCAACCCTGGGGAGGGACCGGTCTACTCCAGGGGGAGCTGGGCTCAGGGGCCCTGGCTCTGCCTCTTGCGCTGCCCTCCTAGCTGGCAGGGAGCAGAAAGGGGGGAGAGGGCAGCCTTCGGGAGCGGAGGACTTGTTAGGGGCAGCAGCAGCCGCCAGAGTCCAGCCACCAAAACCGCTCTGAGGTTGCCAGCTGAACAGCCAGAGGCCGTTTCTTCTCCCAGCTGTCCGGCTTCAGGCCTTTGGCTGGCCTCCAAGAGCAGGGCTGGTGGTTTGCAAGTAAGGTGATGATGATGCTTGGGTATTTTTCCCCCATTACGAAGAGGAGGAATATTTGGACCGGAACAGGCAGGCCTGGTGGAAGACATCCTGCACAAATGGTGGAACCTGGAAATATTTTCCCTTCTGGTGTTTGGGTTTTTCCTCGCCAATGTATTCTTAATGCCACTGACAGAGATTTGCATAATTCCTCTTTCTCAACGTGCATTCCTGAATCAAGGGTGGTGTGGAGCCCCGATGGGCATGGATGCCCCCCCCAGGTTAGGCTCGTTGCTTCATCCGGATCGGTTTTGTCCCACTTTCCTTTCCACTCGGCAAGTGCTCAGGATGTAAGGAAATGGTTAGAAGTTAAAAGCATGAATTAAAGTGATGATTAAAATCAATTGAGTGTTAAATGCCTGGTAGAAGAGATGCGTCTTTGCAGAGTGAAGGGGGAAGGAGCAGGCAATGCCTGTGAATGTGGGTGTGTATTTGTGTGTTCCGCATCCTGGGAGCAAAGCAGCAGAGCCTTCTTGCAGGTGTGAGACAGGTGTAAGACCCCTGCAGACCTTTTGAGGCAGGAATTGTGGGATCCACCTGCTTTCAGGCTGGCTGGCAGCCTAGTCTGCTGCATTCTGCATCGGTTGCCGCTTCTGGGGCCTCCCCAGTTCGAGCGTGTTGCAGTAATCCAGATGGGATCGTGCAATCCAGCACGCCCAGTTTATCGCATGCGTCTCGTGATCCAGCCGCCCTTCGCCCGCTGCAGTCCTCCAGTGGGCTCCAGGAGGGGGGCGGGCAGCGGGATTCCTCTAGAGGAGGCTTAGCCTCTCAAACCTTCTGCCCCTCCAGCGACAGTAAGTGGTGTTCACGTAGAATTTCTCGCTTGCATCTTGACTGCCGTGGCAATAATTGTGAGGGTGATCGTTGTGACGTGCACCCTGCACCAGAGTGTATTGCACACAGCCACACGCAGCTGTAATGTAGTGTGTCGACTGCCCTGCCCGAGTGGGGCTTTCAGGCTGGTGCTCCAAAGGTGAGGTTTCACTGCAGTGGCCTCATTCCCACATTTCTCCTGTCCTTATTTTATCTTGTTGCGTATTTTATCCCCGGGACGATCATTTTTCACGGGTTCTGGTGGCAGATGCAGTCCCCCAGCACCTGAAGGCCAGACCGGACCCTGGAATTGGGCCGAGCGTTTGCAGGCTGCACTCTCTGCCTTCCAGGGAGGGCTCTGGCCGAGCCTCGGCAGGACGGCCGGTTTCCAGCCAACAAGCTGGCATGGGCTGGAGCGGACTCCTCCTCCCCCCCTCCCTCCCCCCCTCCAGTCCCGTTTTTCCCACTATTTTCATAGCTGGCCACAAGGTGTCCCCCTTGCGTTGCCCAACTGCCTCTGAAATAAGCCCCCTTCTAATAATTGCATTAAGGATTTATGAGCAAGGCTAGCCTTTTTTTCTAAATGATTCAGTCCGCCTATCGGATGTCCCTCCCCAAGACAGGCTGAGCGTGTCTGTGTGGCCAACTCTCCAGCAGCCTCCCCGCCTTGCAGCCCTCAAAGGGGACCCAGCAGCCTTGGGCCAAGTCAGCTGCCCAGCCACTGCGTCCCACTAGATTTTTTTTTCCTTTGAAAGGATGTTTTTGGGGGAATTCACCCCTTCTTAAAAGTCCACTTAAAAGTGGACTTCGGTTTGCCAGCCCTACCTGGAAATGCCGCAGGTTGGACCTAAGATCTGGCTCTGGAGTTCCTCTGGCTATTGGCCAAAGGCAGTTGCTGCCCATCAGGGACTCTCACGCCCAGCCCTAAAGGTGCCCAGACAGCAAAGGGATAAACGGGGCCGAGCTGCTGGTCACCTAAGGACGACTGCAGCCTTTCCTTCCTGGGCATCTAAAGCTTGGCCCCTCTTCCAGCCAGGGTCTCCCAGCTCCTTCGCGTCTTCGGCCATAAAATCCCCCTTGTCGCTTCTAGGTCCACCCTTGGATGGGAAGTAAATGTCGCTGCCCTCTGAGTGGGACTAATTGCCAGGCATCCGCACGATGGGTTGGATCCCGGCTCCTAAAAAATGGATTTTTCACAACAAAGAGAGGATTTATAGCATATGTTTCATCAGAGTTAATCCAGTGACTGAATTAGCTTGCTCATTAACAGCTGGACAGCTCATTAATTTCTCTTTGAACATTTCCTTTCTTTCAAGATTTATGATGAACGTGACCTGGAAAGGCCGAGACTTATCCTTCACTACGGACGGCTACCAAGCACAGCCGCGGCTCGTGGTCATCGTCCTCAACCAGACCCGGGCCTGGGAGAAGGTAACCCACGTCCACCAGGGGAGGGCTGGGTCAGGCAGAGAGGAGGGGATGGCCAGCACTTTCACTCAGGCAACAAGTGTTTGTGTTTGTGTTTGTGTGTGCAGCTGGCTTCAAAGTTTGCTTCCTTTGTTCAGGTGTGCCTTTTCCCTCCCAAGGGCTGTTGGTGTGGCAAATGCTTGATTAAAAGCTGCAGTTATACCTAAAACGCTCCTCTCTTTCTCGGGAGAGGCAGACCCTCCTTTTGGACAGCCAGAGAGCCCCGAAATGGAACCACGAGGGACAGGAAAAGCTCATGGGATCTGTGATCCTGCAGAGCTGCTGGAAGGCAGAGTCCGCAGTGCTGACACAGGGAGAGCGAGACCGGATCTCCAACCAGCCAGCTGTGCAGAGGACTTCTGAAGCCCCCTGGCTCAGTGGTGGCAGGTGGGCTTGGGCTGCAGCTTCCAGACCCTTCTTTTCAAAGAGCTCAGAGGGTCCAAGGCTTCCACTGCCTCCCACCTGGGAGAAATCTGACTAATCAGGTCAGATGGGGCTGGATTGGTTTAGGGAAGCTAGGCTAGTCCTAACCCCGGGAATGGGTTTAAAAAAAAGGGGGTGCCAATGGGCATCAGGTTGATGCAGGCTTACTTCCCTGCCTGGAGAATTAGTTTAAATAGAAGCGGGATACACCTCACACTAGTGGGGAAAAGCCATCTCTTTTTAGGGTTCTTCATCTTTAATCTTGCGTAGGGTTGGCAAACTTTTCAAATAGAAGGTCTCTTGAAATTGGGGACCCTCCTGTGTAGGTGAAGAATACCTGCTCTGGTGTAAAGTAATGCCAGGCCTACATGGTAGACCAGGCTAAGAAACCAATGCTATGTAGCTACTCTTATTGTAAAGCTATAGTAAGAGAATCTTACTTCCCTGAATGCCTTTCCCCCTGCCTCCCCTTTTCTTTATGTGAACTAAGGAGGGGCTTGTCTGAGATTTTCACTCGCGTTGCATCCATGGCCTGGACTCAGATCCCCCTTTCCTGGCCAATTCCCCACAGAGGCTGCGCCTTCCCTCCTGCAAGGCCCTTCCCTCCACCCTCTGCCCCCTTCTTACTTTCTGACGATTTCATATCTAATTTTCTTCCAGTGGAGCAGAACAAGGGTGCACCGTAAAAAAAAAAAAGCACATCTACATATAGGTAAAAGAATTGCAAAGATCATTTTTAAAGAGCCCTCCCAAAAATGGTCTTTCTGCAGCTGGAAGCAGCCATTTGTAGCTATTGCGCGCCTTCGCCGAAAAGCAATTAAAATAAATGCTGCATGTGGTTTAGTAGGAAACACATTGTCTAGCTTTTTTGCCTACTAAACAATGCATTGACTAAACATTGCCATTTAATTATGATTAATACTTATTTGAATGCCGGAGCTGGTGGAAATGTTTCCTGGCTATTTGAAGTGTGTCTGGATGTGTGATGGATTATTCTGAAGCTCCATAACAAGGAAGGTTGGGTGGGTGTGTGCAACCTCTTGCCTCCTGCTGTAGCCCCATACCACCTCAGGCTTCTGTTCTTGAACACGTGGCATTGTCAAATGTGTGTGTGTGTGTGTTTGTTTGTTTGTGTGTATTTATGTGTGTATGTGTGTGTGTATATATATCTACTTGCATATTGCAAACTGGAGACCTGTAGGGGTCCGTCTGGGTCAGAGTTTCTGGCTGGGCAGCCAAGCAAACAGACCCAAATTGTCATCTGAGGTTACTGGATTTAAAGCTGTGAGCATTTTGTCCTGGAGAGACACTGATGTCTTGATGGTGGCCCTGACTCCAGCAAGAATTTCTGGTCGATACCTGAGCACTTCAGAGAATTCTCCCCTGCAGCCTGCTGCCTGCGCCGCCACAACCTGTAAAAAAAAGCAGCCCCCGTTTTTAGCTGGATTTGTGGCTGTAACCAGGAGGGGAGGAGGGCAGCAGGCAGGGAAGCGGGGCGCTTCTGTGTTCCCCCCCCTCCTCCGGCTCTTTCCCCAGCTTGGCCATGGCTCCTGGCCGTGCTCAAGGGCCGTTTGGGCCTGGAGAGAATGTCAAGATTTTCCATCAGGGCAGCATAAGGTCAGACGCCTTAATTCAGAGGCATCACAATTCCTGGTGCTATTAAGCTGAAGAGGTGGGGCTGGCAGGGAAGGTGGTCGGGGCCCTCCCTGGCCGAATAGACCCGACTGACCTCGAAGGGACGTGTCGTGAATGAAAGGGGGATTATCCCAGCATAATAAATGAGGAAATGAATCTGGATGCATCTTGTGGACAGATATCAGTAGACTGAGCACCAGTCCTGGGCAATCCTGCAAGGCAGCACAAACTATCCAGGCTTGTTCCTTGCGGAAAATGCTCAAAAATTTCTTTTTTCTGCAAAGCAGCAGCTGCAAGGATGATAAAATACAGATCTTAAACAAAACCCAGGGACAAACAACCCCAGGATCCTAAGGGACCTTCTGCCCCCCCAACACCCCCCCAACTCCAATGTCCCGCCCCTTCCTTTTTTCTCCCTGGAAGTGTGGCTGCCACTCAGCTGTGCCCACCTGTGCTCACCTGCCTGTGCTGGCTCCTCAGGTGGGCGAATGGGAGAACCAGACGCTGACGCACAAATACTCCGTGTGGCCCCGGTTCAACTCTTTCAACGACAGCGTCCCAGACTACAACCACCTCAGCATCGTCACCTTGGAGGAGGCTCCCTTCGTCATCGTGGAAGACATGGACCCTTTGACGGAGACCTGTGTGAAGAACACGGTGCCTTGCCGGAAATACGTCGTCATCAAGTAAGCCCAGGGGGTCTCTGGCCCTTGCTGAGCCCGAAGCCCCTCCCTTTCCCAGGGAAGGTCTCGAGAAGCAGGCGGGGGCCCAGGTTGCAGATTCAGCCCTTTGCCCTTTATTTAGATGTGGGGGTGCCCTTCCCCCTCAGTGGAGGATCCCCTATCCCTCTTACAAGGCGAAGGCTGGCCTTTCCATGGCTCCGTGGCAGGTCCGTGGCATCCCTTGGCAGGAGTCGGAAGGGCCTTTTTCAGGAAGCTTTTTCAATTTCCTTTTAATTTCCTGGGGGTGGCCTCCTTAGGCTGTCAAGGCCGGTCAAAGCTGACCAAGAGTTGCCGCCCACCTGGGTTTGCAGCAAAAGCTGTTGTTCTACATGCTTTCTTCCTCCTTCACAGCTAAAGGAAGGAATGGAGAGGGAGGGAGGGAGGGAGAGAAGAAGAAAGAAAGAAAGAAAGGATGATCTTTGTGCTTGTCTCCTCAGCAACATCACCAAAGAAGGAAAGAACCTGAAGAAATGTTGCAAAGGGTTTTGCATTGACATCCTGAAGAAGCTCTCGAGGACCATCCAGTTCACCTACGACCTCTATCTTGTGATCAACGGGAAGCACGGGAAAAAGATCAACAACGAGTGGAATGGGATGATCGGGGAGGTGAGTTCTGCGGCTCAAACAGCTCTCTCCACTCGGCCAAACTCTCCCTACTTTTTCCTGGGCGTGAGCTACAGCTTCCCCCGTCCCCTCTTCTCTCTTTGCCAACAGGTGGTCAAGAAGCAAGCCGTGATGGCGGTTGGGTCCCTCACCATCAATGGCGAGCGCTCAGAGGTGGTCGATTTTTCGGTGCCCTTTGTGGAAACTGGGATCAGCGTCATGGTCTCCCGGAGCAACGGCACCGTTTCTCCCTCTGCTTTTTTAGGTGAGTTTCCTTCCTTCCTTCCTTCCTTCCTTCCTTCCTTCCTTCCTTCCTTCCTTCCTTCCTTCCTTCCTTCCTTCCTTCCTTCCTTCCTTCCTTCCCTCCCTCCCTCCCTCCCTCCCTCCCTCGGGCCCAATGAAGCAGGGTTTTCCTTCTCTTCAGGGCTGGTTTTTGGAACCCAGGTGCTTTGCTCAGGCTCTGCTCAGCCTCAGGGTGGAGCCCCACTTTCCACTGGCATCTCCGTGAGCTCCACAGGCCCAGCTCCTTCCTACAGGAGAGGCCACAGAGGTAGAGGAGCTGGGTTGCTCGGTTCCTTTCTCTAGGTCAGCCTTGCCTGCCCCAGGCTGAACTTGGGCAGAGAACCTCCGTTCAGAGGCGTCCTAACGACGTAGCCTCTGAGCCAGCAAACCACCCGCCTCTTTCTCCCTGCTCTGATCACAGGCGCCCCGTGGTGGGCTTGTGGACCTGCCGCTGAGCCCAGCAGCCCCTTCCCCGAAGTTGCTTGGCAGGGAGGGAGGGGCGGATGCCTCCGGCTGCATTGGCCTTCTGGGCCCACCGGAGCTTTTGCCCCCATGTTTGCCGCTCACCAACCTGCATTGCGGCTCAGCAAACATGGTTGTGTTGAGAGATGAGCAGCTGCAACTTGGCTTGTGCGGAGGGACCCCCCTCCAGCAAGGCAAGGGAGGGGACAGGGGCTGGTGGGGGTGGGGAGGAGGGAGGTTGGCAGCTGGGGGTCTCGCATCATTGTTCCTGCTGCAGACAGGCTGCTCCACCGGGCGCGCTTCTCGTTCCAGAGCCCTTCAGCGCGTCTGTCTGGGTGATGATGTTCGTCATGTTGCTGGTCGTGTCAGCCATCGCCGTCTTTGTCTTCGAGTACTTCAGCCCGGTGGGCTACAACCGCAACCTGGCCCAGGGGAAAGGTAGTGCATTTCTGCCCCCCCCAAGAGTCCTTGTTCAGCCAGTGGGCGCTGCCCCTCTGCGCCCCCTTCAACCAGGGGAAGCAGCCACGGGAGGCGACCCAGGTCAGCCTCTCTCCCCATGGGTCACTCGGGGACTCTGCCCGACCTGGCCTTTTGGGGGGGGGCTGGGAAAGGTGTGCCCCATGTGGGAGGCTGGGGCGGGTCTTCCCGACATCCTTCACCGTGCGCTGTGCCAGCCCTGTCACAGCAGTGTTTGGAAGTGGCAGGATCTCTGTCTTTGGGCCAGGAAGAAAAGGAGTCGTGGGTATTTAGTGGATCCTCCAGATTCAAGAACAGTCTGGAGGGGATGGACTTCTGGCCCGAGCCCAGCTGCCCTCTTCCTGCCTGCTGACCCTTGGAGTAGCTTTTTGGGGGAGGCAGGCCGGTGCCTTGTGGGCACGGGGCCTCATCAGCAGCAAGCCCTCCCAGGGGGATATGGGGCGTGCCGGCTGGGCTCCTGGTCCAGCAGCTGTACAGGGCATCCTCCCCCCTTGCCAGATCGCTTGAGTGCACATCACAGCCGCATGTGGCACCCTTCTGGGCGGGTGCTGCTCCGGTTTCCTTTCCGTGCGGCGATGACCCAGGATAGGGCTCAGCAACAGGAATTCTGTTCCCAGTTGTCCTCACAGGCAAAAGGACTGTGCTAAAGAGCAAAGAAAGAGAGCTGAAAAAGGTTGGGCAGTTGTGTTGCGTGTGTGGAGCGACCCCTAAGCTGACACATCTCCTCTCGCCTCCTTCGTCCCACCAGATGCTCACGGGCCCTCCTTCACCATCGGGAAGGCCGTGTGGCTCCTGTGGGGCCTGGTGTTCAACAACTCTGTGCCGGTGCAGAACCCGAAAGGCACCACCAGCAAAATCATGGTCTCGGTCTGGGCCTTCTTTGCGGTCATCTTCTTGGCCAGCTACACAGCCAACCTGGCTGCCTTCATGATCCAGGAGGAATTTGTGGACCAAGTCACGGGGCTGAGCGATAAGAAGGTCAGTGGGATGGCTTCTCTTTTCTCCAACCCACCAGGCATTCGGCTGCCTTTGAAACCGGGACGAAATCAGCAGAAACACTTGTAGGCCTGCACACACCCCTTCCCCTAATCCGTGCCCTTTGCACACTTTTTCTGACGCACGTATTCCTGTTAGCAGGTCCTTCCCCCTTGGTGTTGGCTTTTGCACACGTCTCCTTCTCATTAGTGTATTTTTCTGGCCTACGTGCCTCTGGTATGTGCTGTTTTGTGTCTTGTGGCTGCTGCAAACTGCTTTGCAAAATTCTGGATAGTTCAGGTGAACTTATATGATTCCTATAGAAGTCTGGGAATAAACAAGGCTTGGATCAATAAGCTAATTGAATGCCTTTCTCCTCTTTCAGATGCACTCGAACACGTCTGGGGTGGGGGTGGAGGATGGTCTGACTGGTCAAGGCAGCATCTCTGAGGCTGCAGCAATGAGGCAGGCCAGGCAGGAAGGCGTGTGTGCAAGGGGGGGGGGTCTTCTTGGGCTTCTCCTGAGTTGGGGTCTGCTCTTCCCTGGATGCTGCTGGCGAGTCTGGTGCCCCTCCATGCCAGCCAGGCTGAGGGGGCAACTGCAGAGCCTTGGGAGACGCAGGAACTGTGATGTCTTCTCCCCCCCCCCCAGTTCCAGCAGCCCTACGCCTACTCCCCTCCTTTCCGGTTTGGGACTGTCCCCAACGGGAGCACCGAGAGGAACATCCGCAACAACTACAAGGAGATGCACGCTTACATGGTGAAGTACAACCAGAAGGGAGTGGAGGACGCCTTGGTCAGCTTGAAAACCGGGTAGGTGGAGAACCTGAGCCCCCCCCCCCCAGCACCCAAATGGGCCTGGTCTCTACAGCCCCGGCCGCCCCTTGCCAGGGACTCCCCCCTCCCTCCTCCTGCTCTGGCGATCCCCAGGTCTCTGCCGCCTCTGCTGATGGACGCTGCCTGCAGCTGACGGTGCAAATCGCCTGTCGTGTCCCATGATTTCGTGGTCAATGTGCCACCGCTTTGGCTGCCGGCTCCAGAGCATTTGGGGGTTGCTCCCAAGGGGGGGAGGGAGGGGGGGAGTGAGTGAGTGAGTGAGTGAGCGGCAAAGAGACGCTCTGAGGGGTGGGCAGAGAAGCCCCACGTTTCAAACATCTGCACTGCATTATCCTTTAAAATCTCAAGTTTGGCAGACGAAACAATGCCAGGGGGAGCTGATGGGCTGACATTCACACATCTTCCAGCTGCCAAGGTTGAGAAACGTTTGCTTTAGGGAGTTTTTCTCTCGTCTGAAACCATCATCCTGAGCTGACGAGACAAACAGGGTGGAAGAGAAAGGGCCATTAAAGGGCCACAATCCCTCCAGCTTAGAGCCCTAGTCCTGAATTCAGCCAACAAATACCCCTTTCCCTTACCGAAAGCTGCCGGGCATCCCTGCCACCTCATTCCCGATTCAGCCAAGGGAAGGACGGGACGCATCCTGCCTCTTTTCTGGGGCTTCGGAGGGGAAAATCTCTGCCTGTTTGCCCCTCCTCACCCCGTTGTGCAAATTCACGTTGGTGTTTTATTCTCTGTCAAGTGTTGCGAAGGGCGTGATGAATGTTCCCTCGCTGAAAAATGACGCTCTACACAACTGACAGCGCACTGTCTATTTTGAGTTACGGATGCAGTAACTGAAAGCTGCGTGTCCGGAGGAGGAAGCAGCCGCCGCACAGCCTGGGGGGGCTGTTGGGGGGGGGGAAGGTGGCAACCCTGTCTGGCCAATGGGGAGTTGGCCACTCTGGGAAAAGCTTGTGGGAGGGAGTGTTTTATTGAATGCCGCGGACATCTAGCATTGCACGCTTTAGTTATTATTCCTAAAAGTAATTGTAAATCACGTCTGGCCCAGCCGGAGCTCACATCAGGTGCACAAAGCAAAAACAAGAAGAAATAAGGTAATAAAATCACCCCAGAGCAGAGAGCGAGGCCGGCCGTGTTTTCAACAAGGCGATGAATGGCTGCAGTTGAGCCCAGGTCTGATCAAGCAAGATCGAGGTGCTAATTAATGGAAATTTCCCATCCTCCCCCCCCAACTCATGACTCAGCTTGTGCAGAGCCTGGATTTAAAAGCAAAGCCCCCCATAATGTATCTTCTCCCCCCCCCACCCACCCAGCGGATGGCCATCGATCAAAGTACTATTTTTATGGCATTGCCTGAAACTCGAAGGGATCCTGGGACTTCCTGTTCAGAAGCAGCAACGAGAGTGGAAAAGCCCCGGCAGCAAGAAGGGGGTGATGGTGCGTCCCCATTTGGTGACCCCAATTGAGACTGGCAACTCTGCTGTTGAGTGAAAAAGTCACTAAGCGAATCCGCAGTTGTGTTTGCCGCCTTCCTTCCACTTTCCTTTGCTTTGCAGACCTGCAAAGGTCATCGAGGCAAGGACGGGTCGCAAAGTGACTTTTTCATCCCCATTTGTAACTGCTAAATGTTGCTAAACGAGGCAGTCGCTAAATGAGGACTCTCTGTGGCAGAGGCAGCCTGCTTTCTCCCCCCTCTGATCTCTTTGGGTGCAGGAAGAACCAAAACCAGCCCCACCGGGTCGGCCTCGGATGGGATGCGGCCGGGAACGGCACCATTCAATGCCGTAAACGCTGCTGGGTGGGATCAGGAGCCGTCATTTGTCACCTGTGGTAACTAGGAGAGCCCCCCCCCAGCACCATCTGCTCCGTTGTGTTAGATCAACGGATGAGGCGCAGGAAAAGCCCCTGGGGGGGCAAGATAGATTGCAGAAGGATTCTTCCGGCCGTATTTATAGACCGCAAAAGCTGCGCTCTTGCGCTTCTCAAGAATGCGGCCTCAGCTTCTGCTGCAGTGTGACGGGCTCTGTCCCCCAAAGAAGCAAAGCCCCGTGCTGGGGAGTATGGGGGGGTGGGGGGCCCCTCAAGATCCCCTCAGGACTGGGCTGTTGCCGTTTGGTGCATTGGTTGCCGTGTTTTATGATGTGTTCTGATTGCTCATAATTTTGCCAGTGAATTTAGTGTGTCGTAGGCTGATTGCTTTGGAGAAACCGACCTCAGAAGGGCAGCATGCAGTTTTTGCAAAACCCCCAGGATCAGAGAAAAACAGCCCTCAGATGTTCCTACCGGCCCTGTTTCATCCCGAGGGTCTTCACTGACAGTCAGGCTTTGTGCATTGCCACAGCATCCACCGGAGGAGGGATTTCCGGAGGTCCCCCCTCGGGCCACCGGTCAGGCCAAGCCCGGGTAGCTGTTCTGGATGGGCCAGGATAAGGAATTTAAAAGAACTTCACAATTGGAAAGGGAATGTTTTAATTGAAGAGAAGGCAGAAAGGAGAGGGTGAAAGAGGAGAATGAATGAATGAAGAGAGGGAGGGAAGGAAGAAAGGAAGGGAGGGAGGGAGGGAGGCTGGAGGAGGAGGAGGAGGAGGGAGAGGGTGGTGAAGATAGGATGGCTCAATACAGACTGAGAGAGAAAGAAGGACGTCGTTCCCTGGCTCTTCTCGTGCCCCCCCCCCCCCGCTCCTCTGGCCTTCAGCACCCTTGAGCAGCTCTGCTGAAGGAAGGAGTTGAGTTCTGGGCATGCTGGGCTCAGCCTTGCTTTCAAAGACTGGCATTTGTCCACAGCTGAAGGAGAGGAGACCCAGAGGTGGGACCTTGCCCCACGGGAAAGCAGCTGTATGGGGAAGGGGGACTCGTAAGGGACCAGGGATCCCCCAAAGGCCTGGGGCTTTGCCGGGCTGGGGGCTTTTGCCCTCTTGGGGGGTCATCGCCCCTCTTCCTGAACCTGCGGAACAAACCTCAAGGGATGGGCCTGGGTCAATCAACGGGTTTGAAAAGCGGTGCAGTGACCCTGGGTTGTGTTGCGGGTCAGAGTGGCTTGTGCCTCTGTTCTCTCTCTCTCTTTGCCTCTCTTTTCACGCAGAGAGTTAAGGGACGCAGGCGGTCCCCGAACTCTTCTTCTCCAGCCCCTGAGGGACTGCCGGCCACGGGTCAAGGCAGGGGATGTGGCACGCAGCCATCGGCCCTCTTTCCGTCCAGCAGTTGAGCTCCCTGTCCTTGTATTCCAGGAAGCTGGACGCTTTCATCTACGACGCAGCAGTGCTGAACTACAAGGCCGGGCGGGACGAAGGCTGCAAGCTGGTGACCATCGGCAGCGGCTACATCTTTGCCACCACGGGCTACGGCATCGCCCTGCAGAAGGGGTCGCCCTGGAAGAGGGCCATCGACCTGGCGCTGCTGCAGTTTGTGGGAGACGGTGAGTGGCAGGACGGCCTCCCTGCCAGCCGCTCCTCGAAGGAGGCTCCTTCTTGGGAGTCTGGAGAAGGAAGGCGGTCTCTGCATGATGCCACGTTCCCTCTCGGCTGAGGTGGCTGTGCTTAAGATGGCTTGAAAGAACTGGGCAAATCTAGAAAGCCCCTAGCCCAGGGGGATGGAGCCTGGAAATTTACAAGAACCGGACCCTTCCTCCAATTTCATTCCCCCTCCCCCGCATTGCAACACCCCACTTAGTTTCTAAGCATGGACAAGATCAGGAATTGAGGAGTTCGAATTGTTCTGATGGGAAAGGAAACTGGAAACAGCAAATAAGAACCTTCTTTTGAGAGTTCTACAAAGTCAAGGAAAAGAGAAGCAGCAGGATTTTTAATTTCCTTGCACTTAATTTTGCTCTCTGCCCAGATGCTCTTTCTTAGTTTGACCCTGTCTCTCCAGGGGACATTTTGGCTCTCTCCGACTTGACTCGGGGAGTGGGAGGTGGGGAGCCGGCCTCCCATTCCTCCCATCTGAAAACCGGTTTTTCTTGTCAGCTATTTAATAATCTTTTGCCTTGTTGCAAAGGGAGGGAATCCATCTTTTCTGTTTTTAACAGCTCCTTTTTTCTAGCTGAGAAATAACAACAAAGCCACCGTCATCCTTTGCTTTAAAAAAAAAGCAGAAAGAGGATAATATTTGGTTTCTTTTTTTCCTTAATAACTGCACACATTCTAGCATTCCAGCTCAGTGGGGGGAATTTCCTTTGCAAGCCAAATTCTGCTTCTGGAGGGAGAGAGGTTTGGTGACCAGATCGCCAAAAAGTACCCTTGCGACTCAACGTCCTTCCTTCATGGGCCGTGACCTCCGCCCTCACGCCCTCCCACTTTGGACCTCCGTCTCTCTCTGACTTCCACTGGCCTTTCTTTCCAGGGGAAATGGAGGAGCTGGAGACCCTCTGGCTGACCGGCATTTGCCACAACGAGAAGAACGAGGTCATGAGTAGCCAGCTGGACATCGACAACATGGCGGGCGTGTTTTACATGCTGGCCGCTGCCATGGCGCTCAGCCTGATCACCTTTGTGTGGGAGCACCTCTTTTACTGGAAGCTCCGGTTCTGCTTCACCGGGATGTGCTCCGATCGGCCAGGGCTGCTGTTCTCCATCAGCAGGGTGAGCACGGACACGGGTCACCCCCAGGAACGGAACAATAATTTATCCGCCATGACTCCCAGCCACTCTGTGCAGCAAGGGAGCTCATCCTTACCAGTTACAAGTGAAATTGAAAGAATGGGCAAAACAGGAGGATTCAGGCACTTGTAATTTTTTTCCTGTTCTACAAAAGGAGGGGAAAAGTCCAACCCGGGAGGTGTGTCAGCCAAGGTGTGGGGGGTGGGGAGGGTGGAAGGAGATGGGGAGGAGAGGTTTTTAAAGGCCAGCCCTGCTGGCCAACCCAGTTTTTATTCCAGCACCCAAATCAGCCAGTTTATCACGAATGTTCATGTATTCAGCAGCCGATCACCTTGGGCAGATCTTCCCAATTAATTAGGCTGCTTCAGTAAGTGTAATTAGCATTCCGAATGAAGTTACTTGTCCCTGAGAATGCAAACCGATTGGGTTTTTTCTTTTTAACACTTTCACAACGGATTTTTGCTTCCAAATAAGTTGGTTTAAATGCAAGTTGTTTAAACTTGCAGCAGTGTCTGGGTTGGTGTTCTTTAATTGGTTAATTGACTCTGCAGTTCTGTTCTTGTCAAAAATTATACAGAAATAATTGGATGGAACTACTCAGCCGTAGAGCTAATTATCCCAGAACAAGGAAGGAAGACTTCACTCAAGCAGAATACTCCTTTTCTCCTGGTTTGAGGAATTTCTTAGGATGTAGTTGGCAACTGCGTGGCGGGTGGGTTTACGGGTTCATCCCACCCGCTCAGTCCGGCCTCTGTTCAGAGAGGTGGCCAAACCACCGAAAAACCACTGTGGTTTGTTAGGAGCAGTTATGTAGCTATGTAGCTAGTTACTTCTGAGCACAGGTATTACTAATCAGAAATTCTTGAAGATGGATGACATGGGGGAACAGATCTTTTTCCATTTTTCCTCTGGACTCTCCATCTAATGGTAATTGATTTCCGTTGCTCTCTTGGTTTAATTATCATGATGGTAATTGTGAGGAATCAGTTTATGTTGAGCCCCCCTCAAAATGAAAGTTCTCTACCCAGCTTACAAGAATACAGTTTTCCCCCATGCTGTCTAAAAATCCAGGTATTAAAGGTGCATTAAATTGACAATCCTTTCAGTAATGCCACGTAGGAAGTGTTTCCCCCCAGTCCCTCCAAAGAATTGGAGACTAAACTCAGCCTCTCTTCCCCGTTGCTTCCCCTGCAGGGTATCTACAGTTGCATCCATGGGGTCCACATTGAGGAGAAGAAAAAGTCTCCCCACTTCACCCTGACCAGTTCTCAGAGCAACATGTTGAAGCTTCTGCAGACGGCCAAGAATATGACCAACGTGAATCCCGGGCGGATCAATTCCCCACAAAGAGCAGCTGAGTTCATCCGCCGTGGATCGTTGATGATGGACCTGATGATGGAAAAGGGCAGCTTCATCTTCTCGGACAACAACCGCCCTCTGACCCCCAAGGAGAACGTCTTCAGTGACAATACGAACGAGCTGCAGACCTTCTCTGCAAACCGCCACCCAGATAATCTCAACAACTACGTCTTCCAAGGGCCGCACCCCCTCACACTGCACGAGTCCAACCCGAACACGGTGGAGGTGACCATGGCGGCAGAGGCCAAGGAGAACTCCCGCCCGAGGCAGCTGTGGAGGAAGTCACTGGAATCGCTGCGCCAAGACTCCCTCCGGCAGAGTCACGGTTCTCAGAGGGACGACGGCACAGGGGGAAGCCGGCGGCACTCCCTGAAGGGCCCCAGGTACCTCCCTGAAGACGTCCACTCGGATGTCTCCGACTCCTCAAGCAGAGCCACCGGCCACACGGAGGGGGAGAGCAACAGCAAACCCCTTAAGACCAAGGACAACGTGAAGAAGAGGCCGGCATCGAAATATCCCAAGGATTGCAGCGAGGTGGAGCTGACCTATCTGAAGAGCAAACAGTCTTTACCCCGGGACAAAATTTACATCATCGAGGCAGACAAACAGCACAGTTTCCACCTAGATGTCCCCCCCGAGTATGTAGAAAACATTATCCTTCCTGAGTCGGCTGAGTTTTCCAACCTCTATCAGGATCGCAACGGCAACTACCGAGGGCCTGAGCAGAGCAACCAGGTTCCCCTGCCCAACGAGGAAAGTCTTCCAAGTAGCGACCAGTACAAGCTCTACCCAAAGCACTACGGCACAAAAGACAAGAACGTGGCCTACGACGAAGCAAATGAGCGATACCGGCAGAAGGCCACCCACTGCCGGAGCTGCCTGACCAGCCTGCCCAGTTACGCAGGGCACTACTTGAGCCGGTCACCCTACCGGTGCGGTGCCTGCGTGCGGATGGGCAGCCTCTACGACATCGAGGAGGGCCAGATGCTGCAGAGCCCTGCCAACTCCAGGCCCCGGGAAGAACCGTGCCAGCAGGACTGGGCCCAGGAGGACAAAACCCAGCTGCCCCGGAAGAGCAAGCTGCAAATCAGCCGGCAGCGTTCGTTCGACAACCTCTTCAGTAAGCATCGGGACGGCAACGGGGGCAGGACGGCCCGTAGCATCAGCCTGAAGGAGAAAGAGAGGCTCCTGGAAGGGGGCCCCTACGCCACCCTCTTCAGGGCGCCCCAAAGCAAACACTCGAGCGGCAAGCTCCCGCTTTTCACACGCACGTTGGACGACGGGAAGAGGATCAAGTCCCTGTATCTGGAGTGCTCGGAAGAGAACCCTTTTCTTCGCTCTTATTGCGACGACCAGCACTTGGTCCCGGCACCGAGTCCGGCCGGCCTGCACAGACAGCCGGCTTATGACAGCGTCTCCCGGTCGTCGGTTAAATCGACAGCCTCGTACTCTTCCAGAGATGGCCGGGTCCACAACGACGCGTGCGTTTCGGAGCACGGGATGCCTTACGTTGCCCCTCAGAATAGCATGTACTCTGCTCCACGAGGGCTAAACTCCTGCAGCAATAGACGCGTGTATTATAAGAAGATCCCTAGCCTGGAATCAGACGTGTAACGCTGATCTCTGGGGAGCCCGGTTGCCAGCCCCTCAGAGGCCAAAGAGGGCGGCCCTTAGCAGAGCGTTGGAGAAGGGGGAAGAGTCCGGTTGCCTTGCGTAGATCACATTCCCATGTGCTTAGTTCCACTAGAAAGAAGGAGCAGGAAGAGGCCATGGGAAGGGACAGCCCACTCCCCAAGAGCCACTGCACGGACTACACTATCCATAGTTCTCTCTCCCCCCTCCCCCCATCAATTAAGTTTGGCAAAAAAATCTCCTGCTCCCCTAGTAGAGTTCCAATTCTTCATCCAAAGGAATAGCCATGCAAACGAAGGCCGATCTGTAGAGCAGATTTGCCCCCCCGGGATGGTTTAAAGCAGGACACGAGTGGCCACCGTGGATGGTCACTGAATTGGGAAAAAGCGGCGCCCCCTGTTGGCAACTATGTTATTTTTCTATCAGGATGGTTCTTTTACGCCGTCGGTTGGACTCCGTCCTTCTAGCACTTTCGCCCCGTGTAATTCTGCCCTCCCAAATTTTATTTTTTAACAGAGAATAAGCAATATGGTATGCATGTACTTTGACACAGAACAAAAGCTAAACAAAAAAAAAGTTTAAGAATGCGTTTGCACACTTACTGTGGTAAGACTCATCCAAGAGATTAGAAAGATAGTCTTTTTTTAAACAAACAACTATATATCGCTATAGCTCTATGATTTAGCCTCATATTTATTTTTAAACACAGACAAAAGAAAGCAAAAAACAAAACAAAACAAAAACCAAACCTCAGGGCCCATGAGTGGAATCAATATTGTTTTCATCTGTCTATGTCTTGCAGAAAGCCAGCTGCAATTCATCATGGACTCCTCCTCCTCCTCCTCCTCCTCCTCCTCCTCCTGATCTCATGGCAAGGAAAGATTGCTGAAGCAGGTCACCGGCTCCACGCTGGGGCTTCAACCAGGAAGGGGGGGGGAACTTGTCTCAGGAAAGGAGGGCCAGTGAACCCCCTCCTGCTCCTGTCTAAGAGAGCAGAGAGATCCTGAAGTGCAACTCCAGAGCAGGCTGGGGCAGAGGGTGGCCGGGTGACCTGGGAGAGGCCCCTGGGGTCTTCTTGGACCTGCTGCCAATCTGGAGGAGGCCCCGGCTCTAGGCGTCCAGAGGCCCAGACAGGAACCAGGTGCAGGAAGGTCTTTGCTGCCTAAACCACCCTGCAGAGATGATCCCAGTGGAGGTTCTGGAAGCGTGGGATTTACTCTCGTAATTATGCCAAAGTAAGAGCCAGTTGGGTATGCCCCCAAAATAAGCATGTGAGAACAGCCTCTCGGTTTAGACAACCCTCGATCTTTTGAGTGAGGCTAAGCATTGGTTTGCACATTTCAGTCACCCTTGGTAACTCAGCCCCAACTTCCTTCTTACTGATCCTGTGTATTCCGCTTTACGCAGAAGGCGAGCGGTAGGTGCAGGACTCTCCTTGGCAAGGAAAAGAACAGGACAACCTTTGTCCAGTCGGATCCTCTGTGCTACACCACCAGGTGTAGTGGGATCAGGGCCGGGGAAAGGAAGCGGGGGTTGGCTGATATTTTGAGAAAGCTTTTGAGAGGGTAGGTGGTGATGAAGGTAGCCATCACACAAGGAGACTCGAGGTAGCCTTGTCCCAATTGCTGCGTTGGGTTCTGAGGCTCTCTAAAGCAAGAGGAGCTGTTCCTGGGAGATTGTCCCCTGATGGTGGAAGTCATGGCTCTTTGCTGTAGTTTTTGAAAAGATGGGCATTTTTGCACTTTAAGGATGGACCTGGATAGGAAGCACGCCAGAGCTGATATTACGGAAGCACTTGAGTCTCAAAGGAACCTTGTTGCTTTGGGAATGATAAGGGTGGATCCCAGTATGGTCAACAGCATCCAGGAAGACCATATTTGCAATTAAAAGCAGGGTGATCAGCAACCGAGCGGTTTGGATCAGAATGTAGGAGGTTTTAGAATCCCTGCTTATAAATAATGTAGCTTCATCATGAAGCTGTCACCCTATGGTGTCCCTCCACCCCCTGCAGGACCAACCTGCAGGGGGTTGGTCCACCCCCTGCAGGACCAACCTGGATACCCCCTTGGTCCCTCTTCTTTCGCTGGTGAGACACATTTGGAGCAGAAACCAAAAACAAGAGGAGATGCTAGAACCCTCATTGGCCCAAGGCATTGGACCCTTTGGATGTTGGTTTCTGTGCCCCATCGATTTTCTCTTATTTCACAGCTCCTTCTGTAGCCAAGTTAGTTTGTTGGAACTGCGCTGCCCAACTTCACAGCTAGAAGGTCTTCATACCTGTGGAAGGAGAGCATTTTTCAGTTTTGGTGTAGGGGCAGATACATCTGCACAGCTGGTAGACCTCATAATCTAACTCAATACCTAAGGTTTTCACGTGTTTGCATCTCAATGGTGGTATCTCAGGGCTTAATAGTATCTTCTTGTCTCCTCACCTTGAGTCAAAAGACACACAGACACAGGCACTTTCATTAAAATAGTTGCAACTTACAATGTTGGGGGAACTCCACCTTGAGTAACCATGCCCACTTCTTAATTCCCAACACCAACAGCCATATGTACGGAATGGACCTCACTGGGAAGAGAGTGTCTTGTCTGCCAATAGCCTAGGAGCAGCTCTGTAATAATGAGTTACTTTGTTTTCAGAATATCACCATCATCTGTCTGTATGTTTGGAACTTTCATTGACTTCTCTAAACTTGTTTATTTTAAATATGTAATATATGCACCTAACTTGCATAATTTAGTAACCTTGGAGTAGCAAGGAGAAGTTCACCCAAGTCTTCCTAAATTAGGGACCCACTCCAGGTTTGGTCTATGGGTGGTTTTACACACTTGCGTTCGAGGCGACTGTATAAAACCTGCACTGTGAATACATGTCAGTTCAATGTGAAAAGCAGGAAGAGAAACGTGAACTAAATCTAAAGATTTCAGGCATCCATTTGCCCTCCTGCTGCAGCTTCAGATGCAGGTGGGGCTTCTGGGGTGTGTGGGAAAAACACGAGGCCTGAAGCACAGAAGAGGGGAGAGGTTGGGCTCCACGGCCTGAATGAGAACCGCCAGGGAAGGGTCCTGACCCGCTGCTCTTCAGCACCGCTGCTGAAGAGAGAGGCCCAGCAGAACTCCCCTGCCCGGGCAGGGTCCCAGGTCCCTTCCAGCTCCGTTATTCGGAGTCTCTCGCTGCAGGCAGCCGTGGGCCCCCCTCTTGGCCCTAGAGAATTGGTTAGTCCTCCTGGACACGTGGCCTTGCAGTTGGCTTTCTCTTCAAGGAAGGTCAGCGTTTCATTGAAGAACATTATTCTATAGATTTATTTATTTGTTTACCAAATTTATATGGCCGCCCATCTCATGGAAAGTGTCTCTAGGCGGTGTAAAACAGATAGATCATCTCAGGGTTGAAACAAAGAAGTGGAAGGTTGGGAAGCTGCAGTTTTCATGTAGAAACTTCTGCAGCTCCAGAAAGCCATGTTTACGTGTTTGTTGTTCTGTCTTGGGGGGGCGGTGGTGAAGAAATGGGGTGACCCTCTTGAGCGAGGCAGACAGAGTCTGGTCCAACCTGCCACCATTTTCCAGGCTCCTGTTTCCAGCCTGGATTTCATCATTTCAAACGATCCATCCTCCCTCAGGCTATCTAAAATCTTGTAGGTGGAATCTCTCCTGGTGAAGCTGTGATTGTGTATTCAGTCTAAATTTCAGTTCTTAAGAAAGAATCCGTGTAGGGCCTGGGGCAGAGAGTAAGCAGAATCCTCCTGATTCATCTGCTAAGCATACCTGTCAAGATCTCCAGAATGTTCCTGGGTGGCAGGATCTCCTTGGCCCTGAATCTTCAGTGAACAGGTCTTTTCAGAGAGAAATCTCCAGTGAGTGGCTTAGGAAAGAAAAACTGCATCCAGATCCTACTACATTGGTCTGCTGGAAGCACAGCTGGTTGGCTCAGATAACAGAAAAGCACCCGCCTTTTGAAAATCCAATAAATCTTCTCTGTAATATCCTCTCCCCACGCACCAAAGTTTCTTTCTAGGGCTGTTTACTGTTGCATCCTTGAGAGAATAATTCCTCAGAGGTGTTTGGATGTCAAATTGGTACATCATGCTACATGGGCAGAGAAATCTCTAGCTAGCTCAGTGATAAATAGAGCATTTTGCAAATAGAGTGAGAAGTGCACATAACAACTCTTTTTTTTTCCAAAAAAAGATTTGGGTAAAGTCGTGTGTGTAACTTAATTTTCTGATACTCCATTGCGAATAAATGCAAGCCCAAGTTTTCTAGGGAGTCAATAGAGACCCCAAAATGGGACCCCTCCCCAGCCTAAAGGAGAAAGCATCTTCTAGGCAGAGTAGCCTAACCCTTCGTACACAAAACTGTTGGTTACAAGTATACTGCTAAGTGTGTTGAAAGTACAATTAAGGGTGGTCATAATGCTTGGGCATCAGTGTCTATCAAGCCACTCTTCTCAGCTGGCACGCACCAGATGTGCGAGGCCTGGAGCTCTAAAAATACTAGGAGTCAGTTCCCCGCACATCTGGGGGAGGTGCTGGAGCTGGGAAGATTACAGAAGAGTTTACCATTTCGGAATACAATTTGCCTAGTGTGTATGATGGTGAAAAACCAGATCACAAAGAACTGAATGGGAAGCTGGTCAATTCACCATGTCATGTATAAACTTATAGTTGGATCAATTTAACTCAACATCACCACATTACAACAATTTCTGCGCTGAGTTGTTTTCTGTTGTTAATATTTGAAGGATGTGGACTTCTGGGCAATCTCTTTTGCACCTACCAAGTGGGTTCTTCCAGGAGGTGCCCTCCTGAATTGATACACTCATGAATAACCAATTCATCCCCATGAAATCCAAGTTGACCTATTGAGTTCTTTGGTGATTCTGTCCTACACACCCTCTAAATTGTATGAAATAGATATGAAGACTCACTCCTGTAGGCAGCTATGACTTCTTCTGTTTCGGTCTCTTTGGAACCCTGGATTCTGATGCATACTTGTCCCTTGGGAGTCCATTGTAATCTTCCTCAGTGCTTCTGGAGGTGCTTGCCCTACAGCTTGCTCAGAAGAAGCATTGAGCAGGCACGTCTCCTGGTGAGCATCCTTGTATGATATTCATGTATCCAAGCACCTGCTTGTTGCATTCATGTATTATGCATTTTAGATGTACATGCACACCAACGAAGGTGTTTAAATAGACAGGAAGTTTTTATTGGACTCACTTTACTAAAAGCTGGGAATTGATACGGCCGTCCTCCCTGGAGGCCACCTGGAAGGATTCATTACATGTCAAAATCCATACTTGGTATTGATGTCATCCAGCAGCTAACATACCCTGTGTGAGTTGGCTATCAGAAGTGGATCATAAGCATTTTCAACACACAAAGTAACAGTTATAGGTTTTAAAACTCAACCATTTTAAAATATGCACCCACACTGAAAGGATTATGAATGAACAATCTGTCCATCCACAATTGTAGACATCTTTAAAAATCTTACATTGATAGTTGGATCTGCTGGTCTAAAACAGATAACAGGATTCAGGTAAATTTTTGTTTGTTTCTCTGTTCTGTATACACTCAACGGCAGTTTTATCTTCATCTGCATATTTAAACCCAAATGCATGATTAAGCACTTAATACTGTATAAATAATATTTTGAGACATATCTACAAAAACAAACCCACAAATGTTTGCTTTAAACTTTTGTTGATAGAAAAAAGTATATAATGACTACTATTGTCTTCAAATTGTATTGTATTTTTCATTTTTGTTAACGATAATGAAGAGAAGAGGAAGAAGAGAGAGAGAATGAGAGAAAGATGCTAAGGGAGTGATGGAACTGAGTGTTTGCCTATGTTGAAATGTACATACCTGTCAGAGAAAACACGTGCCAAGTATAACAAAATGTACAAAATGTAAATACATGAAAAATTTCATTTTTCTAATAAAGATGATTTCTGCCACTTGATATGAAAATAAGGGGGGTTGGTGGAGGGAAGGAGATCTCTGTCACTGCGTTTTTTCATTGTGGTTTTCTCCTTCTGTATTTCATTGCTTGAACCCCAAAATGCTTGAGGACGCTGGATGAGAAGTCCCAGCGGGCTCTGAGTGATGGGCTGGGCCAGCCTGAATATCTTCTGGATTGGTTCCATCATTTCCCTATCTTCTCAAAGCTCTACCTTGTTCACTAGAGTTGCAAGGAAGAACGTGCTGAGACCCTAAACATGTAAGGTTTGTGTAAGTTAGCCTATAAAATCAGGGAGGTATGGGTCCTGCAAACCACGGGTCTTCCCCCATGAGCCCTGGAAAGGTACTTTCCAGTTCAAGGAAGGATGTTGGCAGCAGCGATGCCTCCAGCAGAGACAAAAGGCGTCTGACTGCTGCTGGCTGTGTGCTTTGAGGAAGCGCGGTGGCTTCGCTGATCCAAGAGAACGGCAGGAAGGGCCACTGGTCAAAGGGAGAAGGAATGTCAGACACTCCAAAATCTCAGATGTGCAATTCTAAAACAATTTCACAAAAAATAACAATAGATTCTAGTCAAAGGAGGGCTGATTTGTTCTAAGATGTCCATAAAATGCATTTTCCATTGATTCCTTTGCCTATGGAGGTTCACAGTCAACCAGGTCATGGTTCTCACAAAGATGCTTTTCCAAAAGGCAACTGGACTTTCTTGGTTTTTTCCTTGAAAATATTTCCCTTCTCATTCAAGAAACTTCTTCAGTTTTGAACTGAAGAAGTTTCTTGGATGAGGAGTGAGATGTTTGAGACATTGACTCCTGTCTTCTTTCAGATGTTTCTCCAAAAAGTTTGGCCTCCAAGATTTTTTGCTATTAATAGTTGTGTACATTGGGATCTAATTAAATCTCCACATTCACAAGAAGGACATCAACACAAGCTCCTTTTGGATTGTTTCTGCACTTGATTGTGCAGGGAAAAATTCTGTTGGATATCCAGCTAGTCCAGTTTTTCTGTGTCGCACTGTAACAAACACCGGAATGACCTAAAAAGCAGCATTGCATCCCATCAGAGCAGACAGCCAAGTGTTTGCAGCAAATCTGAAATAAGGCTGAAAGTATTACTGGAGCAGATCTACATATAAAAAGCGACACCTTTCCTGCGCTTGTTTTTCATCCAAAGGAAACTTAAACCGACCGTCACAAAGCCAAACAGATTTACAAAACAATTCACAGGCTGTTGGCTGCACTTCATGATTACCAAAATAACGTTTTGCAGAGAATAGAAAAAAAAGGACTCAATTTCCTCTCCAGCATGGAAAAAGGTGCTTTCCTTGCTGTGTTGATGCAACCCAATAAATCATAATGAAATTTGTGGCTTAATTTGTGCAAACCAATTACTGTGGTTTGCAAATGACATTGTTAGGCTTAGCGTGTTGCATAAACTCAGTCTGCTATGGTTCCTTTTAGAAACGGTATTTAAGAGAACACGCCACCCTCGAAAAGGAGGGGGAGCTCCAGCCCCAGAGTGGTCTTTTGCTGTATTTTAATGATGGTGGAAGCAGTTAAACACTCGCCTGCTCCAAAATGGAACCAGCTCCATGGATTCTCCATCCGTCCAAAGGTTGGCTGATCCCAGCAAATGGAGGAAACAAACAGCCATTCCAGTCATGAGATATTCTGTTTGCTTCTAATGGGAGCAATCAGCTCGTTTCCCTCCAGGAGCTGGGCCAAGGAGGTCAAACACGGTGTAAGATGGAAACACGCACATTTTCTTTTAGTAAAGCTTTTGTTACAGCAGGTGTCGTTCATTTTTGGAGTTTTTCTTCCTCATCCTGCCTCTTGTCTTAATGAAAAGTTTAGCATTAAACATTTCACCAGTGAGAAGAATTACATCTATTTTGAGATATAAAAATAGTAACCATTTGGCAAAAGAACAGGAGAAATGGGTTTCTCAGAATTGGAAAAAATGGGTTTTTAAATGAGGCCGTGTCGCTGTCCAGGTGCTGAAAAGTTAAGGTAGGATCAAATATTTGAAAACGCAGTAATCATTGTGATGGTATTGTGTTTTATTTTTAATGAGCAGAATTGCAGTTCTTGGCAGCTCAGTCCAAAAAGGTTTTCATGCTGTTCAGTGACATAGGCTCCCTCACCAAGGCTCAGAACGTTACGGGTGTGATGTTGAACCAAATGCTTGCAAAGATGGGGCAGCCATTTGGGAATCAGGAATCTGGAATGGAAACAAAAGTGGTTTGGAGATTATCAAGTCCAGCAAGGATGCTCCTGCACTGGGAACTCTGCTAGAGGCTTCAGTCTGGAGGGCCACTTGGAGCCCTGCTGGATCTGATGGTCCAAATGACTCCTTCACCCCTGTGCCCCGAGAAGCTCAAGGCAGGAGGCCATTGTCCCGTGGGAAGAAGAGATGCCCAGCTCACAGTTCCCCAAAGAATTAAATGGGGCCCAGTTCTCTCTGATGGCAAGGAGAAGATGGGGTTTGGGTCTATGGAGGGCCACCAATCAAGACATGGAGTGTGCAAAGGCATTTTCTATGGTGAGAAGCCCAAAGTGTTCTCTGAAGTGTGCTATGGAGCAACTGAGCTCCTCTGATTGGCAAAAGCTTTTGGTTGCAGTGACTTTCAAGAGGGCAAGTGGTCATCCTGACCAACCTGGTGGGGCCAGGAAGTCCCAAGAAGTTGAGTTTGATGCACAGAAAAGTTTTCTCTGCATATATTTTTGGGTATTTTCCTGTTAGCTCCATGATCAAAGGAGCGGGCTAATCCAGCAATTCTATGCAAGGCGCTGAGACAGACAATGAACCAATCAATGGGATTGTGGTGTAGGAGAGCTTTGCAGTCTGGCAAAGACGCAGCTGTGACTGAACTCGGCAAGTTTCTCCTTTTTGCACCTTGGAATTTAATAGCCTGCTCTTTTGAAATAAAAAGGACACATTTAAAGCCTTCTACCTCTGCACGTGTGGCTTTGAAAAATCCCAGCACCGACTCGGAGGCAGAATGAAAGTGGCTGAATCTTTCGAACGCAGCTTCATCTCCTTCTCTGAATGCCTGGAACTCAATTGGACCTGATAAGATCAGCCAGAAGAACTTTCAGCCAGGGTTTAATCACCTCTCAAGCAATTTCCCGTTACAGGCCTCTGCATCTCCCATCGCGTCCACCCATGTCCTCCACTATTGTTCTTAGCAGTCCTGTAATTCTCTTCGGTCAGAGTTGTGTAATTGTCAAGCTTTCAGCTCCACGTCCTCCCTGATTCATTGGCCTCTTCGGGAGCCCTTCACAATGGGCCTCTGACAGATTGTTTCATACATTAACAAAAGGAGCGTCAGCTGCTGAATTAGTTCAGATGGGCATAAACCCATCCCACATGAAACCAAGAACCTGGAGCAGCTGCTGCTGCATCGAGATTCGAGCGCCAGGTGTCTCTGCTAACCGAAACCCTCATCCGGCCCCAGGACCAACCGGAATCCCTTTGGCAGCCCTGCTGGGATCTGGAGGGGGGGGGAGAACGGACCAGCTCCAACTGTTTGGCACCGGCAAGAGCGAAAGAGCTGCATTATGGAGCTGATTGGAGGCCAGGAAAAGAGACTTTTGCTTAAACATGTTGCCGTTTTGCATTGTGTCAAAAACTGGCCTCTCTCTCCCAACAATCCATCCTCCAGCAAATGTTACAGATTTTCAGAGTGATTGAAGTTTACTTTTTAAATTTCTCTTGGGGGCAGTTTTGAACTTACTCCCTTGTAGCTGTTATGCTTCTCTCCGCTGCTCTGCAGACTCCCTGCCTTCTCCTACCTGCCAACCAGGATTCAGTGTGCTGTATGAACCCAGCTAGCTGAGGCTGACCAGAGGGAGGGAATCCTGGGGGCCTGACTGAGGGAGAGGCAGCCCCAGGCCTCGGCCTTCACTGGCAGGGGTTGAATGGAAGACTGGGAAGTTGGGGAGCTGCCAAGCAGAAGTCATTCTTCTTGCTCCTTCAGCAAAAACAAGCAACGTCTTGAGAAATCTTCTCCATCTTTCCCCTTGAAAGGAAAAAAAAAGAGAGGGAGAACACCAGAGCAGAGAGGGGGGGCAGTTTCTGGCAAAGGAAGGGCATTTTTGGCCTCTACCTCGGCATTGGCGTTTTCAAGCTGCCAACAAAAGAGCAACATGAATCAGTTGTCCAACAGGAGCAACATCGTCGTCTGGTCGTCACTGATCCTATGAATCAAACAAAGGAAAGAGATCAACCGGGAGGGTTTAATTTCCTCTCTTCAGGGCCATACTTGGGGGAGGAGGAATATGGTGGGACCCATCATCGGTTTCCGTGGCCTAAATGACCCTCTCTGGCTAGCCCTCCCACCCACCAAAATACAGGTACTGTTTCTCTGATGTCTTCTTGATTTCCAATCTCACTTCCAACCTGCTTGAGAGCAGACCCACCAATCAACAAGAGGGTTCCTCTGCTGATAAAATGGTCTCCGTGTGTCCAAAGAGGTGCTGGAGACGAAAGCTTCCAGCCTCCCCATCTACAAATGCTTCCTTTGACCAGCTTGCCGTAAAGGAGACCCAAGAGGAGCTGCGTCCAGGTGGTAAAAGGGAAATAAGTTCCAGGCTGAGCTGGGGAGGGCTATTCCAGGATGATGAGCAGATGGTCGCTTTTCTGCCAGAGTGAACGTCGCCTGGGGTGGGCAGAGAAGAGAGAGGGGGGGTGTCAGGTCCCCCAATTAACTCATCAGCAGAACCCTTTCCATCAGCCCTCCAATATGCAGTAGCCTCTTTGAAGGCTTCCGGACTTCGCTGGCCTGCAAACAAGCTGTGAAGGTTTCTTGCGACCTGTGTTCCCTCAAGGATATCAGCTGCTTTTCACCAATCTTCCTTTCCTGGTGGATCTCCATTTCCCCCTTCACTGATTCCAGGCCCTGTGTTGAG
The DNA here is from genome assembly GCF_001527695.2 of Protobothrops mucrosquamatus. Classification (NCBI taxonomy): domain Eukaryota; kingdom Metazoa; phylum Chordata; class Lepidosauria; order Squamata; family Viperidae; genus Protobothrops; species Protobothrops mucrosquamatus. Next base: position 724,718 of record NW_015386439.1, read on the forward strand.
GAAGGACAGGCAATTAATCACCAGCATCTCTGCTTCAGCCCTCCGCAAAGCTGCCATTAGTTAAGAAAACCCACCAGTGAAAAACAAAACCCATCACGAAGCATATTGAAATATCCTGGGCTCTGAGAAACATAGGAGGCTAAATGCTCTGGGGAGGGGGCTTTGCTCTGGCAAATTCATGGTCAACATCTAGGAGACTTTGACTCAACAGCTCCCCTCCCATCCACCGAGTGTTGTTTTTGGGGATGAAATGAAGAAAGCTCTCCAAAGCTCCCTTAAGCTCCTGGAGAAACTGAAGGCCATGGATCTCACCCGAGTAAATAAATAATAGCTCTCATCCCAGCTCACTTCCGCCTTGAAATTCTTTCCTTGCTCCATTTCCCAAACTCTGTAGGGGATTGCATCCTAAAAGCTGGGGAGAAGTTTCCAGCTTTCAAGCAAATGTTACTTAATCTTGACAAACTTGGTAAGTCAGGTTGAAACGCCCAATTTCCAAAAGGAGAGTTGGGTCTAGCCAAAGCTATCTTTGGCCAGAACAGCTGGATCTTTCCCCCCAATTCCACAAATTTAGTTCCTGGAAAAAAAGCAAGAATTCTTGAAGTCCAGTTCAGACCCTGATGACAACGTCTAGTGCCTACTGCTTAAGCTTAAGGTGAAGGGACTATGCCCCCTCCCTGACCATTAATTGAGTTTTCCTAACCTCTTCTTCCAACTTATTGTAAATCGTCTTAAATGAAACTCCCACAATAACACGATCAATCCTTGAAAAAAGCAACACACAAAATGCAAACATTATACTCATTTGTTTATTTTTTTAAAGAAAAACAGTGTAGGAAATCAGGGCTGCAGGGGTGGGGGACGGGACATGCGGCCCTTCCCAAAATGGGCTTCTGTTTCTTTGCTGCAAAGCTGCATTCAGAAGATGCAGCAGGAATGAAAAGTTACTCACCTGGAACAGAAAAGGCTGTGCCATCGATTGTTTTGCAGAAGGTTATCAGTGGCATATGCGAAAGAAGAATGAGGAAAATGTGCAGGTATTTTACAGGTAATTTATGCCGTTTTGGCTGAGTGAGTGCGGAAAGCTGATGGTGATATCTTACAGATGTCTTCATATCTGGTAGTAGAAGTGGAGCTTATTAGGAATACAGAACGTGTTTCTTTCAAAAAGTGCTCCTGGAATTATTATAATGGAGCGTAGCTCTCCTGCTGCATTAGTCTTTGGATGCTTAGTTTCCTTTAAAAGAACTGTAAATAATCATTCAGAAGTGCTTAGAGCACCAGACAGTAGCTTCTTCTTAAGATTTGGCTCCCAATTCAAGGGAAAACATCTGAGTTTAAAACCGAGTTTTAGGCCATCAGAGACCTTCCAGTGAACCTGAATGGAGAGTTTCTTCATGGACTGTACATTCCAGTGATGATGTTCTCAACTTGATGGAGCCAAGATAGCCTGACCAGCAGTGGCTTTAGAACAGTGTTTCTCAGCCTTAGCAACCAGAAGAGGTGTGGACTTCAACTCCCAGAATTCCCCAGCCAGCAACGGGAATCTCTTGAAGTTGCCAAGGTTGAGAAACTCTGCATTAGAAGGAAGGAGGAGAAGGTCAATGATGGCTGGCTTCTGAGGGAGGCTCTAGTCTTGAAGCTGGAAGTATCTCAAGAACATTCCTGGAGCAGGGTCCTTTTCCTCATATTGATAGAATTTGATCTCATCAAGGGCCTGGCTAATTGCTCTACCACCGCCCACTGCTGGTAACTCTGATAAAGTGGCTGTAGGAGATGACCAGGCCAAGCCCGAGGGAAGGGTCAAGCTCATCATCATTCTCTAGTCCCTTCGTGCCCACAAGAGATCTAAGTCTGAATTCTGTTGACTCTTATCTGCCACCAATTTGCTTTGACAGTTTGTAGTCCAGATTCTTGTAGAGAGCATTAGCATGCATTAAACCCTCCAGCCATTTCAATCTCCTTGCCTTCTGACTTCTTACATCTGACAGTGGCTTCTTCAAATGATTCAATCGAATTTACAGTGAACTTAATTTCCTGTGCGTTTCCTAGGTAGTGGCCTGCACAACCTAATTCTGCTTCTCACATGAAATGCTCCTGACACCTGTAGAACTAATGACAGCCTTGCCCAACCCCGTCAATTTGTTCTCGGCTACAGTCCATCACGGCCGTAATATTCCTTTCTCAGGCCCAGCAGGCCTTGAAGTCCACCCACAAGCAGTCGGCTAATGAGCCCGTTGAGTGGCCTCATCTTTCTTGGCGCTCATCAATCCTCTTCTCTGGATTTCTAGGCATTGTGCTTAGTCTGTTCTTTGGACCTTGTATTTGGGTGGTTTACAAAAGGCTAAAAGCCAAATGGCAATCTTTTAACTGCAAGGAAAGCAATCCTTAGCTTGGGTGAGCAGGGTTTGTGTGATTGGCCTTCTCTGGCTGGGAGTCATGGTCCCCGGGCCCTGGAGGAGGCTGATGTGAGGAACGCATCTTGCTCTAGCAATCCTACTTCTCCCCACTTATAGTGGGAAAGATTGCATCCATGGCATTGCTCCATGCTCAAGGCAAGACTTCCCAATCTGGATGCCCAACTGAGGTTCTCTCTTACTCCCTTATTTCCATTCGTGAAATCTGGGCGATTATGTAAATTTAGAATCTGAGCAGAAAGGATCAAGGCATTCTTTGTTTTGCAAAGAGAGAGTCATGGAACTTTTGTTGACAAGTCTTAGCTAATTAACACCATCTTGGGCCTAGGCAATATCTCTGTCTACCAGCGCTTAATTAAAATGATCGTGAGAGTATCAGGTGTTGCACGTTAATCCACATGGCTTGTTCTATGCCGTCAGGCTGGGAATAAAACTTTATCCCACCTGAGGCTGAACTGCTCTGAAAGATTCTGGATTCAGGCAAGGCAGAACCAGAAGGGAGGAAACAAGGGCCCTCCATATCCCTTCCTTCATGCTGTCTGTAGTGTCCTCCATGGATGCTGGAACCACGAATGTTGGCCTCCTCTGAGTGAGCATCAGGAGCAAAGAATCACAGTGGAGTAATTTCCTTTTATTCAGATTTGAACACAACCTCGCCTTTTGCATTTCTCAACCGATAGGTGAACTTGGGGATTCTTTGCACCCCTTTGGATTTCCAAATATAGCAAGTATCCCATTAACATCCCTCCCCTCCACCCGAATTATCTATTTGGGGATTGTAATTGTGGGAGAGAAGAAGCTTCGTCTTCTTCCTCGCTTGGAAATGTTGGCCAAGAGGATTGGTGACAATTTTACACAACCTCAGAAGTTGGGGACATTCCTCCCCGGACCTTGTACTGCTCAGTTCTCTGGCCTTCTGCAGCTATTTTGAGCAGAATCAGGATCCTTCCTGGGGACTAGCGGAACTGTGCTGTGGGGCGCCATCATCTGCAGCACCTGCCTGGGGGCCAAAAAGCCCTGGGGGGGATCCAGTCCAAGGAGCCAGAAGGGTCAGAGCGCTTGCTTGACTTGGCCACCAGCTTCAAGAGGGCCCGGAAAGATTTGGTGTCTTCACCTTGGCGGATTGGGATGCATCCATAATGCATGTCGGAAACCTCACTGCGGATGCAGAGGATGGTATAAAATATTAATGGGATGCGATAAATAATTAAATCCACAGAATCAGAACAAAGCCATGCAAAGTCACACTGCACAGGAACCTAGTTCACACTTAGAGCTTGAGGGTTCTCTCTCCTGCCCGGCCAAAGAGGACGGCTGGCCCGCGAGGGAGTCCTGACAAGGCACACCATCAGGGGGCTTTGCTCTGTCTTTATGGGAGGGTTACAGCCACAGAATCTTAAAAGCATCCCTCCCCTCCTTTCTTTTTACTCTCTGGAAAAGTGGGGAGGGTCCTCTCAGAATATTTTGCCCATCCTCCCTCCTTGTGGGGGCGGAAATCCTTTTTACATTGAGGTTGTCCAGTCTGCAGCACTCCCTCCCGTCTCCCAGGCCTGTTCCCACAGACCGTTGCATTTGGGGGGAGGTGGGCTGGAGCCCCCTCAGGAGCAGCCCAAGGCAAAGCTACCTGGCAAATGTGCTTCCCCTCCTAAGGGAGGGGGTGTCGCACCCCCCTGAAATGTCTACAATCCCTCAACATTTCCTCCTGGCAAGGTCAGCACAGGAAGCCAGGAAGGGTATGGAGAGGGGGGGAAACCTGGAAATGGATGGGGAGAACATCCTCCCACCCTCTTTTCCCCAAATTCTCCCCTCTTCTGAAATAAATTCGGAAAATATATTATCTTTTGCTGAATTAAGCAAAAACAGCAAAGAAAAAAAACCATGTTCAGGGATGTTTTCGGTAAGGCACTAACATTCACATGTCACCACCCTGCGATTATCTGCGGATGATACTTTGTGCTTTTGTGCATTTCCCTCCTTTGTATTTTGAACGTGAGAAAGTTCAGAAGCTCCCTGGGAAGGACCCCGGCCATGGGCACCCCATTTCGCCCTGGTGCTGCCTAATCAATCTCTGAGCTAGTTTAAATTTTGCCCTTGACCCCTCCGACCTCCTTCTGGGCCCATGGAGTAAGGAAAGGGTGCAGTTTTTGCTTGCGTGGAGGGAGGACTCCTCGCCAGATGTTCGCAGTAACAAGCGGAGGCAGCCCACAGCCATCTCCACAACGCCAGGAAGGTGATCCAGGAAGAGAGCTGTCAGATTCAATGAAGGCCAGTTAAGCAGATTGGAGCAGGGAGGGGGGCAGAGGGGAGGGCTCCGGTGGAGTGTTACTTCAGATCACGTTTAATTAGTGGTCATTTGTTCAATGCCATCAGACATCTCCCCCCCCCAATTCAGGGTCTTCAAATGATTGGAACAACCTCGAACCTGTTCATAAACACAATGCTGCTACAATCCAACCACCCCAGGGAAAAGCTGATCATTCCACACAAGGTCGTTCCTTCCAAAAGGGAGGAAAAAGGCATGGAACAAGAAGAATTGATCTTCTAACGGAGCGATGCAGAGGAAAGCGAAGCAGCTGGACGTCACGCCCTGTTTTGACATCCATTCAAATGCCGAAGGGAATTTTGCTTTTTTTCCCTGTTTAGTACCTGGGCCTCTCTGCTGTTGTCCCACTTTAGAATGTCAGTTCCAAGATCCTCGATCTCCCCACATCTTAATGTCTCTCCTGGCTTCAGTTCACAGACTGGAAAAGAGAGAAGGCAAGAATGGCTAAATTTGCAACATCTCCTTGTCAAGGCTCCAGGCCTTAGAGTGACCTGTTTAATGCCTGTTTGGTCACCATGCTCTGCGGTCGCCATTCCTGCCCTCTCCAAATGTTTACAGACTTGGATGTCGCCTCAGATGGGAGATGTAAGGCTCCACAAGACCTGTGGTAGGAGCCGGGGGAGATCTCAGTGTCTTCTGAAAGGGTGATTCCCCTGAGTGGGAAGAATGTGATCCAACACACAGGATGTCCAAGAAGGTTGCCCAACATCACATCAGCTGTTTGTGAAGAACTGCGGTGACATCAGCAGCCAGCTGACCAATCTAGTCTCTCTGCTTCCCAGCCTACGTGCCTACCCCAAAGTTGCACTCCCAGCATGGTCACACTGGACTTCTGAATTAACCTTCCCAGCTAGCTGGTAACCACTTGCAGCTTTTCAGCCAAGTATTCAAGGCATTAATCATTCCTGCTCTCCTGGCCCTGGATGTCAGGAGCTCCCTGCCTTGTAAGCAATTCTTTCGCTGCTTTGATCTGGAAGGCAGGTGGGAGCGCTTGGCTCCGCTCCACTTGCTAAGCTGGATGGTTGTGCATGACAGGAATATCTCAGAAATGTGGACCGGAGGCCAAGAGACCTTTCTGCTCTGCAGTGGACTACGGAAGGACGGCCCAGGCAGTCTGTGCCAACTCAGGTGCCAGGCAAGGAGTGGCGGAGAAACCCAACTGACTTTGTACTGGTGCCAGGGAAACACTTCCTTCGGGGAAGAGGACGGTGGTCTTGTGATTGGCTTCCATGTGTTTGTGTGTGTGGGGAACATTAACACTCCTGGTCCTTCATGCCATGGCCCTGGCCCTGTTTCCTAGTCAAATGTGAAGCCCACAAAGCCCCATCTTCATGGAAAATCTACTGTGGAACACTGAATACAGAGGAATCACCACTGTTTTCTGTAAGTGTCCGGAAGGCCTTTGTTTCAGCAGTGAAATGGTCCCGATTCAGCTGGAATCATTCCTGTGGGCCAGGAGGAGAGGCTCATGCCTCAGCACCCAGGATAGTCAAGGATGGGTGCATAGACTGCACCAAACCAGGATTTATTGAATGACCCATTATTGGCTGAGTTTGCACATTACAGCCACTCAGCTGATGGTCCATCAGGCTGAACTGGAATCCAAAAGCTGCCATCACTGCTTAACTCAACGTCACTGCAACTTCATGACAAGCATTCAAGCAGCCCATTGTCCCTCCGGACCTCTGCTGTCTCTTTGCTGAGAATTTTAACCACCTCCATCTATTTGTCTGTTAAAAAAACCTTTTGTCATCTTATTCATTTTTTGCTCAAAGCAAAGGAGCTGTTTGTGGACCGATGTTGCACCGATTCCCTCTATAACCTTGATTAATGCTTCAATAAAAAGGCACATAAATTATATATTAATTCTCTGGGGAATAAAAATGCTCTAGCAATGGCATGTATGTAAATTGTCTGTAAATAATATTTGTCTTGTCAGCGGACAGAATGCAACTGAGTGCCAATAGAGGGGACACGTTTTTAGCTCTCCAGGAAAGTTCTCCTCGACCAGCTTGACTCTTGGCGTGGTGGGGCTGGTTGCCTTTTCTGTTCTGCAAGGCCTCTTTGTCTCTGGATGAGGGAGGGGCATCACTCACCAGATCAGGCTTCTGAAGATTGTCCCACCACTTTGTCATAAAGTGCCTCTGAAATGTGGACTTGTAAATCTGTGATAGGATTAGCTCAAACGGTGCAATGTGTCAGAGGATCAGAGAAACAACATACAGCATGAAGACAGATCGCTTTCATAATATTTTTCTGCATCATCTGGCATAAGATTGGAGGCTGCCTAGCACGTCTCAGCAGGGAACTGCATGCCAGGATCCCACCATCAGGTCTTTCTTGCAGACAGCCAGGTCTCTAGCCTGGCTTTCGAGTGGCAGCTCTCTGGACGGCCGTTGGAAGTCCCGTGGAAGGGCGCGAAGAAGGAAGTCAGCTTCTACAGAAGCCACCAGCAAATAAATAAATGGGCTCTGAGTGATTAAATAAAAGGTTAGGACTGTTGAGTGCTCTAATCAATAATGCATGTCTTAGATGAACAGCATACTGTACTTTGCAGGGCAAGATCAATAATGCATTTTCATGTTCAACTTTTGAATCCTAAAACAACTACATCAAAAATTTCACACCAGGCTGCCCTGAAAAATCAATAATAAAAAAGGCACTCTCTCCCTCCCCCTTTCCTTCCTTCCTTCCTTCCTTCCTTCCTTCCTTCCTTCCTTCCTTCCTTCCTTCCTTCCTTCCTTCCTTCCTTCCTTCCTTCCTTCCCTCACACACACACACACACACACACACGCACACAACCTCCCCAATCTTCATTTGCCCAATGGAGTGTAATTAAAAGCCAAGCCACTTCCTTGGCTCCGGAAAAAAGGTGTGGACTTTGGAAGTGGAAATGGGGAGGTGGTTTTTGCCATAATTTTGCATAACACCACATCCAGATAATAACATGGCAACCTTTGCCAAGCATTGGCTGAGAATCGGCCCCCAAAGCCTCCAGGTTTTCTGTGAGACCAGACGGGGAAGGTTTGATTCGCTTTCTCCCTTCGTCCTTTCTGGCCTGGATTTGTGCAAAGGGAAGAGCCAACACACACCCGGGGCTGCCCCCCATCCCTCAGTGTGGGTGTGTTGACTGCAGTGGCTTGTGATGAATTCCCGGCATCCTTCTTGACCAGAAAGAGGTTCCCTGAATTGCACGATCTCACTTCGCAACCATTGGTTCCTATTGGAGACTTTCAGAGATGATTTTATTTTGTGCCCCAACTTCTCGGATTAAATCCTCCCAAAAGAGCGAAACCAAAGAAACCTCATGCTCACCCCAGTTTTCTGTGTTGTGGTGTTGCTGGAAGGTTTTTTTGCAACCTGCCTAGCCTGCTCTGTAGGTATCATCTTAATAGCCTGGATTTTGTGGAGGGGGGGCCTTGATGCCCCCCTCCCCAATGTGTGCCCTGCTTTGGGGGGGGAAGGGCTGTTTTTCCTGAGCCCAAAGCAGCAACTTGCTAAGAGAAAATATCCCTCTCTTTCTGCCATCTGCTGGTGGGGCATTTCTCTGCTTACTGCTACTCTGTTGTTGTTTTTTTTAAGCACAGGGCCTTCTGCTCACTGAAATGGCCTGTGTTTGGAGATTATTGCGCATTATTTCTCTTCCCAGCCTTCCTTGCTTGTTCTGCTGTGCATTTCTGGACATTGCGATAACCCATCAATTAAAGCACATAAGCTGAGACTAATATTCGCTGTTTCATCAGTGACTGGATGGTTATAACTTGGGCTGTTTGCATAAGTGTGTTTGTGTCTGTGTGAGCCTGTATGGTGACAGAACACTGGCAGAAGCTTGGATGATAGAATCAATGCATGACACGGAAGAAGAGAGGATGGGTTTTTTTTCACCTTTCTTGCTTTTTCCACAGAATTCAGAGAACTGGCTCTGTTTAACACCCACAGGATTCAAGATGAGGACAGAATCCATCCGTGGAGCGGAGGGCACCTTTTTTTACCCTGATGTGCAATGCATATTTTATAGATCCTTTCGCTGAGATGCTCATATCCGCCTGCACTTTTTTCGAAAGAGCGTCTGACTCAGCCTTGGAGTTGAGCATCTAAGAGCCAGCAAGGCTCCCAGGTCAGGGAGCAATCATATCACCCAACTGGTTCTAAACCAGCCCAGCCTTTTTCAGCTGCCCAGGGAAGCCCAGAATGAAAAGACCGAAGGGAACCTGGGTCGGGGCTTTGGCGTTTCTTGTCTGGACGTGATGCCAACCTCATCCAGCCCCCCTGCTTCTCCACCCCTGAGGCTGGAGTTGGCGTGGGACCAGCACTTCAGCTGGGGGCTCTCAATTTGATGTGCTCAGGAGAACTCCCCTTGGCTAGCTGGGGAGATTTGTGGGCTGCATTCATGAAAAGAGTAGAAGGCGGACAACGCAGTTACCAAAAATATTTTGGTTCTTCAGAAAGGCAGTGGTTCAAACCGAACCAGGAAATGCAGGCACAGACTGCCTTGAGGCTGGTCTGGAGACCTCAGCCAGTAGCTTCTAAGCCTACAGGAAGATTCAAGCCATGGTTTTTTGTTTCATTCCTCAAGACTTTTGAAGAACTTAGCTTGGTCTGCGTTTCCAAGCCAACTGACTTTTGTGAAGTAGAACACTGATTTAAATGTAATGGTTGCTCTTCTCTAAAAATAATGGAACAGAGGTCAGTTGTAAAATGTATATAACAGAAATGGATATTTTAGAAAAGTCTACAAAAGTCTGCACGGTGAGGTAAACCACATGCAATTTAAATTTGTGATCTTTTTCTTGCTTATGAGGGTGCAAAACACAGAACAGTACCATCTTATCTTTGAACACATGTAGCAGAATGGATGCAGAGTGGACATAATCTTTCGTTTGGCTGGATATAAAAGAGCAGGGCCATTTTGATCTGCTGCCAGGACCCTTTCTGGAGCTCAGCAAACCCCCCTCTGGCCGAAGGCTCTTCCAATGATCCCCTGGGGAAAACAGAAGGGCAGCTGTTTTAACAGTAGAGCCTCGCCCAAGACCTGAAATAAACTGAATACCAAGTTATTTATTAAGTGCCATATGGCAAAGGATAACCAGGAAGTGTAAATTCTGGCGTTCGGTTCTGCAATCTGTGGTTTTTGTTGACAAACCTTCAACCGTGGGAAGGCTCAGATGGGCCTCCATGAGAAGGCCAGGCAATTCATCAAAAACCTGCTGGGTTTAATGGAATAAATCAAGTAAAGATCAAGATAATTAAGCAAGGCTGATTTTAATGGATAGATGTTGTTTAACGAATTAAAATGAGTTTATCTTGTACCTGTTGGGTGACAATAACTCAGAGATTCAATATTTGAGTTATCACGCTGATTTTCTTTTAAAGAGGCAGTCAATTAATCATATGAGTTTTAATTCATGAATGCACATGTACAATCTATTGGCTAACTAATGAAGGCAATCTTGTAACCAAGCAAGGTTTTGTAACAAATTCATTTGAATTGATGGATTTCTGTCCAAGGAGCCCCCCCCGAGCATCCTTCTATCCTATGCACAGAACCTGCCCCCCCCTCGTTTTTTCTTGAAATGTTCGAGGTTGTGATTCAACTTTTCCTGCTGTCCCAGTGCTAAATTGGATCCTGCAGATTCTATAAGGCCTGATTTATCAACCTGAGTAAGGGGATTGTGTGAACAGGGGAAGTACGAAAAAAAGAAGAGATGCTCCTTTCAAGAAAGTAAGGTGGACATTTTGTTGAGAACCAGNCAAGCGGACCTGACCTAGGGTGGATTTTACATTGGGTTTTAAATATTCGGAAGACGCAACATTAAAATTCGGTTTAATTCGGTTTTAAGGGGGGGATTGTATATATGTTCTGGTTTTAAATATGTTGTGCGCCGCCCTGAGTCCCTGTCGGGAGAAGGGCGGCATATAAATTAAATAAATAAATAAATAAATAAATAAAATTTGCCCAATGGAGTGTAATTAAAAGCCAAGCCACTTCCTTGGCTCCAGAAAAAAGGTGTGGACTTTGGAAGTGGAAATGGGGAGGTGGTTTTTGCCATAATTTTGCATAACACCACATCCAGATAATAACATGGCAACCTTTGCCAAGCATTGGCTGAGAATCGGCCCCCAAAGCCTCCAGGTTTTCTGTGGGACCAGACGGGGAAGGTTTGATTCGCTTTCTCCCTTCGTCCTTTCTGGCCTGGATTTGTGCAAAAGGAAGAGCCAACACACACCCGGGGCACGTGAACAGAGCAGCCCCCCATCCCTCAGTGTGGGTGTGTTGACTGCAGTGGCTTGTGATGAATTCCCGGCATCCTTCTTGACCAGAAAGAGGTTCCCTGAATTGCACGATCTCACTTCGCAACCATTGGTTCCTATTGGAGACTTTCAGAGATGATTTTATTTTGTGCCCCAACTTCTCGGATTAAATCCTCCCAAAAGAGCGAAACCAAAGAAACCTCATGCTCACCCCAGTTTTCTGTGTTGTGGTGTTGCTGGAAGGTTTTTTTGCAACCTGCCTAGCCTGCTCTGTAGTTATCATCTTAATAGCCTGGATTTTGTGGAGGGGGGGCCTTGATGCCCCCCTCCCCAATGTGTGCCCTGCTTTGGGGGGGGAAGGGCTGTTTTTCCTGAGCCCAAAGCAGCAACTTGCTAAGAGAAAATATCCCTCTCTTTCTGCCATACTGCTGGTGGGGCATTTCTCTGCTTACTGCTACTCTGTTGTTGTTGTTGTTTTTAAGCACAGGGCCTTCTGCTAACTGAAATGGCCTGTGTTTGGAGATTATTGGGCATTATTTCTCTTCCCAGCCTTCCTTGCTTGTTCTGCTGTGCATTTCTGGACATTGCGATAACCCATCAATTAAAGCACATAAGCTGAGACTAATATTCGCTGTTTCATCAGTGACTGGATGGTTATAACTTGGGCTGTTTGCATAAGTGTGTTTGTGTCTGTGTGAGTCTGTATGGTGACAGAACACTGGCAGAAGCTTGGATGATAGAATCAATGCATGACACGGAAGAAGAGAGGATGGGTTTTTTTCACCTTTCTTGCTTTTTCCACAGAATTCAGAGAACTGGCTCTGTTTAACACCCACAGGATTCAAGATGAGGCCAGAATCCATCCGTGGAGCTGAGGGCACCTTTTTTTACCCTGATGTGCAATGCATATTTTATAGATCCTTTCGCTGAGATGCTCATATCCGCCTGCACTTTTTTCGAAAGAGCGTCTGACTCAGCCTTGGAGTTGAGCATCTAAGAGCCAGCAAGGCTCCCAGGTCAGGGAGCAATCATATTATCACCCAACTGGTTTCTAAACCAGCCCAGCCTTTTTCAGCTGCCCAGGGAAGCCCAGAATGAAAAGACCGAAGGGAACCTGGGTCGGGGCTTTGGCGTTTCTTGTCTGGACGTGATGCCAACCTCATCCAGCCCCCCTGCTTCTCCACCCCTGAGGCTGGAGTTGGCGTGGGACCAGCACTTCAGCTGGGGGATCTCAATTTGATGTGCTCAGGAGAACTCCCCTTGGCTAGCTGGGGAGATTTGTGGGCCGCATTCATGAAAAGGGTAGAAGGCGGACAACGCAGTTACCAAAAATATTTTGGTTCTTCAGAAAGGCAGTGGTTCAACCCGAACCAGGAAATGCAGGCACAGACTGCCTTGAGGCTGATATGGAGACCTCAGCCAGTAGCTTCTAAGCCTACAGGAAGATTCAAGCCATGGTTTTTTGTTTCATTCCTCAAGACTTTTGAAGAACTTAGCTTGGTCTGCGTTTCCAAGCCAACTGACTTTTGTGAAGTAGTACACTGATTTAAATGTAATGGTTGCTCTTCTCTAAAAATAATGGAACAGAGGTCAGTTGTAAAATGTATATAACAGAAATGGATATTTTAGAAAAGTCTACAAAAGTCTGCACGGTGAGGTAAACCACATGCAATTTAAATTTGTGATCTTTTTCTTGCTTATGAGGGTGCAAAACACAGAACAGTACCGTCTTATCTTTGAACACATGTAGCAGAATGGATGCGGAGTGGACATAATCTGGAAATAATTCCTCTTTCGTTTGGCTGGATATAAAAGAGCAGGGCCATTTTGATCTGCTGCCAGGACCCTTTCTGGAGCTCAGCAAACCCCCCTCTGGCCCAAGGCTCTTCCAATGAACCCCTGGGGAAAACAGAAGGGCAGCTGTTTTAACAGTAGAGCCTCGCCCAAGACCTGAAATAAACTGAATACCAAGTTATTTATTAAGTGCCATATGGCAAAGGATAACCAGGAAGTGTAAATTCTGGCGTTCGGTTCTGCAATCTGTGGTTTTTGTTGACAAACCTTCAACCGTGGGAAGGCTCAGATGGGCCTCCATGAGAAGGCCAGGCAATTCATCAAAAACCTGCTGGGTTTAATGGAATAAATCAAGTAAAGATCAAGATAATTAAGCAAGGCTGATTTTAATGGATAGATGTTGTTTAACGAATGAAAATGAGTTTATCTTGTACCTGTTGGGTGACAATAACTCAGAGATTCAATATTTGAGTTATCACGCTGATTTTCTTTTAAAGAGGCAGTCAATTAATCATATGAGTTTTAATTCATGAATGCACATGTACAATCTATTGGCTAACTAATGAAGGCAATCTTGTAACCAAGCAAGGTTTTGTAACAAATTCATTTGAATTGATGGATTTCTGTCCAAGGAGCCCCCCCCCGAGCATCCTTCTATCCCATGCACAGAACCTGGGGGGGGAGCAAAAAAGAACTTTACAAGCTCCAACACTAAGTTGAAAAGGACGACAGGGTCACGATTTAACCTAGGACGTCTAAGATATTCCGGACTAAATAGTTGGACTCATTCCCCTAACACACTTGTCCCCTTCATGCTTTTTTTCTTCTCTACGAGGAAAGTTCTTTCATTCCACCTGTAAAACAACTCTTGGTCCCGAAGAGCAACAGCCACAGAGCAACAGAGAAAGAGAAATGGGAGCATCAGAGTTATCAAATAATATTCAGGACCATATTTTCTCAGCAACGCAGCTCAGCAGCCTCGTTCAGCATTTTGTTTTTATTTCAAGCAGCCTCTTTTTGCTTCACAGCCCCCATAAATCTTGAGCCCTGGAATTAAGCTCGCTCTATAACTTATTCCCCTGGCCTTTTGGGGGGGAAGGGGAGGGTCAGGCTTTTCAATTGAAACTCACGTCACCCTTGCCAAGTTTAATCTGGGGTGTCAAGAGAGACCATTCATTTTGCTTTATCCCAAATTAAAACCATTTTTCCTGCACAGCTTCAAGCGTGAACCTCGCTCTCCACTCACATCTTGATGGAATTGGCTGCTAGCACAGAAGATTCCTAAGAAGACCGCTCCTGCTTGGCTTCAGAAGATCTTCTGCTGCTGGGTTCACTCTGTCGGAAGACCACCAGGGTCCTTGGTCTTGCAGGGGAACGTGGTCTAGAACAGGGCTTCCCATCCTTGGCAACTTTAAGACATGTGGACATCTACTCCCAGAATTCCCAGCTATGCTGGCTGGAGAATTCTGGGAATTGAAGTCCACATGTCTTAAAGTCACCAAAGTTGAGAAACCCTGGTCTAGGAGATGGAAGACATTCAGGTGGAGATAGCCAGCCTGTGTCCACATCCACACTATGCACCTGGTTGGGTTCACACCTTCTCGGATTTGCCCATTTGGTGCACATCGGAGAACCAAGAATCAAGATGCCTGGGTGCACACAACATGTTGAGGTCCCCAAACCCTAACCAAGGTCAATTTTAGCATTCTGTGATTTATAATGAAATTGGTGAATCGTATTACCTGAGCCCAATTCATGGTCAGAGCCAGTCTGTTTCTTGACCCAGCAGAAGGGGAGATTCTCACCTTTACCCACCAGTCCAAGACATGGAGGGACAATGGGGAATCTGTGCCCATGAGAGTCACCTCCAGGTAGCCCCCATTTAGCCACCAGCTCCTCCCAATTCTGGAAGCTCCACCTCCCTGATGGAAGGAACCACAGAACAGAAGTCAGAGAAGAGAGAAGGGTCAGCCTGGAAGCTCCCACTTTTACACAGAGAAGATGTGAGAACTGATCAGTTACCAATTAGTGCTCCAGGAAGAGCCAACACTGTTAACCCAGTTTCTGGCATGCCACGGATTAGTGCTGACCCACGGGCTGGGGGTTGGGGACCCCTGCCTTAGGGGTCCTTCGCAGAATGGTTTTGCTGCTGCTGATGGTGGGATCAGAAGTCCAGAGCAGACTGTTGAGGTAGGATGAGAGGAGGGGAGAGAGAAATGAGGGATTAAGAAAGGGGCAGCCTGCAGCATAGAATTCTTTGGGAGTGTCAGTCTCTCTTTTCCTCCTGAATCTGTCCAGCAGCACAACAGATTCATCAACTGGAGGGTCTTCTTACTTCGTTCTAGGAGGTCTTCTAGACCCAAGCAATGTGCAGTGCAGCTCTCCAGCAAGTCCCCCCCTCGCCTCCGAGCCTCCAGCTCATCTCTGTCAGTCTCTACCAGAAGTCGTAGCACACACTGCTCCACAAACATAAAGAGCAACCCACCTAGGTGGGTGTTGTTGCCTATTTTTAGAACAAACCCATCAGAGAGACATTGACTTCAGTGTTCAGTACATGAGCTTTGAGATCCAGGGAAAGAAGAATGACTCAATGTATCAGGCACTGGAGACCCCGTCCAACATCTCTGACTTGTTCATCAGCCCTCCATCCTCATCACCCTGAAGGAAAGTCACTGAACAACATCAGGAATCCCCCCCCCAAAGACTCCTCCCAATTTGGAAATGATCTGGTAGATTCTTTCTAACCCACTAGAACATTGGAAAGCGACCTTGTCAAGGGGTCAGAATTCTGTCCAGCCTCAGCAAGATTCTTCTCTGAGGATGAGATTGGACCAAATCTTTTATGGGAGGGGGCAGAAACCAGTAGAGAAAAGAAAGAGGGTGAGCAAGGCAACCTGGCTATAATTAAAGCTGCTCAGCTGGGCCAGGAATTTGATCCTGACTGACTCAAGGTGGACTCAACCTTCCATCCTTCTGAGGTCGGTAAAATAAGGAGCCAGATTGTTGGGTACAATAAGCTGACTCTCTAAACTGCTTAGAGTGGGCTGTAAAGCACTGTGAAGCGGTATATCAGTCCAAGTGCTATTGCTATTAAATTAGTAGCAGGGTTGTTCAGTGAATCTGGCTTCCCCATTGACTTCACTTGTCAGAAGGTCACAAAAGGGGATCACACGACCCCGGGACACTGTAAATATGAGTCAGTTTCCAAGTATCTGAATTTTGATCATGTGACCATGAGGATGCTGCAATGGTCATAAGTGTGAAAGATGGTCATAAGTCACTGTTGCAATTTTGAACGGTCACTAAACAAACTGTTGTAAGTCGAGGACTAGCTGTATTGGCCAGATAGCATGGTGCCTCCTCATCTAGGTTAGATGCACAATATTCAGGCTACTTTTGTGCTTTGGCTACAAGGGCAGGACTCCCAGTTCATTGGCTTAACTCCTTTGAGTCACCTGCTAGAGAATATCTGGCTGGAAGGTCAGCCTGTGGATGACATCAATAAATAAAAAAACTGCTGCCTTTCGCTCCCTGGAAGAAAACGGATTCAAGGTTACCTCCGAATCCTGCCAGGCCGCACAAGAGACGTTCAGAAAAAGGCCTCCTGTGATTTAAAACTGCAACTGCTGAAAGGGAAGCTAGGAAGGTCTGAAGCTGCCCACTTGCAGGAAGGGATAAAAGAAAGAAAGCTCATTTCATAACACTTTGGGAGTTTTTAATTAAATCCGTCACTCAGAGACACTCTTGCTTAAGCTCTTTAAAATGATGCTCAGGACACTTTTCCTCCTTTAAAATGGCTTTTGGAGCTTGATTTGCAAAGGTCAGGAACAAATAAATGTCTCTTTTCATTTTCTCAATCTGGCAGCAAATATCGGAAGACAACAAGGACAGTTGATCCGGAGCCGGAGAAAAAAAGACCTGTTTAGGCAGCAAAGCCACAGAGAGGGAAGCAGCTGTGAAGGAGGAGGACGTGGGGTTAGGTGAAAAGCGACTGTTTTCAAGGGAGCTGAAAAGAAGCCAGTTCCTCCGCTGGATTAGCTCCTTTTTCTTTTCCCAGCTGCAGCTCAAAGTTTGGGGAACTGGCAAGAAAAGCAGGATAAGCAAATATGGAAGATCCCAGAATCTGGAGCTCCTCTGCCTTTTATCACCCATCACTCGGTGACTGACAAGGGAAGGCGCCCATGTCATTCTGCAGCAGTCAGGTTTCTAGGGTCAACCTGCCAGAAGGTGGAAAAGGTGGACCGGCTGTTTTCCTTGGGTTCCTGCTGTGAAAATGACAAGAATGCAAACCTTTTGAAGCACACCTCACCTCCCTGCCTATTGGGATGCCAGGATGACCTATGGCAAGACTGGACTTGGTTGTCCAGGGCAACCACGGGGCTTCTGGGTAAGGAAAGGACCTTCTTTGTGGTAAAATGATAGAGGGCTGTCCGAGGTCCTGAAGTGTTAACTTCCAGCTTGAGTGGGTGGTGAATTTAATAGTTCTTCTTTTGATGCCTGAGCCAGGGGTGTCCAACCGTGGCAACTTTAAGACTCGTGGACTTCAACTCCCAGTATAGCAGGCTGGGGAATTCTGGGGTCACTTCCCACATCCCTTGTAAGATTAATCTTATTGTCATCAGAAACTCCAGTCTCCAGGGCTGACAAGAGGAGAACTCTCCTCTCAACAGCCCTGGAGGCAACAAGGCTTTGTGGATGTTCAGATTCTTCTACAGCAAACTTGGAACAGCATCACTGGAGGTCTGACTAAGAGGTGGTGGGTAGCTCTGGGATTGTCTCAGTTCCCTGCCTGGTCTTTTATCCTTGCCTGCTCCATGAAGCAGCTCTTAAAGAAATCCTCTCTGTGCCCAATCTGCCCATGGATCCAGCTGAACCTAGTCTAGATCTGGAGATGTTCTCCTCCTTATAGATCTGCAGTCTCACCTGGAAATTAATTGAATATTGGAAAAAACACATTTACTGTGCTGCCATCAGCAAGAATGATTTCTAATCTAAATCCTGCCTGGTCAGCAAACAGCCTTCCAAGGTTGGCTGTTAGCCAGAGCTGTTCTGGAATTCCTTCGCATGTGCCTAGGCTCAGAGGAGAATACTGAGGCACGGCTGTGGTGTGTCCCTCCGGGCAGAATTCAGGAAGCAGCCCCCAAGCCACAGCTCTTCTGCATCTCCATCTGTTAAGATAGGCTCTCTCCTTCTTGCTTCAGTGACGCAAATGTCATGGGAAGCTTTGCCAGAATTAAGAGGAAAGTGATCAATTTTTCATTCGCTGCATTTTGATCTATTTGATGTGGCTCTGCGCATCTAATGAAGAAAGGGAAAAGTGTCCCCAACAGAGCACTTTCCAGAATTTGCGAGGCTGGCAAGCTTCTCTCCCTCATGGTCTGAAGTCTCCTGAAATGCTGCATGAATCAGGCAGGCAGGACTGGGTTCATTTGGTGACATAATTGGTTATTGACTGATCAACGGTTGATTAGCCAGGTTGGGTCTTGCATACAAAGTATGAGAGCGAGACGGGTGGTATCTAAATTTGATAAATAAAAAATAAATCAGTAAACATTGGCCATGGAAGCTGAACATCCATCTTGGCCTTGTGTGCAATGAGCAGCTCATAAATCCTCAGTTTTTGTCAATTCACAAAGAGTGAATCAACAAAACCAAAGGCACTTCAGTGATGAATGGTGTGGGAAGAGAAACCCTGCTCACCTCTTCAATTTTGCTAGAAATTGGGGTCAGTGCCATAAAGCTCAGAGGCATCGGATTCAGCTGGGCAGAATTTTCTTCAATGTACTCCTTGTGACATTGTGAGGATGACTGCAATGTAAGAGCACCTGGGAGTTTTAAGGAGGGACAGGCAAAAGGGGACCAAGACAGAAACCTTGGCAACTCCCGGTTAAGTGAGGTGGGTTGCAGGTCCCACCTCTGAGGCTGCATTGACAGGACAGGTTCCAGAGATGGACCTTCTCAGTGTGGACCTATTCCTTTTTGGTGGGAAAGCCAGGCTCTGTGGTCCCACGGGGCCTTTATGGGTGGAACGGAGAAACGGTGATTCTGCTTCTAAGGGCGAGAACAAGTCAAATGGAGGCTGTGAAAGGAGGCTGTTATGAGGGGCATATATGGGGGGTTTTTTTTGGCTTGGTCTGATGCTATTGTTGCTATGATTTGTGGTTTTATCTCCATCCCTGGAAGGAGGAATGGAGGAAGGGGTGAGATTGACTGGACCAGAAACCTAAGAAAACCAATAAAAATTACACCTAAAGTTTTTCATTTGGACGTTCGTTTCTCCGAGATGCTGTCACACCAAAGAGGGGCCCTTAAAGGCAGTTTGCTTATTATGACCCCAACATATATTTCCTCCAACTGCAGGCTGAAATTTGAGGTCAGGCATAGCATAAAATGGTGGATCCAGGATATCCACCTTCCTGGATACAAGAGATAAGAGATTCTATTAACTTAGTGTTCACTCAAAAGCAGTTTTTCTCCAGTTTCTCCCTCCTTCTTTACCTCTTCCCCCTTTCTTTTGGAGTTCAACCTTGGGGCTGGGTCTCAAGGCCAAGGAAAAGTCTGGGCTGCAGGGACAGGGGTGTGTTTGTCCCAGGGTGGAGCCCAGTAGCTTCGGGGGTCTTCCCAGCACTTTGAGAGGGAGCACCGGCGCTCTTGTCTGAAGCCTCCCTGGGTCATGAACCGAGTAGTCTGCCTTCAGCTATGGAAACGATCAAAGCGGAGAGATGCCCGACCACAGGCACATTGGCTGAACAGAGACGGGAAGAAAAGAAAACACTTTGCATGAATAATCTAGCCGGCTCAGGTCACTGAGGGGAAAGAGAGAGAAAACATGTTTTCCTCTGACAAGATGCATTTCTAATAGCGAAGGGGGAAACGCAGGTGAGTTCAGAGGTAAGGCAGCTAAAAGACCCCAGGGCAGCGAGAGGGTAAACCTCTTGCCCGCAGCCCAAGGGGAAGAAGCAATAGGATAATAGCTAGCAAACACCCTCTCCTTTGTTAGCAATAACCTCCCTCGTTCAAGGCATGGCTGCAACACGGTTTACGGGTTTACGGGCCTTGTGTATACAAACTTGGTGTGGTGTTATATCCCATCCTACAAGCAAGGAGGGCGGAGGCTCAGAGCAGTGGCGTTTTGATGGCAGGGCTGAGTGGCTGGAAGGCTGGGCTTCCACCAACCTTGAATCTGTGGGAAGTTCCAGTTTTCTAAAAGAGGGAGAGAAATGCCAGACCATAAAACATTCGCAACACAATCCTTGGTGATACATAGATTTTCTGGACTGTTAAATTGCAATTCTGCAGCTGCAAATCACTGTTCCTTCCCTCTCTGAATTTTGCTCCCCAGGAGCATTTAGCATCTGCTTAACATCTGAAAATGCATGATAATAAGAAGCAAAGCCAGCCATTCCTTATAAAGGCTTGAAAGAGCTGGGAGATTAAGACGATAGGGAAGAACAAGGACCCTGGCAATCGGAAAAAGGGGGACAGATGAAGACCCCGGACGATATAATTCTTAGGAACGATCAAGCTGAGGGAAGATGACACAGGACCCATTGGATGATTTAAGCCAGTTTCTTAAACCAGGCTAGAAAAGTAGCCGCCTTCCCCCATGTTTTACTGGGTTCACTTATGTTTACTGTCCCTATTAATCCTCCATCGACTTTTCATCTAAGATACAAATTCATTGCCTGGTGTCCTAGATGCAATTTGGATTCACCACAGGAAAGCCGGCATGTCAGCCTTAATGGTGTTTTATAAAGGGCAGAACTGAGATGCCTCTTCTATGGCCGTTACAAGAGCAAATGGCGCTTTCTTCTGTCACTCCCTCAAGTCCTTGTGGATGCTGGCTGGATCCTGATCAGTGCTCCCAGGTCCCTGGGTATCCCAGAAGTCTTTTCTCCCCCCACCCCCCACTGATAGACCTCCAGATGGTCCCATTGGGAAACAGCTCTGACCAGGATACGCTTTTCCAGACGTTCAACCCAAACCTTCGAGCCATCCTTCTAGGACTGCTGTAGCAGGCTGGCTTAAAACATCCACATCTTTTAAATTTATTTATTTATTTACCTTTTAATTTATTGTTTGGGCTTGCTGCGGAGACATAGAAGCAATCTTGATTTTAAAGGCACTGAATTTTAATACAGTGTGCAGCATCTTTCCTCGGTTTGTTTTTATTTGCACAGTAATTGCTTGCAAATGCTTTTCCTGGTAACTGGGCTACAATTTGTAGTAAGGCTGAATTATTGCCATTCATGCTAGATGGCGAAATGACTGTTTTCAGCTGGCTGCAGTCCCAGAGGCCCTCCCTCCACCCCCCACCGGGTTTGCGCCTGGTCCACCCTTTACTGACAACAGGGTGCTGATGTTCTACTCAAAGGACAAGTGCAGGAGGTCTCAGGCGATGAATCCAGGTTGATTGGCTGGTTGTGTTGTGGGTGTAAAAGTCCCTGAGCACTAAACAGACCGGCTGCTGGCTCTTAGAACAAGATCCTCTGCAGGAGGACATCAAAGCCATTTGATGTCCTCCTGGAGAAGATTCCAGGAGGACATCAAATGGCTTTTAGAGGAAATAGTCAATTTTTACACCCGCTGCTGTGCTTGTTTAGGTTACTTTTGCCAATTCACATTGGAGGGAGGAGGGAGCCGATCGTGAAGGTTATTTGACATTGAACAAAGTCTGTAAAAATATGCGATTAGACTAATGCAAAGGTTTCCTGGAGTCCTAGGTTATAGTTGGAGATGAAAGTGTCTTTTCTTCTTATGGGGAAAATAAATTAAGCCGAGCTGACGAAGAGATGGATGCTTCGGCTGAGATTCAAGTCCCATTTAGCCAAGGAGTCAGTTTGTGGCCTTCGATGTTCTCACGAACGGAAGACAAGTCAGATGGGATTCTCCTTGAGACGTTTTTAGCCAGAAGTGATGAGGGCTGCCTTGCAATAAATAAATAGGGAACGAACCCAAAAGTCTCTTTTTGAAAGAGGGCAGAGTTCAAATGCAGCGCGCCTCCTTTGCATGAATAAACTCAAACATTCAAGCCACCCATTTTCACAGCTAAATGTCCAGAATATCTACGAAGACCTCGAAGTGTGCAATCGCTCCGTCATTCTGCGGCTCGTGTTTTGCTTGCTTATTTTCTTTAACAGTCATTTCAGCATCTCTTAAAGTGCAAATTGAGCTGCAATTGGAAAAATCATTTAAATAAATAAATAAAAATATCAAGGGATGCTGCAAATCTTCACTCGGAACGAAAATAAAAATGCAGTGATTTTACTTTCTTAACATTAACCGCATTCGACTCTAAAGCAGGGGTCTCCACCCTTGGCAACGTTGAGACAGGTGGGCTTCAACTCCCAGAATTCCCCAGCCAGCAAACAGCTGCAGATTGTAAGGTAGCCTGACATGATAACCAGATGCCCATCTGCCACAGAAGGACTTTTTTCCCCGATCTGCAGAAGGGAGGATGCAGCCGAGATTCAGCGCAGATCTTAATAGGGAGCAGAAAACAAACAATACCTGTGGGCCGTTCCAGAAGCACGGAAAGCGTCCCCCGCCAGGCTCATTTGCAATTATCTGAGGCCAAGACGGTGCTGATTACAGTACGAACATGGTGATGCACTCTCTCCTCCAGCGTTTGTCTCAGCAGATCCTCCTCGGAGAATGCCCTGTTCTCTCCCTCCCTCAAGAGTCAAGAATGCTCAGCCCTTCAGTGGAGGCCCAGATTAATGCTTGCATTTAATGGCCTCTTTGAATAAATCTCCCCGTTCTTATGCAACCCCTTTTCCGGCTCACCTCTTTTGTACCTGGGAGAGAAATGGGAAAGGACATTTCTAAAACACTTTCTGCAAAAAGGAGAGCAGCCGCGCAGGAGAGAGAAGAAACTGCATCTGAAAAGGGAGAAGGGCTAGGGTCCTTTGTTGGGCCCTGAAAGAGGACGGAGGGGTGGAGTTACGACAATTTGGACAAGGTCCACTGTAGGTCAACCATAGAAGGTCAGGATAATGGTTGCAACTAGGTGATGAAAGCTCCACCCCTTTTTACATATGCAAAAAGGGGTGGGGCTTCCATCTCCTGTTGTGGCTGACATCTTGGGTTTCTTGACCCTTCTGAGCTTAGATCTTTTGGGTGGAAAATAGAAAGTGACTCATCTGAAGGACTTCCCACGCCGGGACTCAATGTTGCCTTTTGGTGTGAAAAATGGGAAGTTTGGTCCTGGAAAAGGTTTGCTTTCATACATTTTTTGCAAGACATATTTCTATTTTCCAGTACTGCCCCTTCCAGCTAAAGCAAAGAGGAAGGTCCAAGGAAGAGGAGATGTACGTTCTCCTTGGAGTGAGATGCCCTGGAGCTCCAGGTCCATTGTCCTTCTGGAATGTAGGAGATCTTTGGAACTGATCCAACAAGGTCACTTTAATGTTCCTATAATGTTCCATTAACAAGATCCTTCTGCACCGTCTTTGTTACTTCATGTTCTTTCTCCTCGTTTCTCCTATGCCCTTACCCTGAAATCTGGTCGTTTTATTGATTTCCATTGTCCCTCTGGCCCCTTGGTGGTGGGGAGGCTTCCCTCCGCCCACTTTTATGAAAATTACCTCCTTTATTGTAAACTGGGATCATTCTTTGAACTTAACATGCATTTGTGCTCTACTTAAAATGCAGCATTTTAACAAGACAAAACACACAGAACGTTTTAACAGGGATGAACTTTCCATCAAGGATACATTTTAAATAAGCCACAATTTACAAGAAAATGTCAAACACGCATTAAGTTTATAAGGAATCACTAAACTGCATGTAAGCAGCTATTTAAGTCTGAGGCCTTTCAATATTCAAATGATGCATGGGCTGAAAATGTCTCGGATGTAGCTGCTCGCTTCCCAATTCTTGCAGAGTCGGGGAAGAAGAGAATTTATTGGAAAGTTGGAGAAATGGGCTTTGAGGGGAAGTCAGAACACAAGGAATGGCAAGAGAAGAAAAAGCTGGGGCAAAACATAAACGAGTCAAGAGAGGAGATGATTTGTTTGGAAAAGGGGCAGGGGAAAAGGTATGGCTGGGACAAGCAGACCCTGGTGCAACGCTGAACTCTAGCCGTTCAACCATCCGCAGAACCAACAAAGGGATGTTTTCCCTGCAGGGAGCAAGCTCAGAGGGGTTTCTGCAGCAAGGAGTTCTGCAAACATCTGTCAAGATCCCTCTTGCTCTACTTAATCCATGCAAACATAGATTCCATTCAGGAGGAAGGAAAATTCCCCGTAGGGTGCTGGATCTTCTGCCAGCATATCCCCATTTGCCCTTGCAGTTTGGGGCCGAAGAGGCAGGTGGCCTCTGAAAGTGGGTCTCCCTCAAGCCCTCGTGGTAAAGACCGTACCTGCCACCTTAACTGGCCATTGCTAGTCATTTCAGCCAAATAGCTTCTAAAACCACTGGACTGCTGGTCTTAGCAGAAGAAACCAGCAGATCTACTTCACCTTTCCTGCAAGATGTGGATCATCCTGAAACTATGGCTCACAAAAAGGTGTTGGCTAGAGGTGGACACCTGATTGAAGACACAATAACCTCAGAGGTGGCATGATCACCTCAGACAAATGTGGAATTTGCCTGATGTTCGAGTGCTGCCACATATTTAAAGTGAAGCTTCATTAGGGTTTGAGCTGAGTGGCTCTTAAAACCAGACCTGCATTTCGTGGACAGAGGAAGCCCAAACTAGCAGCCCAGCGTGGCACCTGAGCACCACCCCTAGAAGCGGATGGAGACCACAGAGAACACAACTCTTGAATATTGTTGCCCCAGCTAGATGTGACCCAAGCTTGGCATTTCTCGGTGTGTCTGCTTCTTTTCACTTGGGACTGTGATGTCTGGGGAAACATTTGGACAAGTGATGGAAGGAAAGGCTTTCGAAAGACTCTCGTTTCCTTCCCTTCCCTTCTTTCATTTTTAAAAGAATGTCCATCTGCCCGGATGCTTCACAAGATGTTATAAGCATCCTTGGAAAAACCAGAAGGAAACTCTTCAAAACTGCCTGTTAAGTCCCTTGTTTTACAGCAGAGAAATTGGTGAATTCAAAGGAAGTACCTCAAAGGGAGTGTGGATAGAAGATACATTTAGTAATTCTGAAAAGAAAAATAGACTGGGAATTAAGAATGCCATGACAGAAGATGTTCTGAGAGAATTCGAGGGCAGCAGCTGATGCTGCTGTCCCACAGCAATCTATTAAAATGGCTCCTCCCCCAACCTCCAGATGCCTGGCAATTAGGGGCTGAAAAACATTTTCCCCTTGGTATGCAAATCGATAGGCAACATTATAATTAATTAGCAGTATAATGATGTGTGTTTTAAGCAGGACTACCATGTTTTCACTTTTAAAAATGTCAGGCAGGCATTAGACTGCAGGATGATGGTGCTCAGAACTCAGCCTCTTGCTGCCTCCCACTAGCCCTCCAGGCCATTGAAGGCCAGGCTACTCCTAGTTGTAAGTTTGGCTTCTTTGTTTTATCCAAGTTGAGTTTAAGAGCCGCACCACCCAATGAAGAATGTGTGCCGTGGTTTATGCTGATGGCGTTGCCAAGGGTGGGGCCAGAAGAGGCAGCAGCTGGAGCAGAAGAAGTCCAGGGGTTTCTGAACGATGCGGGAAGGAAGGAGAGAGTCTCAGGAAGTGGGCGATTCCTTGAAGAAGGAAGGAAGCACTTTTCACCAGCAGCCCCTCCCCGGATGCTCCTGTGTTGAGCACTTGCATTATTAACACCATGCTAAAAGATTTGCTCCTATTTCTCTACCCCCCTCCAAACCCCACACAAACCTCTCCCCTCTCAGTCTGCCAGCACAGTCGTTTTAACTCTACTCTGAAGTTATCAGAAGCAAATCTGAAGGCTGAGTTCAGTTGCTCCTGGCAATGTCAGATGGATTTCTATCACGTCATTGGCAGCTTCTGCACTCACAGGAGCCCCCCCCTCTGCTTTCTTTCAGGGCTGCAGGCGGGGGGTCTGGAGCGACAGACAGCCTGCCCAGCTGCCCACCCTTCTGTGGTGGGTCCTTCAGGGTCCAGGGTCTCTTTTGGGCCAGGTCTAGCACCAGGCTGCAGGCCAGTCCAGCAGAGAGATTGCCTCTGTCCACCCAAGCCCTGGAGATGCCTTCTCCACAAAGGGAAGCCAAGAACGTTCTTTAGTCTTGGGCCAAGGTGTGTCCCCCACCCCTTCTAGGGAGATTCCTGGCTGGGCCACTGCTATGAATGGGACAGTGTCCCCGGAGGGGCTTGCAGAGAACCTAAGGGGAGGGGTCCAAAGGGGGGAAAGATGAACAATAGACTTGGGGCAGGAAAAAATCGTCAGGTCCTAAAGAGTTGGGCCTTGTTCTTTGAGAACTTTCGGACTGACTGCATCTCCAGGGTGGGTAGTGTGTGTGTGTGGGGGGGGGGGGCTGAAGAAAATAAACCTTTTTAAAACGAAACTTTGTAAATGTCTCAGCCACCCCATGGTCTGTGTAAAGGGAATGTAACCTTTAACTATCAGTTGAGATTAAGAGTGAACAAACATCCAACTGATTATATCCAGGAAAAAAATACCATTTTATACTGCTTTCTCATTACCCCTATTTAAAATTCAATTCCTGACACGCATGTATTATATTAAGATTTCTAACAGGCTGTTCGCCCTCTGATTCCTATCATATATGATCATATGTGAGGCAGCTGAAAAGGGTCCAACCTTGGATGACAAACCCCCCCCCCCCATTTTATAATTTTCCCCTTGGAGAGATGCCCAGATATTTTCAATCTCTGCTTTTAGTTCTTTTAAAAAGATACAATGATTGCACTCAGCTCAGGGCTCCAGCGATGACTAATTCGTTGCAAAAGAACTTCGCTTATATTAGCGCACAGACTAAAATTGGAACGATACAGAGAAGATTAGCATGGTCCCTGCACAGGGAACCTAACTATGATTTATGGATCTGGGCTTTAGAAATAAATAAAACCTAAACGAGGAAATATCTACGGCTTGATGGTCTTTCCTCTTCTTCATTTTAAAAGCCATTTTATACAAAGTTGCTTTTCTTTTAACTATCTCCGGAGGTCAAAGGCAGATCTGGCATCTGAATGCCGTTGTTTCCTTGCCCTTAAGGGAAAGAGAAGGGGACGAATTGAACAGAAAACGGACACAGTTAAGAACTGGCGAAGGAACAGTGTTTCCCTACTACCATCTTTGCAACAGAACGAGCAATTCTGTATCCTGGTTTTAAACTGTTGACTTCATTGTGCCTTGCACAGTCCAGTGGCCAGAACAATTATAGCGCACTGCAGAATTTGCCAGCGGTGGATGTGCAGCTCAGCACACGGAGGAAGGAGGAGGAAGGACAAGGTGCCTTTAAGGGGTTCTGGAGTTTGTCAGGTTAATTGGGGCTTTGACTTACGACCGTCCTCACTGGACACGAGATGGAGGGCTTAGGAGCCAGCCTCTTTTCCTTGGCACAGGAGGCATTTGCTAAGGCAGACTCGGGGGTTGAGATAACAACAAGACTGACCGGGTGAGATCCAGAATGCAGCTAGAGTTCATCTAGTGATCGTTCAAAGTTACGTCCCTGAAAAAAGTGACTCTGATGACCATTTTTCACCCCTACGATCATTGAAGCACTCCCCACGGTCACGTGATCATAATTCAGACAGTTGGCAACTGACACATATTTATGACGGTTGCCATGTCCCAGGGCTCCAATGTGATCGTAAGTCGAGGACTAGCGGCGTGTCTGGCTGAAAAAAAGAGCCACGAGGCAGTCCCCAAAAGATGCCCAAGTGATATAAGGGGCTGGGTGAATTTGCCCCAACCTTCCTTCTTCCATGAGAGTGTGAGAAAAAAAAACAACCACAGAGGTGAAAGTTCATATATCTGAAGGCACCTTTCTTCTAACCTCAGCCCCTGGTCCCCGTCTCCCCCCCCCCCAGCAGTTCAGCCTAGTTAATTTCTTCTGGGATGACTGTCTCCGGAGGAATGGAGCAGAAGGTTGAAATATTCAAACATTATGGAAATCAGTTTGTCCTGTTCCTGAAAATCCCCAAGGATAGAGATCTATGATTAATTATCCCAAGTAGGGAAAGAAATGCCACAGCAGGCCCTTGTCAGTTCCAGGTTTTTGATTGTGTGCTATTGCTCTGTTGTGCTATGTAATTACCAGAACTGCAAAGTGTGGAACTGACCCCCTCTTGAAAGTCTTAATCCCTGCTACAAAAGGTTGCTGACATTCCATCTGCACATGCAGGAGTCCTTCACTGTCTGGGGTTGGGGGGTCATGCACCTGGACCAGTTGAGAGGCCATCATGTCTCTAGGCCAGATGAGAGTCTGTGTTTTACCCTAACTCTGTAGTGGACAAAGTTGAACCCCAAAGTTGTAAGACCTACCGAGAAGTGAGCCAATCCAATTGCGGAGCAAAGAGTTGCCCTGTTCTTCCTTCTTCCAGAATGGGGGTGGGGGGGGGGGAGGAGAGACATCTCCACTGGAGCCCTTTCCATGGTGCTGAATTGTGTTTCATAGCAAGCTGGGTTGCAAGATGGATTCTTGACTTTGGAATTACATTTTGCCTGGGGGTCTCGTGCATCATCCAGATCAACCCATGTATTCATATATTTAGCATTGCATGCTTGATTTCTATCAGTGCAGGCCCATATTGATTCTTGCATAGTTCTCAGAGGTTATGTAATGTGACTCTCTCTCTCTCTCTCTCTCTCTCTCTCTCTCTCTCTCTCTCTCTCTCTCTCTCTCTCTGTGTGTGTGTGTGTGTGTGTGTGTGTGTATGTAAGAGAGAGAGAGAGTGTTAAATCGGGTTTTGTGAAATTGAGCTTGCAATTCATGACATGCCATTCTTTTTCCAGTTCTCCGCAAAACATTGGCACAACTGAGAGATTTTGAGCAGGCCAAAGGAGTGAAATTTCATTTCTCTTCGGCATCCAGGAACAAAAAAACAATAACAAGCCTAAGCAGTTTTTGAAAATAAATGCAGCCCAGAGCTTTCCTACAACACCAGCAAGAGTAAAGAAAAACACTCCTGCACAATTTTGCTCTAAGGTACTTACCAGCCATTTAGCTCAAAGAACAGCAATAATTAAAAAAAGGAGGACGCTTAAATGCCTGCGCCATCAGCAGAAAGAGCTGTTAAGGCCCACTGGATTTTGTCGGCTGCAGCATAATTGGTGTACCGATTGACATGGCTCTTTTCTCCAGGTCCACCCACATCTTGGGATGAAGGAAGAAGTCTCTGGCGGTGATTCTGGGGGAGACAAACATTTTGTTTCTCAACCTGGAGGTAATCAGGAGGAGAGCACAGAAACATTCAGAGACTGGGCAACTGCCCCATCCTAAGACCCTTCAGGCTGGCTGATTGAGAGTTGATGCCCCCAGGATTAGGTGCCTGCCATGCTGTAGTCCAGGAAGTCCTACCAAAAGGTCCCACAAGGAGACCACTGATCAGGATCTGAGTCTCTTCAGTGGTAACAAAGACTGGCAAAGCCAGCAGAATTTCCAGAAATGGGTGGTGTTTATGTCTTTTCTCAGAGCGCCACACCTGAGGAGTGCTACAAGCCAACCATCCAGCCAGGTGATGATGCCCTCAGAGGAACTAGTAGATTTTCTTATTGTGAACTGTTTGTTGTGTGGAGAGGTAAGCCTGGAACAAGCAACTGGCGCTTCAGTCCCAATGCTGGGCTTCTTGAAGCCAGTTGCACTTCTTGAAAATTAGGAAGTTCTGAGGAAGACTCTCCTTGAGGAGGGAGGGCATCACAGAATCCACAAGACTTGATGCTGCCAGGTGACAAGTATGGAAGACAGGGAGGATTTGGTTGGCCCCACAAGGTAGCCATTTAGGGGGCAAACACTTCAGACATTGGCAATGGGGTGTAGAAAGCTGCGGTCAACCTTCGGCAGGTTGAAAACTCCCCAAAGAGACTCTCATTTCCTCCTGAGGCCACTTGTTGTGATCCAAATATAAATATCCCTATTTAATGCTAATAGAGCTTCAGGTCAATTTAATATCCCTTATTAACATTTGCATTGGCAACTTTCCTTGAGTAATTAGAGGAACAGAATTACAAACACTTTGCCGGGAGGGATAATTTGAGGAAGAGGTCCAATGATTTGTGAAAGGCTTAATTGGGGTCATCTGGCAGGTTCCATCTTGAGGGACGTCCAAGCCAGGAAACCTCAGGACTGCACGATAAAGCAAGTGATGTCCTGGGCAGAACCGCCTCTGGGAGAGCCAGAGTGGTTTTAAGGCTCATGGTTATTAGAGGGAAATTGTGGGAGGCCTCCGGGAAAACTTATTTTCTTTTCAACCAAGGCCCTTCCTGTTTACTCACTCGCTCTTTTCTCCCTTCCTTGAGTATCATGTAAAGGCCTTTTTGCTGAGAATAATTTTCAAGTATCATTGATTTGTGGAAAGGGAGTTGTGGCTGGTATATATTACACGCAGGAGGATGGGGTCGCTTGATCAAGAAAAAAGACGAGGACCCTCTTGGAGAGGAGATCTGGAGTAGATTTCAGGAAGAGGCCTAAGCAAGGTCATTGCAGTGGGTGGGCTTCAGTTTTTATTGTGGGAATGCAAGGCTGCAGAAATGCATGCTTTTTCCCCCTACTGTATTTTGAAGGACTGTAAAATGATGAAGCTGCTTTTCAGGGCTGATCTGAATCATTTAGTCACAGCATGAACACATGATGAATAACACCCTATTTCACTCTACTATTCATTTTTTTTTAAAAAAAAATATGTGGTACATCATGTGCAATTAAGTCACATTTCAATACCTCTTAATTTTCTGAGATTAATGCTGGGTGTCTTAACCTTGTGTGCAAGCCTTTAAGAGAACCAGATTTTTATTAGCTTCATCGGAATATCAAATTATTCTGAGTAATAAAGCAACAATGATTTAAATTTTGGAGACAACCTCTTTACTGATGAAAGGAAACTGGTAAAGATCCTGGACTTCCAGAGACAGGGTTGTGTGGATGCCGTTAAATATATTACAGGGAGCTGATGAAGTTCTAATTGATCTGGAGACACAAGCCCACCCAGATCCTTCTGCTTTTTTTGGAGAAAGGTTCAACCATCAATTGAATGGCAGCTATCATTCCTTAAGACATAGATTTCTTTCTTACAATTATGGTAGGATCCAGACCATCAAAGCATTTGAAGAACTTGGAGGAATGTCCAATGGAAGGAGGCCTGTTGTTGTGGTATGTGAGACAAAGACAGGAAGCCGATTACTGGCAGAATAATAGAAAAAGATGTCTAGCCTCAGAGCAGTTTCAGAGACCTGAAGAGCTGGTGGCCTTTCCCTTCTCTTGATGTGTTCTAGTTGGATGTTCACCCATCAGGGATGTCTTGGATTTCTGCACTAAGAGGGGGGTGGAAATTATGGCCTCGAGGGCCCCATCCAATTTGCCAGAATGAAACGGGCTAAATCCAGACATCTGTTTTTCAGATGTTAAATATGTGAAGGGCATGATCTGCTCGAGCAAGAGTGTTTTTCAGGCCCTTCTACAGAGAAAACGTGTTGGCAGAAATTTGAGATTTGAAGGCTAATAAATAAGTAAAAGGTAGTTTTTAATTTAATACCATCTCGTTCTCTGCTGCGGAATTCTTACAAGAGTGTTTCCAATTCCTGTAATGTCTGTTTTTCTCGTAGGCTCTTCGGCCATTCACTTTTAATCTCCTCAGTTTGGTTCATGCAAAGGAATCATTTGTATAGCAGACAGAGGGGAGCTGGGGGAGGGCCAGGCTTCTTTGATATTGTTTCCTCCTTTTATGCTTTCGCTGTTAGGGGGGAAATGCATCATCAACGCACCAGAGAAGATGACAAAGTTTTGGTCACCCCAGACTTCAGTCTCCTCACTGGGAACTTACGAGCAACTGTCGAAGTGGCAGCTGGGAGCCATTATGATGACAGAGCTGAGCAGTTTAAGTAATATAAGATCATTTCTTCTATCCCATTAAATTTCTAATTTCTTTTGCAAAAAAACATGCATTGAATAAGAAAAAAACAACTCTCCACTAAAGCTGTGGCTTATTCTATTTAATTAGCTGCCTTTTATGAAAAGCAGGAAAACATCAGCCGCACTTAAATGCATGGAGGGAAATACATTTTGGTTACACAGCTCATCCATCTTCGGATGGGACGATCAATCACTCGCTGAGCTCCCTCTCTCCTGGGCCTGGAGATGCTCTGGACTAAGAGCTGAACGTGGGACCAGAATTCGGGGAAGGAGAAAACACTGGAGATTTTCAAGGGTCCTTCTAATATTTGCGGTCATTGAATATTTGAAATTGACTTCCAAACCGTCAAAAAGCTTAACTGTCATTTGAGATACGCACCCAGTTTACTAAGGAGAGCTGATGTGGGGTGAAGAAGCTGCAGAGAAGGGATCTTCTCCCACCCGTCACCTCTGGATGGGGGTCTCTCAAACAGGCTATCAGAAGAAAGCAGAAACAGCCATCTGGGCAAAAATCACATTTTTAAAAAATTTCTTGACACAATATGTATCCCATCAATTCCATCCCTATGGGCAGCTGGGTCCAAAATAGAAGAGCTATCATAAAATAGCTACCATTGGTAATATTATAAATTGCTGGGGGCTAAGGAATACCTACCCCCCACCCCCACATCAAATTATGAGGAGGATCAAGATGGAGACATTGAAGAAGCCAAGTGCATTTTAACTGGAGAAGAAAGAAAATAAACATGGATACCAGGGGACACACACGAGCACCATGGCTTAATGTGAGGAGAAATGAGACCACAATCGATGCAAACTTCACAATTTCACACTCTGCAAACGAAGCAAATGCTGTTACAACTTAATGTGTTGTACTTTTGGAGACCCAGCAGAGCTCAGGCTGCCTGGATTTGCGCACGGGGCCAAGCCATGGTTTGTTGAACAAGTCACTGTGTTGGCCTTTCAAAGGAGAAAAAAACAGGACTTGCTGGCTGAAGCCATCATCAAATGCTTGCTTTCAATTAGCAATCAGAAACCTACAGTGCGACTCTTACCCTTTGCGAAAGCAATTTCCAATTGTTTAGCTCATTTACTCGATTCTTGCCTTTCACAGTGAACCTGCGGTTCGATTGGCACAAGGCGACGTGAATTATTAAAATTAACCTCCCTCTGCTCATTTGAATTGCGTAGCTAGAGCCCCCTCCAGGGCAGCGTGCGTACTATTTCTTCCTTTGATGGATCATAATATGATCCCTTTCAAGTACTCTAAGTAATAGCATCACATCAAAGCAGTTTCCCCTCTTTATCTTATTCACAAATTGTTACAGTGCATATTAAAGGCGAGACAGTTTTAATATCACTTCCGTACTAATTTGCCAGTTGAAAGGTATCATTTTCTCTACAGCCGTTGCCTTCTTCCTCACCCCATTAATATCTTGGCCTCATGAATATCCCTAACTTAACATTTTGTCTTTCCAGTGGTTCCCACCCCGCACCCACAATCTAGGCAAATAATAGATTTTTTTTAAGGCAGGTGTAAACAGGGGAGAAATAGAAGGCTTGTTTAGATTCAAGCAGTTCATGCTACAAATGACAAATCTAATTTTCAAAGTGTGAAGGATGCTACATTCCATCCCTGGTCACCTGGGGGTGGGGCAAAAAGGAAGCGATGTCACATGGTGTCACATTTGTCCTTGGCACAATAATGGCATGACACATTAGCAATGATGCTCCAAAGGTGCTTTTTCAAAAGGCAACTGGACTTTGTTTTTCCTTGAAGACATTTTGCTTCTCACACAAGAATCTTCTTCAGTCCTGACTGACTGGTGGAGGGTGGAAGGATTTACATTCCTTGCAGTCCTCTGGTCATTAGCACTCTCTCTGAGAGTGTTGAGGCCACTTGGGGGTTTTTCTGTGCCCCCTCAGGGTCGCCTGAATCGGAGTGCAAATGAGTGTGGAGCCTTCTTGGAGCTGCTGAAAGGATGGTGTTGTCAATAGGAGATGGGTGGTGTCCTCTCCCTCACCCTCGGTCGAGAAAGGGCCATTCAGTCTCATGGTAGAGGGCCTCTTTGGCCCCTCTTTCAAGTCAGTGGTCCTCTTCAAGGAAAAACCAAGAAAGTCCAGTTGCCTCTTGAAAAAGCACCTTTGGGACCACCATGACCTGGATGGCTGAGACTCTCCATAGACCCAGGATGGCTTCTGAGCAGAAGGCAGAACCTGCCCTGGGTGGTGAACGAGATCAAGAACAAATCAGATGTGGAAAAACACCTCCAAGATTAATTTCAGCGAGATTATCCTTTATCCCTCATGGGCGGAGGAGATGGGCTGGAGTTTACCAGGTCCTGAGGGACTTATTGGGTTTGGTTGGTGCTTGTAATTTATTTGCAGTCAAGAATAATGATATCTCTGTCTGTTTCGTTAGCCTTCGGAAAGTGAACTGTTCCTGCTGGGGTCTTGATCTCAGCTTCTATGTTTGAGCTGCCTTTGCAGAATACCAGATTTCTCAAACTTGCCCGGTCACCCTGCCATTGACTTAAAAAAAAAAAGGGCTGCTATATTTTTGGAACAAAGGAATTGCCTTCCAGAAATATTTGCAATTTGTACTTAAATCTTTGCCAGGCCCGATTCTCTTATGTAAGAGAGTTAAACAGAATTAAAATTTCTATAAGACGCCAACGCACTCCGACCTCCCCACTTCCTGAAGTCCTGCGGTCCAGAAACACCGCGGCTGTTTCGCTCCCTTTGTGCTCAGCCGTGATTTTAGAATCATTAATAGATGAAGAGCGGTTTCACCTCTTCCTCCCTCCCTCCTTCCTGCCGGTCCACCTTCTTTCTCATTCTCTTTCAGAATACTTAATGGTGAAGAACAGTTTTAAACTTCTTCTTTTTTCTTTTCAGCCCAGGAAATGAAATGGAATAGAAAGACTCATTTGGAGTGCTGAAAAATTGAGGAGGCAACGTCTGAGCACCGGTCCTCCTCAGCCGAACAGGGCTCGGCACGTGAGAAGGCGCTCCCGTCTTGTGGACCGAGATTTGTCGGAGGTCCCCATGCAGCATCCAGGATTGCCTCAATCCCCCCAAAAGCAGCCCCCTTTCGGACCTCTCAGTGGCAACTGGGGCGCCCACCCACCCCACAGGATAAGTCAGGGATGACCCAATTTCCACCTCTTTGTTCTCACCACTTTTCATCATTTCTTTGCAGGAGGGAAAAAAATCTTTTCACGGTGGAAGACCAAACTGCCACAGGGGTCTCTGCAGGCAGCCTCCCCTCCCAAAGAGCCGGTTTTCAGGGGGAGGCCCTGGGAACCCCAGGGTGCTGGCTGGGTGTTGGGCTGGGAATCCTGCAATTTTGGTCCCAACACATCTGGAAGGCTGCAGATGTTATGTATACCCTCCTTTCCCTCTTCAGAGCTCAGAGATGTCTCCAGACAGTGTCCAGGTGGGTCTACAGCAGACACACGGCATCACTTGACTTGTTCTGCTCCAAGGGACCTTGGAGGTCTTCTAGTCCAACCCCCTGCTAAAGCAGGAGACCCTAGACCACTCCGGACCAATGGCTCTCCAGTCTCTTCTTGAAAACCTCCAGTGATT
Organism: Protobothrops mucrosquamatus; assembly: GCF_001527695.2. NCBI lineage: Eukaryota > Metazoa > Chordata > Lepidosauria > Squamata > Viperidae > Protobothrops > Protobothrops mucrosquamatus. Next base: position 760,055 of record NW_015386439.1, read on the forward strand.
TTTTTTCAACCTTCTCCATATAAAGTGGGCAGGTTGGCAAAAGGGAGGGCAGCTTAACTTCATAGCTTGTGGAGGATTTACCCGTTCCTTCCAATTTATGGGAGCACAATTTTGTGGCTGTGCTGGAGTGATTTAGGCTCTGCTCACCACCACCCCCCGCCCCCTCTCCATATTCTGCAAAGCAGCTGTACCTGGACCTCCTTGTGGTGGGATGTGATTCAACCCTCTTCCTTTTAGGGAAGGAACACCCAGATTTACACCTCAATCCCCAGTGACATCTCCAGACGTGCCCCTAAGGTTGATGAGCAACAACTTCTGGAATTTTCTTAAACCTTGATAATGAAATGCCTGACAGATTGTAAATCTTCTGAGCCACTGAACCTCCGTTCGGAGCCTTCAGCCCTTCCCTGCTGCCTAGTCTCCTCTTAGGTGGAAAAAGGGATTCTTCATGGTCTTGGGCAAAGACTTCCAGTGCTGCATTTCAGTCGCAGTGTCTCCCGACTTGTGCTGCTGAGACACGTTCTCACAACAGTGTGTCTCTCTCCCTGACCCCTTCTGCGAAGCCACCACATAAATTGTTCTCTCTGGATGCTGTAAATCCAAAACCCGGGGAAAGGGACGATGAATTATGACATTTTCATTTTATAGGCTAGGTTTTGATCGGCTGGACCAGCTAGCTACTCCCGGAGGCTTTGAGGCTGTGCAGGCTGGCCACGGCCTACAGCAAGGGGGAATGGAAGTCATCTTATTATTTGGTGACTTTCAGGGGCTAATTCAGTAGTTGGGTGAAGCTCTGAAGAATGGCCTGGGGGGCAAACCCCTCTTCTAGGACTGCGCCCCCCCAAAAAACTCTTGGCCTTCAATGGATGCTGCCTGTGATTCAAAACAGATGCCTTCTGACTATTAACTGTTTCCTATTCTCTCATCCATAGATTTGCCATCTCCTCTTAAAACCTTCTAAGATGACCTTCCTCACCTTGGTTGGCAATGAAGTCCACTAGAGGAAGCAGTATTCCCAAAGGTGCTTTTTTAAAAGGCAACTGGACTTTGTTTTTCCTTGAAGATGTTTTGCTTCTCATCCAAGAAGCTTCTTCAATTCTGACTGATCAGCTCGGTTCTTCAGTCAGAACTGAAGAAGCTTCTTGGACAAGAAGCAAAATGTCTTCAAGGAAAAACAAAGAAAGCACCTTTGGGACAACCATGACCTGGACGACTGAGAATCTCCATAGACAGAGGAAGCAATTGTTACTTATTTATTAAATTTATGCCCTGCCTTTTCTCTAGCAGATACTCCCTCCCCCCATTTCCCCCAAGAATAACCCCATGAGGCTCTTTGCTTCTAAATTGGTCCAAAGCCCTGCATTGGCGGTTTCATGGCTTCAATATCTGAAGAAGGTGGAGAACGTTGTGCAAACTGCCAAGCACCCTCTCTTTTCCTCATTATGCACAGGTGGTGATCTCTCTCTGTCTTATCTTGCACGGTGTCACTCAAGGAAGGAGCTCTACTGAATGGATCCTGAGAACAAACATATTTTGATTATCTACTTTATTTCCAAATCACCCTTTAGCTGTTGACAGATTATATTCCTCACTGCATGTTTAACTAAAACATCAATATGGAGTGAGTTTGCCAATATTTGCAGAAGGATTTTTGTCCTGTCCACATTTGACATCTGCTCAGTTCCAGTTGCGGAAGACAAGTTTTGTTTTCCAAAAGAGAGAAAGCCTGGAAGGAGGAATGGAAAGAGGGGAATGTGTGCCACATCAAGATTTTAAAAAAAGGGAAGATAAGTACGGAGGAGGTCTGTTGGGCTAAGGCCGTTTCCCCCCCTAGAGACTTCTCACATCTTCTAGAGACACCCAAAGATCATTGTCCCAAAGTAACAATAATGAGGACAGGGTTTTATGTCACTCCATCCACGGCTGATAATGTTGTGAAGATGCCAGAAGTCACTTGGGAAACAGCCATACCGAACAAGCAAGGAATCTGTCAATTTCATTTTCTCATTTTTCTCAAGCCGATTTTTCCCCATTTCTGCAAGAGTTTCTTTTTTCTAAAAGCAATTTGTGCCCATACTTCCTAATAAATATACCTTGATATGCAATTTTTCCGCATATGCACCTTTGGGGCCACGCTTCTCTTAATAGAAGGGTTTTTTAAAAATATTATTCATACACATATACACACAGAGAAAACATTCATCCTTCTCACAATGTTTACGGAAAGGTTTTAAACAGGAGTACGATGAATGATTTGGAGACCTGCACATCCAGAAGGAGAATCTTCCAGGTGACGGGCTGCTTCGAGAAATTAAGGCGCTTGCATTAAGTTCCAGCTGAACTCATTTCTTTCCTGTGCCTAATAAAGTGCCATTTCTACATGAATCTTTGTGATGGACGACTCCAAAGCCAGGAGCTGTGATGAATGATCTAACAGGAATGCAATTCGGTAATAAATAGGAGAGCTATATTTCCCATCTTCATTGGAGGAGGAGGAGGAGGAGGGGTGGACCTGAATTTCATGTCAAGGTTGCTTCGATGGGAAGCTTCAGGCTTCATTGCTCCCTCTAAAGACAAGAAGGGAAACTGGTTTCCATGGCCTGGAGTGGACTTTCTTCACCTGATCTCTCAAATCAGCAGCAAATATTCAATCTGCTCCAGGTTAGGTCTGCAGGCACTCCAAAACAGGACTTTAGGAAGAGAGCAGGGCTGTAGTCAGTTCTCCATGTTGCTGAGATGAACTAGGTGAATGGAAGACACCCCAAAACTGCAACTTTGGATGCTGAATGTGACTCAGCTGAGGTCTGGTCCAGTAGAAGAGAATCTCTGTGGCTCCAGGTTGAACTCTAGAGTCCTTGGTGGCCCCAGAGCTTGGCTGTTTTCTTGCAGACATTTTGTTACCCAACTAAGTAACATCATCCCTGCGAGGGAGGGTGGGGTTTTCTCCCTATTTAAATAAGGAGCTTCCTTCTCTCCAAGAAATCTGGGGGTGCTCCAGCCTCTGCTTCTAGGCAGCCATGAGCAGGTATTCCTCCTCTGTGTTGGAGACCAACATCTCAGTTCTTACAGGCTGCACCAGTTCTCTTCTGATGGCAGTTTTTGATGGGCTGTTCTGAGATTCTCAATTTGCTCAGATACCCCACGATCTGGTTCTACCTCCCATCAAATACTCCAGAAATGGACAAATTACTCAGAGCCCCCGCAGCTTCTCCTCCATCATGCAGGACCGAGAGGTGAGTAGCCGCTTCCTAATTCTCTTCCACGGAGACTACCATGATTTCTGGCCGGAGGGCTCAGTCTATCATGCTATGTTCTTTTCCACAATTCCGATTTCTCACGTGGCTGTTTCACTTTAGTTTTTATTCTTCTGCGTGGAAAAATTGATTGTTGCCCAAAAAATCCAAAACAGCCAAGTACTTATAAATTTGATGGATTTTGGACCTGTATGTTTCTTTTCTTCACACCAAGCCCAGGGGGTGTTGGTTAGAAACTGGAAATTAATCAAAATTAAAGGCTGAGACATGATTTTCTGCCAGAACCTAAATCATCAAGATGGACTTGCTGGATCCTTTTCTGGCCCACTTGGTTTACCTCTATGGAGTCCATAAAATTTTCATTCTCTTTGTTTATTCATAATGATTACTGTATGAAGTGACTTGGCTTCCCTGTTCCCCCACTGAATTGTTTTTGTTTGTATTGATTCCTAAATATTGGACTAGCTTCAATCTATAATGCAGGATGGAGGTGGGAACTCTAAAATGTCATCTGTTGGCTAAATATTTTGTGGCATTTCTCACCATTTATTTTGACACAAATAAAGATGCGCTACTGAAATATTTTCAGCTTCTGGAAGCCTGTCAATGTCTCCCAGAGCCACCTTCTCTAGAAAAACGGCACCTGAGCCCTTCCTGGTCATAAACCGAGAAGCCGCTTGGGTTGAACAGTCAAGCAGGCTCAGGGGACGGACTCACAACCTGTTGGTTGCTTGCGTTTCTACCTTGTTGCATTCTGGATGGTGTTTTTTCACGGGAAGCACTTACGTGTCCTTCAAGGGGTCTCCACAAGCTGTGGTCAACTAGCCCAGATGATGGGCATGAAGACACACAGAAGACAGAGGCAGAATTTCAGCGGTGACATTGTTCGGCTGCCATCTTTTGACCGTACCTTGTGGACCCCCCATGGAATTTTTGCCATGCCCCAGTTGGGCAGATTTTAGAAACAGATCACAGATGGAGCTTTCTCTTTATCATGCTCCCAAGATGTAACTCCATCGACCAGCACTTCCTTCCCGGGAACCCCCAAAAGATTTTCACGGGATGGGAGGAAACCCACTTGCTTGCTGTAAAACATTCCCTGGCAGGAAGCTGCCACAGCCCACCTTCACGAAAGGCTGGTGGGTAAATGGTTGGGGTCCTGCTGTGCCAAAATTTAACAAAGAGGGAATTATTACATGCTTGGAGAGAGATCTTATTAATATGGGTTATAATTTAAATTGAATTGCATTGCAGAGGCATTTTAAAATAAATTTAATTTCTGTCTTGACCAACTTACTCCTGGCCCTATCTGTATTCACTTCTTGGGTGTCCTATAGAAGGCCCTTGACCCATGCCTGGGCAAACTGTCCGTGGGGCCCCACAGAAAGGAGAGCCCCCACATTTCACAGAACTGTGAACTCTCCCTCTCTTGCAGCAAAAGCATTACATCCAGTGAAGGCAGCCAAGATCTTGTGAAGGGAAATGACGTGGCCTCTATCAACTTATCCTCAGCTCACTGAACAGAGAAATTAGCATGGGAACCAGCAGTGCTAAGGGAGCAAAATTAAATCTCAGAGACTGGCAAAAATCTGGCTCCAGTTGCAAGCATTTTGACCTTTCATTGCAAAGAGGCAAGCGCCAATGGAGCTTAAATTACCAGGAGCAAGACCTGCCTCCAGTGTTCTTCGGCTACTCAGTCATCTGCTCGCAGCCTGAATTTGTCCCTGCAAACCTAGACATTTGCTATCTGATCTGTTGAACAGCTGTCTTCTCCCAAAACTCCCCAGTCTAAATGCATTGACTTCTTGGTGGGACAGATAGCCTCCACGTGTCCATTTTAAATGGCGGATTAGTGGCATTTAGTCTGGCTTGCTTGCTTGCAACCTTCACCCCGATTTGAAGCAGGCGTCCCCTTCAATGATGGGTTGGCGCATCTCTTTTCAGACCGTGCACATGGGCTCTGGGAAGTTGCCAACAGCATGTTAGAAAAGTGGAGCTGTGCCAAGCTTTGGTTTGGAGAAATGTCGAGGGCGGTGCGGTCAAATCTCTTGATCAAAGCAACTTTCCAAATTAGATTGGATCAATCAGATCAATGATTTGAGTTGAACTAAATTAGGTGGGTCCTATTTTTATAATGAATTGACTTACTGAAGTAAATCAAATGGATTAGGGACTTGAATCTCTGAACCTGATCAGCTTTTGGACTCAACCGGCCCAAATCAGCAAGATTACATGGATCAGATCAGAGAGGAGTCGCCCCCTGCCCTTCTGGCTTCCCACCCCAGCAAGGACGCCTCCAGTCCAGGATATTGTTTCCCACAACAGTCGACATAAATCCCTTCCTTTCAGTCTTCCTACTATCCCTGTGAGCTATTTTAGGCTGAAAGGAATATTGAATATTGAGAAGGGACCAAGTTGTGCCCTTGCCGGTGTTCTTGTCACTGCAGTTTCTATAATTTCCTGTCTGTCCTGGTCACAGCATCTGTGGAATGTGAAAGGCATGGTCAAAAACACCCCAAAGCCCCCAATTTTGGGAGAGGTTCCTTTGGGGGCTCTTGCATGCCGGGTTCCATCCTCTGAGAAGACCCTTTTGGAAGCCTAGAGGCACCCTGGCAGATAGATAAGATCAAACTGAACCAGGGACCAAACTTCCTGGCTTCCGACTCCCCAATAAGGTTACTCCTGCCCTCCCCAAGCTGAGAATCACGAGCCTGACAGCGACGTGATGCTGCTCACTCTTTAAATAAAGGGGGGGATGTGATAAAGTCATGATTAACAAGGGCTGGCTTATTTAAAAACAATCACTGAACGCGTCTTTTCCTTTCTCATAATAACCTCTTGCCTTCTGGAGCAGTCTTGTGATGTGACTGGGGCCCGTCTGAAAGCCGTTCTCAAATTTATTCATAGAAATCTTTCTTTGGCCAAAGGCCTGAATGTGACTGATGGAGAATTATGTCATCTCTAATAAAACCTGAAATTGATTTGCACTTCCTGCCTGCCAGGACAAGACAAATCTCTGCCACGCAAGGCTTCAGCAGCCTTCTCGTTGTGGTTGAAAAGGACGCCCGGCTCCTGAAACATTTATAGCTGGCGTGGAAAGAAGCCACGTCCCAGATATAGATAGGCCTCCCTGATGTGCAAGGCAACCAATTACTTTTCTCATTGAACTTCCCCTTCCTCTGCCCAAAACTGCCATTTCTTTTCCAAGGCAGCTTCATGGACCAAGCCAAGCCCACTTGCTGTCCCTGCAGGCTGAGAGAAATCTGGGAATCTTGAACCTTTCGTGAAGGTGACGCCGACATTCCTCTGGACTCTCTCCAAATGCTTCAGGAGACCAGCCCCTCCTTTTCCTCCCGTGCTGGTGTGACAAATGCTCCAGTGATGTGATCTTGGCTCACTTCCTGGCCTTGTCAGAAGTCGCCCTTGCTGAGAGCCTTCTTGTCTTGACAAATATTGAAAGTCTGGGAGACAAACATCTGTTAAAGTGCAATGTTGTTCAACATATTTATAAATGGGGGTCCTTGGTGCTCCCTGAGCTTGGCGGTGGACTCGCAGATACAGTATTTCATTACCCAACCAGGTAACACCATCAGGGCGAGGGAGGGTGGGTTTTGCTCCCTGTTTGTGTACAATAGCTTGCCTTGCCAGTGTTGGGTGTTTGCGTGTGGGTTTTTTCCTTTCATAGTTTCTTGATTAGGGTATTGCATATATTATTTATAAATGACCTGGGCTTAGGGTTAGCATTAGGGTTAGGCAGAATCAACAGAAGTATAACATCAAGATTTTTTTTTTAAAGGCTTAATTCCCCTCTACACATTTGGCCAGACCTAGAATGTTGCTTCTATTTTGGGGTCCCACTTTTCAGGAAGGCCATTCATAAACTGGACCATCTCGAGAGAAGATCAATGTCCAGAGGAGATGAAGGACCTGGAAGGAAAAGCATACAAGAAACGGTTGGAGACATGTTTGACCTGGAGCAGAGAAAACACGGGCGCTCAAGTATCTGATGGGTTTTATAGAAGATGGAACAGAATTGATCAGAAATGCTTGAGAAGAAAAACATTATACTAGACATCAACAAGAAAAAAAAATCCTAACGGATTTCAATAATTCTAAAAGCTGATGGATGACGGGGCAAACTGCCTCTAGAGTGATGGAGGACTTTAAACAGAAGCTGGATTGTGTGCAGTTGGGGGGGGGTTCTACATTGGTGATTAGGGGGTTGGGCTAGATGATCCCTAAGGTCTCTTCCAAGCCTGATAGTCTATTGTTTTATGATTGCCCACCCCAGGACTCTGCAGTCTCTCTGGTTCTTCTATTCAACCCCATGAGTAGCCTTCAAGAGGGAACGCTTCCTCCCAAGAACCTATTCCGGATGGGGGAGTGTGGGTTGATGCTTCAAAGGGCTGGCAAGAGGAGAAATCAACACCACCTGGAGGATGCCTTTCCCTTGCTTCCAGCACTTGGGTTAATTTTGAAAAGCCCCAAGAGAAATTTAAAAGGAATTCTCTAGCAGCCCCAGAAAAAGGCAGAACAATCTCATTTTTCAGCAGTGTGAGCAACTGCAGCTGGTGTGCGCAGGAATGTAAACCCATCACTGACGCTGGATTTCAGAAGTCAGATTCTGGGTTGGATTGATTATGCTACCCGATCATTTTGATGTCACGTGTATATCACAACACTTCCTTCTGTTTGCACAACAAGCTGGAAGGTGATGGGAAGAGTTTGTTCTCTTCCAACCGGCAAAAGCAATTTGACGTGGACTCCTGCTCTTTCGAAGAGGGAGGCTGTTGGGCTATTGATCAAGAAAACAAAACTAACCTTCAGACTGACGGCTGGCGTGGAAGAGATACGCTCCCTTTCTTCTCATAAATCTTCCTCCACAAGGGAGGCATCAATCACTATTAGGCTTCCTCCGAGGAGGTGGATGGAGATTGGTGCTGATCTGGTCAACTGGGGGAACCTGTCTTTCAACCTTTCCCTTTGCCCCTGGGCTCTCTGAAGCAGCCCCATTCCTGCGTTTTGGAGCGTTGAAGAGCTCCATCAGCTTCGTCAAAAGGGAGAACAATGTGGTCTCAAAGGGCAAGCAAGGGTTGTGAATTGCCTTCTGTTCCAATTAGCTATGCAAAAGCTTAGGATGAGCCATGGCGGCGCAATGGTTAGAATGCAGCATTGCAGGCTGACTCTGCCAGCAGTTCGATCCTGACCGGCTCAAGGTTGATTCAGCCTTCTATCCTTCTGAGGTCGGTAAAAGGAGGAGCCAGATGGGTGAGGGAAATAGACTGATTCTGTAAACTTCTGTAAAAGTTCTTCTAGAAGAACTTGAGAAGCTAACAGCAGCTGAAATGATCCATTTTCTGGGATCATTGCCAAAGAAAAGAGAATCTGAAACTCTTGTAAGACCAACCTTCGACAGTCTTTGTCCTAAACAAATCAAACAAACCACAACGGAGTTTGACCTTCCTCCAAATAAGACACCAATGTTTTCTTCCCCTCTCTAGTCTCAATTCTTGTGCCCAGAATCAAGGACATTGGCTAACCATGCCTTGGAAATCTTTCTGAAATGATCACAGGGCTCCAAATTCTTCTTCCATTGTCCATCTGGCAGATGTCCCTGGTCTTTCTCCTCCTCCATACTTCAGCAGAGTTTTCGTTCACAAAATGAGTGGTAGCGTTTGGAATCAGGAACGCCACTTTTCACTCTTCTCTAGTTATGGACATAGTTCAATGAGCTAAAATTGTCCCAAACAAGTCCTAGTGAAGAAACCAGAACATAAAGAGGTTGAGTTGGAAGCCTAAGTAGAAACCATGTTGTATCAGGTCAACAAGTTATGTCCTCCAGAGTTAGAGGTTGTATCACTTTAGGAAGAAGCTGGACAATTCACCTCAGGCTCTGATGCTGGTTTCCCCACAATTTTGCTAGACCCCGGCCGCACAAGAGGACGAGAGACCAGAATAGCGTAAGCCATTTAAAGATTTAGTCAGAACAGTTCTTGTAGAAATAACACCTTGAGCATCAGGCACAGAGTTGATAGCAATGACCTTTATTTATTTATTTCCAGCATTTGCATCTTGCTGACTCTAGAAGGACGCCTGGTGGATTGCTCAAAGCTGCACACGGAATCTATTAAAATCATCAAAGACGCTCTGCTCCCTCATCGGCCCACGTTCCCCAATGTTTCTGAAGAATATTTATACTTTTCCTTATTCAAAAGTTGCCTTTGTTTGGATCAAAGAAAAGAGCTCATCCTTTTTGCACTGACCTTATTCCCATAAATAGAAAGTAGCTGAGCTTCACCAGGCAGTCAGCTTAAAATGGTTGGTTATGCAGCAATGAAATAAGAGATTAATTTACTGTAATTATGAAGCAGCGAATCTGTTCAGCTGACTGGAATTAAGCATAGTGAATGTTTAGCATTTAAATACTGTATTTGACACCAACGTATTTCTTACTTTTAATTAACAGCAGTTCCTCTATGCTAAAGAAGGCTTTGTTGCCAAATTGTTGTGAGCACACACTCACACAGAAACACAAACCACCATGCTAGAAAAAGAAAAAAAAATAAACTGTTGTTAATACTTTGGATAATTTGGAACAGAGAAGCACTCACATTAATCTTAGCAGCTGTAAAAATCCTTTTCACCAGGCCAGTAAAAAATACAGTTTGGGAAGATGGAAGTAACCTACTTTCATGGCTCACTATATGGGACTGAAGTGAAGGAGACTATTCAAGAAGGAATAAAATTCCCCAAGAATTCTTTCTCTCCAAACTTCACTAAATCCTGGAGTTTTGCCCCAGAGTTGCTCCTTTATTTCTAATAGACCTTCTGGTACCAATACAAGAGAATTTCTGTCATCCAGGTGGAACCTGTGGTGTCCTTGGTGCTCTCTGAGCTTGGTGGTTTTCTTGCAAACGTTTCATGACCTAACTAGGGAACATCCTCAGAAGGGGGGAGGAGGAGGAAAAAGAGGAGGAGGAAAAGGAGGAGGAGGGGACTATGAGCTTGGCTGTTTTCTTGCAGATGTTTTGTGACCCAACTAGGTAATGTCATCAGTGACGATGTTCCCTAATTGAGTCATGAAACATCTGCAAGAGACATCTGCAAGAAAACAACCAAGCTCAGAGAGCACCAAGGACTCACAAACACTCTTGTTCCTGTTTCGTTCCTCTACCTTCCCTGCTGGTTAGCTTTTCACAGTTGCATCTAAGCACCCCCCCCCTCCTGCCAACCAAAGTCCTAATTCCCTCTCTGGGGACCCGTAATTTGGCCAGGCTGCTTTCAAGCCAAAGATGGGAATATTTCGCACTGATATTGTTGATGCAGTGAGATTGCAATCTCCAAAGCAGTGCAAAAGTGCTGAGGAAGACAAGGAAAACTCCCCCAAAGCACAGGCGGACCTTGTCCCCCCCCGCCCAGAAAAAGCAAGTAGATTTCCTACTTGTTAGTGGGTCCTACTAAAGAGACCCTGAATTTTGAATCCAGGTCTCTTGGGATGGATTTGCACAGCAGCCACACTGGATCCAGGATCTGCAGTGCAATCCTTGGCATCCTGATGCCCTTCTGCCATTGCCGTGGCATCATTTGTGTGATGGTACCACAATGCCGGGGTGTCACCATGGCTTGTATCGATATTTAGGCCAGTGCATCTGGATAGGCACATTGCTAGAAAATGAAAGAAATGGATTTTTGACCCAGAGCGTTAGAACAACTTGAAATTAAAGTTTTTTTTTTTGTTTTAAAGGTCAGGCCGTTCCTGTGCAGAGTCTAGAGAGGGGACAATTCAATCAGTCTTGCTTGGCTACATCAGCAGAAAAGAAACACGGACTCGTTCACATGTGACTTGTTGACTTGGGTTTACTGTGCTATGCTAATGAAGGCCCTCGACCTTCTTTTTGAGTGACCTTCAGTCCAGCCACACAGGGTCCTGCTTCCAAGGGGGCGGGCCCCAAGAGCCCCGGTAACACCTGTCATTCCCAGTCCCCCAAATTCCCACCCACCCCCACCCTGGGAAGACTTTCCTCCTTGCTGAAGTGAGAGACTCAAAGGCAGGAAATCTGAAATGCCAAGAACTGACCTTTCCGTCACTCATATTTTCCACTCTAGCTGAGCATTAACCTCCCAAAAAGGTTCTTGGACAACTGGGGAGAGGGGGGGGTCTTTTGAAAGGAGCTGAGCAGATTGGATGGCTGCTCAGCAAAGGTCTTTCATCAACCCGAGTTTGATCTTTAAATCTAGTCATGGGGGATGCTGGTGACCTTTCACAGGGGCACAGAGGCATGGCCTTCTCCGGGACCACCCCATGGATTTTATCCCCCTCTTTCTGGCTTCCTCATCCTGCTGCTCAGCTCTTGGCTCACCTCTCACCTGTCAAAACTAAGAACCTGAAGCGCCAAGGCTCCCTGATACTGGTCCTTCTGTGGAGCAGAGAGGAAGATGCGTTTTCCTGCAGCAATTGGTCACACAGGACTTGAAAGAAAGGATGGGCTGAATCAGGTTGAGTGATGCCAACTCTGGCCCGTAGCTGGAGGGACTGTAGAAGATATTTTGCAGAAGAGTCAGCATTTGGAGGGGATTTGGGGGTTAGGACAGTCACCAGAGCCCAAGAGCTTCAGGTGGAAATGATATGAATGACACCCTTTCCATGATGAACTTATGATAGAGATGAAGTCACTGTAGCTACTATCTTTTTGCTCCCATCTTTTTGAAAATGGTCTGGATATGAAATGGGGGCGACGGAATGGTGCTTTTAAATTCCAGGCCCCTGACCATGTAGTGGGCATAGGAATAACTTTGAGGAACAGATGGAAGAGCCTCAAGAAAGGGATGACTAGATAAAGAAAATTTGAATCTAGGGCAAATCTGTAGCCCTAGTAAGCATCTCAGGCAAACCCCCTCCCCATTCTCATGAAAGTAAAGGGAGGTGTATTGAGACTTGCAAGATCCTGATACTGTAACCTTATAATAAAAGTAGTGTTAGCGTTTATAACTTTGATTTCCTGGTCTGGTCTAGGAGCTTGCAAGAGCTGGCAGACCACAGCTTCCTGTTTCTGAACCTTTTTTAGTTCACCATAATCCTTCTTAAGGTCAGGGGCATAGTATTGGCTACAGGAAATAAGGTGGAATCAGGCAATTGCAAAGTAGGCTGTAATCGTTATTTTCCATGAATCAGAAATATAAATTCTGCCGCTACCGTCTAAACTTATCTTGCTTTTTCTTCTTCCAGCCACATCATCCTGAACTAATCACAAAACGTGACTCAATCTTTCCAAGCCAGACAGAGAGATTCAGCCATCTCAGGTAATAAATATATTATCCAGCTGGGGACTTGCAAAGGAAGTAATCTTCAGTGGTTCAGCACAAAAGTGGGAAGTGGTGCTGAGATTTGTTTCCTCTCGAAGAGATCTACCTGCATACAAGGAAGGTAAAAGGGAAGGAAAGTGGTTTTCGGTGTTGAGCGACTGGAGGAAAAGCAATGTGCTGTTTAGGCTGGTGGTGTTTGCTGAGCAGGGAAGATGTTGACTCACCAGGTCTCTGGAGGGCCAATTGGGCAGCGCTGCAGAATTGAAAAGATCCATCACGCTGTTTGTCTCCACACTGAGACCTAGAAACACCAACGAAGATGATTAAGAAGAACTTCTGGGCTCTGCACGTCCGATCTCCACGTCTCGGAGACAAGGATACCAGCCCAATTATACTCTGACTTAAACTTTGATTAGGCCTCTGCATTATTTTTACTGAGCAATCTCTTTGGTTTCATATAGTTGCAAATTAGTCGAACCATATTTCACTGACAGGCCACTGAATCTACATATTAGCAAAACTACATTAAAATGCAGTGACATTGGTGGAACTACAAGAGAAGCTCGTTAATTAAAAGGAAATTTCCCCCCATTAAAACTAAGCTAGCAGAAAAGAAATGAGCCTAATTTTAACTCCCTCCACCTTGCTAAAATCTGCTCTTCCCAATTAATCAACCTCGAGATGGTTGATTAAATTCCCAGTGGAGCTGATTGGAGGTCCTTTTTTCTGAGGGTTCAGCTTAGACTTCCAGTTCAGCCCTACAATGGGGTTAGGATTGGGGATCCAGCTACAGCCCCATAAGCTGAAGTAATCGCAGATCCCTCATCACCTGTTCTGTCCCTGGATTGATCCAAAGTCCACGTCATAACTCTAGTCATTGTTGAGGCACATGAAGAGTCTGACCTTTGGCCCACAAATGGTCCACTTTGAATTAATTTCCTTTCTAATTACAAGGCGGTGATGGCCTGTTCCGCTACGTGAGGCCAAAGAAATTGATGGAGGTTTTGCATAATGTTGACAAGCAGATTATGCAACGCAGGACAATAGTCCACCTAGTTGGGCCAAGTCTCAGCTCCAAGGTCTCAAGAGGACAATGGCAAGTCCAGTCTGGGATCAGATCTACAAAACACACAAACATCTGTGATGGGACATGACAAGAACGGAAGCAGGCAAGGGAGGCACCACTTCAACAGTGTCCTGTTCTGAATGACTGACTTGAAAAAGGATATTTTATAGCTCAAAAGATGCGTCACTCCCAAACCGTGAAAATGGGGTCTGGGGACAGTTCTCAATGCAGAAAGATTCCAAACTGGATCTTCAGAAGTGAAGCCTGGGAAAGGAAGCGAGTGAGTCTAGAAGGCTGAGTGATCTCCACTCATAATCTATAGATCTTACTATCCAAAGTGACTTCCATTTTTTTTTTAAAAAAAGGTACATTCAGTGTTTCCCACCTCTTTATTCCTACAATGGGACTTGGATGGTCCCTTCTGCTGCCCATTCCCACACAGCAACAGGAGGAAGGTTAGCCGGGGCACAACATTAAAATACTCACTTGCTGTTAAACCCCAATCTTTGCCCTCACACTTTCCAGAATGACAAGTTTCATGAATTGCCCATCTTAACCGATCCATCTGGCATTCTCCTGGTGGCTTCAGTGTTACACTCCAGCTAAATTGCCCTGGCTCTTGAGAAAGGACGCTCACGAGCAAGTCCGATCGATGAATTCTTCAGAGGAAGGGCACCCAGGTTCCCAGACAGTTTCAACAGAAAGGTATCTCAAGGGGATGGCAGATCTATTTAGATCTGCTGATCTTTCATCCTTCTGAAAACCATTTATTTTCAATAAACAGAAAATGCTTGAGGGAACTTTGAGTTCTCTCGACTCAGATGTGTAACCTGAAAAGGACGGAGGCCAGCCCAAGATGTCATTTCTGGGTGGGTTCAATTTTAGGCAAGAGAAATGGATTAAGATGGACCACAATTAAAACAAGGACGGCAGGAGTTTCCAACCAGCATCTCTGTAATGGCACTCCCCTCCTCACTGCCCAGAAGGGGACTTTAAAGATGAACAGATGGAAAGAAAGGAAGCAAAATTGTGCAGCCAGAGGGTGGTCAGCTGAGTTGGGTCTCTTTCGGATGTGGATTGCCCCAATTTATTTCTGCAGCCTGTGAAGCAATTGTGCCCCAAGGATTCAGGGCTTCATAGACCGATGGTGTTAAGCTGTTGAGAGCGGCTGCGCAGTTGGTTAAGCATCTGATTACAACTCTGAAGACCGGGCAATCTTGGTGTTGGAATAGTTAGATAATTAGATAACAAATGCAGGGCGGGGGGAGGTAGGGGTTTGTTTTTTTTTATTTTTGAGAGAGAGAGAGAGATGACAAAACTCGTGCCATCTTCCCCAAGGGGAAATCAAATCTCCGTTTTCTTTGGAAACCTATTATTCTCTTCAATAGGTGGCTGCGAAATAAATCATGTCACCAGGAACACCAGACAATAAAGGAAAAAGTGGGGGTGGGGGCAGGATCCAAGTGCAAGGAGAGAGGTAGAAAAGCATTAAACCAATTTTGTGAGTTGCTGGAAGACTCCCAACTTGCTTGCTTCAGCAACACAGAAAACACACAAATCAGGGTCTCCCGCACCTTATTTTTCCATTTATCCAGCTGTCCGTTTTATGCAGCAGAAGAAGATGTGCGTTTAAAAATCAAGGGTGGAGAAGGCCGCTGGCGATGCAGTTAAATCTTCTTGCAAGAGATTTTTCTTGCCCAAAGATCTACTGGAAGTGTCAGTGGGGTCTCCCCCCCCTCCCAAACTCTTATGACAAACCGATCAGATGGTTGAGTCGTGCTGATCCCCTGGTTGGATAGAGGCAACCAATGACTGAATTTACACACCAAGGTCAATTTACACATGGAGCAAGGTGGTGTACCTTTCTCTATTCCCCCCACCTTGTCCGTATCCCATGCCAATCAAGCTCTCCCCTCCTTTGCAAGAGACAAAGGCAAGGAAAAAAAAAGGGGGGGAGGGAACCCCATTTCAGGCAAGGATGCCAGTCCTAATGGGAATTCTTTCAGATTTGCAGGTTGCAGAGTTCAGCTTCTGAATTTTGCAACTCCTACAAAAATTCAAGGAAATGAAGAAAATATGGTGTTTTTTTCTCCTTCTTCCACGTTTTACCTTCTTCCTCCCATTTCTTCTTCTGAAATGGGTCTGCTGAAATTTCCCTCCTCTGCGGTTTCTTTTTTACCCAGGCGGGGTGAGGCTGGCTAGGTCTCATCCTGAGAAGTTCGCTCCAGCCTGGGGCCTCCAAAGCTTCTGGATAATACCTGGTGGTCTATTATAGTCTGATTCACCAGCGCCTTGAGTTCCTGAAGACATTTGGGGGTTCAAGAGGCTCTTATGGGGATGTCCTGCTTTCCTTAAACCCAACATTTCCAGGACAGCCTGCTGTACATCAAGACAAAAAACCAACATCTGAATAAGGTCACTGCACAGCTAAACAATAAAAGCAACTGAAAAGGGTCAACGCAGCATCCAAATGTTGGTGTATTTGCATACCAGATCATAACATATTAACCTACTGTTACACAGTCAAAGGCCAGAAAATAGAACTATGTTTTCCTTGGCAAACAAGTCAGCCCCGCTGGAGTTAGGAGTGTCTCCTTGAGAAAGTCCTTTCCGAATTGGGGCTGCCGGCAGAAAACAACCTCTCCCCACTTCCTCTGGGGAGGAGCCCTCCAAGTCGATACAGTCTTAGAGTTTATCCCTTCCAAGCCGATCTCAGCACTTTGCAAGCCTTTGCTTATTTTGTTTGAAGCCTAGTATTTCTGGATGGCAAAATCCTAACTGAGCCAATTCCAAGTTAAATTTTCAAGAGGCATTCTCCATGGGTGTCTTTCTTTGGTTTTGTTAATTTAAAAGCTCTGTATTGATTTGCTCTGTCAAGCTAAAGCTCCAGGCTGTGCAATTTCTAGCAACAATCTCCTTTAATTGGCCACAATCTTCATTGAGCCAAGAGAGGAGGAGGAGGAGGAGGAGGAGGAGGCACCGCAGAGGGAGCCATGGATTCCTTGGGCCTTCTCTTGGTCTTCTCTTGATAGTGGCTGATGTTTCTCCTTAGTCATCCTCCCCCTGTAAGGAAATGATGGCTGGAACTACCCAGTGGTTTTCAGGACACCAAAGAAAATTGCCCATCCTTGATCAATCCTGGACTCTTTGAGGCTTATAGACGAGGGCAGAAGAGAAGTTCCTTCAGTCACGATTGGATACAACCCAGGGCAGAGAAGTCCTGCTTTATAATAGATATTCCTGGCAAATACGTGATCACATTTCCTGGTTCGGCTCATGATGACAACCCATAACAAACCCAAGAAGCTGGTCTTGCAAAACCAGGTAAGCCTAACCAAGTCAACAGCAATCAGGTTTCATTGTCTATCTGCGACCACTGACCCAGCAGAATGCATCTGTGAACTCATCCGAAGGTACCTTGGACTGCCCTCCCTGTTTTCCAGGCATTGCCACCTCATTGTCCCTGCAACGATGGACAATTAAACAAAAAGAAAGACTGGCTGTGTGGCGAGATGTTCCCTTCATAAGAAAACCACACACCCTTTTCCTTAATAGCACTGGATGCAGGCCAGGCATGCCACATCCTTATTTGCAAGCAAATTGCTTACAACTGGATTTTAATTTAGTGCTCTGCACCACCACAAATGCCTTTTGTCGCATCTCATAAACTCTTGCAAAGGCCAAGCAGCAAGAATACAAAGAAAGCCACCCAAAGTTCCTTTCCTGAGCTGGATTTCACATTATTATTACTATTATTATTATAATTATTATTTTAAGTAGGCAAAGAGAGAGGAAGAAAAGAAACGTGAGCTGATGGAACAGGGCAGAGAAAGCAATGAGGCTTCCAGTGAGAAAAAAAGGAAGGCAGGTGGAGCCAGGAATGCAGCAAAATAGCCACATTCATCTGGAGAAGGACCATCGCTCGGTCCTGGGAATAGGCAGCAAGAGTGAGGTGGCAGCTCCTTTGAGGGCTCCTTGGGGCTCTCTGAGCTTGGTTGCTTCCTTGCAGATGTTTCATTACCCAAAGTAGGAACATCTTCAGTGCATTTCAACCCTGAGCTACAAATAGTCCCAGAGTGTACTAACACCCATGAGTGGAGCCTGCAGCTGCAAAAGCAGATGATCCCACCAGGATTGCACTTTGCTTGTGGGCCTCCCAGGGTCAACCTGGAGAATTGGACAACCATTCGTCTGAAATGGTATAGGTTATAAGGTATAGGGCAAGGGTAGGCAACCTTGGCTCTTTTATGACTCGTCATAAAAGAGCCAAGTTGCCTACCCCTGGTCTTCAAGAAAAGATTGGACAGCCATTTGACCAAGATGATACAGGAACTCCTGCCTTAGTTGGGGGGGGGGGGTTGGACTAGAAGACCTCCGAGGTCCTTTTCAGCTGTAAAGTTCTATGAAGCAGAGCCATTCTTCAAGGTCTTCCTGCCGTTCACCCAGCTCCTGTTTGTTCAAGGCTCCATCCCTGAGCTGAAAGATGCTTCCTCCCCCCCCCCCAGGTGATTTCCCTTTAATTTGTGTGGGGTTTGGCTGTTTGTGTGGTTGCCCTGGAAAAAGCTGCTTTCTCAAGAGGCATAAATGGGTCGGGGCTTCGGATGGATCCCTATTTCACCAGGCAGGCAGGTCAGTCTCGGTTGCCTCCTTTGAGGTGGGCATGTCAAACTCTCCTGGTTCTTGCCTACCAATGGCCGGCGTCCCCTGATGCCCCACCCTCACCCCGGGGCCTGGAAGGAGGAGAACCCCTTTTCTCCCGCTTGCAGTGCAGGGGGAATTTGTAGCAGCCGGTTCTCAGCAGGGGAGGCAGCGATCTCGCTCCTAATGAAGAGACGGTGGGTTAGGGCAACGGTGCAGATCAAGCCAGGAGGATGTCATTTTGGCTTTGTGCTGCCCTAATTCTGTTTCTTCTGGAGCAAAAGAAAGATGAGGTTAACCTGCTGGGAACAGCTGGGTAGAGACCAACTAAATGTGACACCTGTCAACAGCTGTCACTTTCCTGGGCTAACAAGTCTTTGACAGCTTTCTAGGGTAAAGCAAGGAGGAGAAGATCAAAGGAGCATCCCAAGCAAAATATTTAGCAGCTGTAAATACCCGCGAGTGGTGAATGCCACCGCAGTGCAGGCAGGCAAGTGTCTGGCTCAGATATAACATACCACATATTCACACCCAAGGAGTGGCAGAGAGTGGGGGGCTTTCCCCTTCAGAGAAGGGGCAGCAGTTGTGTACTCACCTTGGATAATTCCCCTTCCTTCCTTCCTTCCTTCCTTCCTTCCTTCCTTCCTTCCTTCCTTCCTTCCTTCCTTCCTTCCTTCCTTCCTTCCTTCCGTCCTTCTGGGTTAAGGAATGAACAATGTTGGGGGAGGGGCACAGGGGAGGAAGAAACCCCCCTAGCAGAGCTGATCTGCATCAGGCCCTTTGATGTCACAATCCCTTTTCTGGGCTGCTACTCTTTCGAATGGGTGAGGTGTGCTTTTGTGGGCACAGAGGGAAGGATATTCCTATAAGTGCAATAGTTTCACCCATTTCTTTCTCTCCCATCCAAGCTAGTGCTGATGCAGCATCTGAATTTTCTGCTATAATTTTGGGACCGATCAATGGGGGGCTGGGAGGCAGAATGAACCAGGAGGACCAGGACTTCACCAAAAGGGAAGCGGCTTTGCAGGATGCCATGGAGACTCTGAGGGAGCAAAACAAAGAGAGCAAAGAGAAGCTGCTGGTCTTCCGCCAGAAGCTCCGGGAGGCTTCCAAGCACACCGATGGGAGAAATACAGCCATCTGGGAGCAAAACATGGGGCTTTGGATGAAGATCGTGGACTTCTTTGGGACCATCCAGAAGATCTTTCAGGAAGAGCAGGATCTTTGGAAAGAGGACCTAGACGGGTGGAGAGAAGCAGTGACCCTTTGGAAAGAAGAGTTGGATCACTGGGCAAAGTTGTCAGGAACCTATTAGATTCTCTCTCTTTTTGTAGAACAACAACCATTAGCCCCGACTGCGTTGTTTGAGTTGACTTTGACTTAAGGATCTCCTGGAGAGACGGGTGCTTGTAATACACGCCTATTATTTCCCTCCACTTCTCTCTCTTGTTATTCATTTAAGTATCTATTAGGATTATTTCCTAATAATCATGATGTTCCTTTTCCCCTCTGAGTATCCAAAAATGTCTCCTCTCTTGATTAATGAGCTTGTTGAAAATTTGCTTGTTGAAGCTCAGGGGAAATCTGCAGCCGATATCCCTGACTGCCTGGCGGTTGTCGTGTCGGAATCCAGAGCTCTGCAGATGTTCTAGGTCTGTTTGCTAAATATTCCCTGGCTGCCATAGCAGCAGAGCTGTTAACAAAGGGAACATCAACAGAACCGAAGGAAGTGTTGCAGGTCAGTGGCCGCTCCTGTTTGCTTGTGTTGGATGGATTCAAGGCCTCTTGACTTATCTTTTAAAATCTGAAAGAAGAGCTTTTATCTGATCCAGAAGCTGATTTCTCCCAGGGGCCAACCAAATGATTCTTTAGGAGACCCAGGCAAGCTCACCACTCCCCCACCCCCTTAAAGCACACAGCTTCAGATCTTGAAGACAAAATATAGATTTGCCCCCTCCCAAGCCATTAAGAGTCTCCTGTTCCCAACTTTCTCTATTTATAGCTTCTGTACAAATGACTGTTTGGTTGGTCCCTTCCGGAAGAATTCCTAGCAGCAGAGGGGAACACATTTTTCACTTCCCAAAGGTCAAGATAAATCCTGGGCTTTCAGAGCAAAGGATTGTCTTCACCAGCATATTTCTGAAGACCCTTCACGGCAGGCATCTGCATGAAGACAACACGGTTCTACTTTTTCTGTGCTGTGGATTGCTAAGATCCCCTCCCACTCAAGGTTTTGGGATACAGTATTTGCCTATCAACCCCTCTAACATGTTCTAGCATGACTAGAACATAGGAACCTGACTGTGCTCCCAGACTTTGGGGCAGGGAGATGATGGCTGAGCCCCATTTAATGGGGGATTTGGCTTTATATGTTTGCTTTGGATTGCTTATAATGTCATAGTTATATTTTGTTTGGTCTTTTAATTGTAAGCCATCTCGAGGCACTGGGGATTAGACAGCTTACAAGTGATATAGATGCAAACTATGTAAGCATACTGTATATAGGAATCAGGTTTAATTATGCAAGCAAACTGTGTACAAAAGTGTCGGGGGAAAGAATTAGGGTAAGGGTCCCAATTGTGAATGTGAGCAAAACTAAGGTCATCAAGGGGAAGATCTTTTGGCTCATCTCCAAGATGGCAACCAAAGTTGAGTCAACTTTCATTAGGGTTGGAGCCCCTAAGAAAGCAGGGGGTGAGGAACATGACAGGTGAGCCCTCTTTTCTGTTATGATATTCTAAATAGAGGCACAAAACATCCTTTCTAGTTTCTTCACCTTGCTTGCAGTCCTACAGAATTTGGATAAATGATTTCTCTAAAGTTCTCCAAATTTCACAAATGCCCCATCTAGTGACAGCAACCCTGAAATATCTCTTTAACTCCTTTTCTTTCCCTGCTTCTAGCTTTGGGCAAATGGCTAACAGGAAGAAGAAGCTGGAATTGTCTACGAGTCATTCAGATTCTTGTGACAGCAGCCCTTCCCCAGTGTCTGGCCAACAGGAGAGCTGGCACCATGTAACCCCCTTCCCAGCCTTGCAGAAGGAGGTAGTCCAACGTAACCTGAAGGAGGAGAAAAAAGGCTTGCAAGAAGACGTCAAGGGACTCTGGGAGAAGTGCAGGGAGCTGAGAGGGGAGATCAGGGACTTCCAAGAAGACAACAAAATCAAAGCTTTGTGGGGAGAGATCAATGTTTTCAAGCACAAGAACAAGAGTTTCTTGGATCAGATCAAAGACTTCTTAGAAGAGAACTGGGTTTTCATGGAAGAGGTCAAGCTGTTTCATACCCAAAAATTAGATGCCCGGGAGAAGGTGAGAATCTTTCAACAGAAGATAGAAACTTTCCAGGAGAAGATCAAAGGGACAGAGGAGGAGATTTCCTCCTTGGAAGAAAGAAACGAATCCTTCCGCAACGTCATCAAGGCTCTTCAGCTGAAGAACAAGGAGGTCCAGGAAGCAAACAAGAGCATGCGCGAGAAGAACAAAGCCCTGCAGGAAAAGATGGAAACCGTGGAAGAGAAGAACAAGGCCTTTTGGAAGGAATGCAAAGCCTTTTGGAAGAAAGACAAGACCTTTTGGGAAGAAGACATGGCCATCTCCAGGGACAAAATGAGCCTTTGGAATGAATACATAGCTCTCCGGGACAACGACCAGGCTCTCCAAGAAGAAAAAGGCAGAATGTGGGACATGGTGGAAGCTCTCTGGGATGCCAAGTATTCCATATGGAAACAACTCAATGGTTTTCCAGAAGAAGTGCCTCATGAGCTAGGAATTGAGGTGGTGGGGAATGGGGCCGACGGTGACCATGACAATGTCCCTGAAGAAGACAAGCAAGGGTGAAAGGATTCCATTGGTCGGGATGACACAAGTGAGGACATCTCCTAGACACTGAACTGTGGCCTGCACAAAAGGGCTCCTTTGACATTAACAGCTGAATAAAACCTTGATGGAACTCCATGTGGTTGCTTCTGTGCTTTTGGTGGAAATCCCTTAGAGAGACTATTCCGTCAGGTCACTGGCACCTTTAGAGTCTGGCAGTCCTGCAGGTGCTCTCACTTAATGTGTCTGGTTGTCTAAACTCCAAAACAGCTGACTAGATTACAGGTCTTCTTCTACTCAGAGAGAAAAAGAGATGGAGAAGGCAGACATCTGCCTTTCACTTAGTTACATGTTTAAGCATTGTCCTTCTGTGAACAGAGTTCCCTTAAAGTGGCTTATAACGCATGTATACAAAATTTAAATAAAGCGCAATTATTTATTCATTTAAAACATTTGTTTCACACTTTGCTACTTAAAAAGCAGTCAGAGCAGCTTGGGAAAAAAAATAAGAGGCTCCTAATGTTAATATAATGAACTGGAAGAACCTTTGAAAGTTTGCTCAGCAGAGGAAAAGTGATACTAAAAGGAGGTAAACCAAGGTGCTGTTTGCACATCAAGGATGTCGCTTGCGTCCACCGGGATGTTCGAGCTTCCTTCTCAGATGCAAATGGAGGTCTGGGTTGCGGAAACCTGGGCTTGAGGCAATATTAACATTAGAACTGGGTATCCTCAACCTTTAAAAAATTCTCCAGATTTGGGTGGGGAGGGAGGCAAGAGGAATTGGGTGAACAACTTTTCCAGAAGGAGAAATCCTACAGTACTTTTTCAAGAGCAGGATTTCCTTTTAGTGGTGACAGGGGCACCACTACTGAAAAAGGCCCAGGGTGGGATTCCTCTTCCTCCTAAGTAAATGGAACGGAATGTGGAGGGACACCAAAGTTCTTCTCCTTTGAATCTCGGTGGCGTTCCAGAGGTCAGTTTCAAACTTGTCAATTTGTCAATCAGTTTTGCAGGAAGCCTTTCCTTTTTCAGGGGTGGACACGAAACTACAAGTAATTACATTAGTTTTCCTGCTGTTGCATGATGTTGGAGCAAAATTCTCGGGCCCTATCCTGGCTTGTAGCCAGGAATCTCCCAGTGAAGACATCTAAAGAAGGAAGAATCCATTCTCAAAGGGCTTAATTTGACTCGGCTTATTTTAACAAAACTGCCGGCACTCTACCGTGTGACTTCAATTAATTTTAATAGCAGAAGTGTGCTCCGGACGTTGCATCCTAAACAGCAGAATGCGAGTTTAAGTCTTAATAAGCCATCTTCCCCCCTCCACCTCCCCTACTTGGACTGAGAGCTTTACCCCCATTGGTTGTGAAGTATTATCCTTGATCATTTTTTTCGGGACAGCTTACACAATGATTTTAAAAGTAGGACATCATAAAATCCAACAGCTATTTTCAAAAATACATTAAAATCAATAGCACAGAAATATGAGAGAGAGAGAGAGAGAGAGAGAGAGAGAGAGAGAGAGAGAGAGAGAGAGAGAGAGAGAGAGAGAGAGAGAGAGAGACTCAAAATATCCAAGGAAAGTCATTTTCTAATAGCAGAAGAACATGAAGATGGGACATCCCTCAAGAAGTCTATTCAGATGGACATCATTTTGGAAGAGGGTTGATTCTTGAGGGTTGTCATCTCTAGTGGCAAGAACATTCCAGGAGCCCACCCTTAACAGGTTACTGCAATTGTGGAACCATTCACCTGTAACCCACCAGCAACATTTCCTATAAATATTTTAATCTGATGCTATCTCTTCCTAGAATTTGGAAGATGGTCCCTCTGGATGTCCTCCCTTCAAAACCTCAGGGGGTGTATCTGCTTTCTGCCCATCTAAGCAGAGCTGGGACATCAACAGGCAGCCTCCTAGATCCTTAAGTCCCCCAGCAAGTTCAAGCACATAGGGGGGCCCTCGTGTTCTACCTCCAGCCCTTGGAACGAGCAGAGAAGGACCAAGAGGTGGTTCACAAACTTCTACCTTCACAAGGAAAAGATTCAGAACTCTAAGCTGTTAGTCCCTAAGATGAACTATATCCTTTGGACCAGAAGAGGCCACCTGACCTCGGTGCAGCATTTATCATAGCTGCCAAAAAGAGAAGCATCACAATGCTGTAGTGTGAGGTCCCTCCTTTTTGTGTCATAGTCCATAGGCTTGGGAAGTGACCGCAACCTGTATCCCAAGACTAATACTACCACTACCGCTATCCTGCAGACCCCACCCACAGGGAGAAAGTCAAGAGGACAGCCCCACCCTCTTTTCTTACAGGGACCTGCCTCTCCTGACTGCACAACCTTTTATTAATCCACCAAAGAATTGATTTGTTGCACGTTGGGCTCTAGCGCAGCAGGCCTTAACATCCCACAGATGCTAATAACTCCTTTCAGAGTTATCGGCAGCAATGAAAAGAACTGTAGTTTTCATCGAAAATCCCCTCAGATGAAGGAACACAAATGCCTATTTATGTCATTTAAAAAAAAAAAAGAGAGAGAGAGAGAGAAATTCTTCCAAAAACAATTTAATTCTGATTCTAGTGAAAGCGATATTCCCCCCCTCCCATTAGACTGGAATATACATTTAAAACATTTTAGAGTTATTTTACTGCAAACTCTAAACCAATAGTTAGGAAAAAGCAAAAGCAAGTTAAGATACACTTTTCAACCACGGGAATACCTGTTTTTCCCCCCCTTTCTTTAGAAACTCCCACCAACCCTGTTCTGGAGCCTCAGTATCCCCTGCGTGGAAACTGGTCCTGTTATTGGGTCCTTCCAGCAGCAGGGAACCGTTTTCCACCAAACCACCAGCAGATCTGAGAATCCTTGCATGCATAAGGTGTGGCTCCCCCCTTTTACACATTTATTTGGGAACCCCCCCCCACTGACACTCCTGTGCCCCCCACTACAGGGGACCCACCCTGGCATGGAAGGCTGTGATGCACACAGGGGTGTCTGGAGAGGCTCTTGGCATTTTCTGCGAAAAGATGCCCGGTTAAACAAAGCTCGGAGCGTATGGATTACAGCCCAAAGTCAAGCCAGAGATCATTCGATCCCAGCCCACTTTTTCTCCCCTGCTACTCGTTCTGTCTGCAGCAGCGCCAAAGCTGTTGCCTGTTTCTGCAATAACTTCAAAATTAATAAAAGCTCAAGGAAGGCAAAGGAGGGTGTGTTTTTTTTCCTGGGCAGGCATGGAGAGGAAGGGGGAAGCTGTTCTGCTTGGATCTGCTCCTTCAGAGTGGTCCCCAACATAATCTGATCAGCATTCAGATATACTGTGTATGCAAATCAGAGCTGCATTGCAGTCCACAGCATAGGATCAGTAGCATTGCAGCATGCAGGCTAAGGTGGGATGCTGTTTTCCTTCCTTTCTCGAGAAGCGAGACCTCTGGGCAGGGTTGGCTCATTGGCAGGGGCAGTTAATTTCATGGCTCAGATGCACAGGCCGTGCTGGTCAATCTAAGAGTGCAAAAAGGCCCTAGCCCTGCCCCTCTCCGAACTGTGGGGGAAGTGAAACAAAAGCTTCAGCAACCACCTGGCTTCTTACCAGGAGAGGGCACTGTGGAGAGCTCAAGGGAAATATCTGCAGCTCTTGGGAGCCCCTAGTGGCAGGAGGAGGTTTACAGAGAATGAGCTTTCTACACATGCCCAAAACTAGACCTGCTGGCTCTCTATCAACGTATGTAGTCAACCTACTGAGTCTCCCCCTCATTACTCCAAGTCTGTGCATTTTGTAGGCTCTCACAAGCCATTTGCACAGCTTCTGCACTTTGAACATTGCGTGGAAAATGGTCTAAAAAATCGAAGGTTCCAGATTTGGTCCAGAATAATTTTACCCCAGAATTCCAGATTTGAGGTTGATGTCCCTTTTCAATCTGTCTGGAACAGCTTCCTCCAAGCGTTCACTCTTTGCTTCTCTCTCCAAGTATGGCACACCTGGAATACATCTCTCATTTTGCCCTGCGCAGCTACTGGTGCAAGAGAGAAAAGTTCTCTTCCTTGCACAGAATGCAAAGCTCCATCTGTTGCACCACACCTCCAAGGCTAGGGCTGTCCTGTGCCCAGCATGATCTTCACTCCCAGGGCCACAGCTCTGCCAGAGGCTGGTTGGGACCTGCAAGAACGGTGGGTCTTCAAAAAGCAGATCCGCAAAGCTGTGTCTGGAGTTCTGCACTGTCCTTGAGAGATGAAAGAAGCTTTTTGCTTTAAGGGCTCCCTTCAGGATGCGGGTCTGGTGCTTCTGCCCATTCCACAGCTGACCAGGAACGTGCACCAGGCCCTATAAACCCACGCAGACAACGGCCTATTTATCTCTACGGAGAAGGTACTATCTAACCTTGAATGATGGGCGAGATTTGCTGCTGTCTATTTTATTTAATCTAAAGGCTTCTTTTAAAAAAAAAAGTAGTTGCAACCTTATCTCTGCACCCAGCCTTGGAGACAATCTGATTCCTGTTAAGATTGATGCTTCCAGGTCATAGTGAGTATTTCTCCCTGCCTGGAGATATTTTGCCCACCCATCTTTTTTCTTTTTGACGGCATAGAAATCTTAAAGGACTCATCTATTCCTGGTCAAATTAGAAGACCACAGAAATATCCCAAATCCATTTGAGAAGCTGCAAAGTAATTTGAAATGCGATGGCTTTCACCAGTCCTGTTGGGTTGGGCAGCTTTTCCCATTAAGGTTTGTGTTTTCTATCGACTCTTGCTCAACACCTGGAGTCACTTCTCATGAGATGGGCGATTATATACATTTGATAGACAGATAAAGAAAGAAAGAAAATAAGCGTCCGAGAGGCAGGTGGTTGGCCCTTATGAGGCCCAGAATGCTGAATTAGCTGGATTTTGAAGCCTACTCAAAATATTAGTTTGTGGGGTCCTTGGTGCTCTTTGAGCTGGGTTGTTTTCTTGCAGATGCTTCATTGCCCATTCATTAAAAAGCAGATAATAAAATAAAAAAACCAGTAATGTCGTCAGTCTGTGCCTGAAGTTCTAAAAATAACCATTTTGCGATTAACTCTGAAAGATTAAAAATCAGGAAAGCAAACAAAAACCCAGGAAATAGCCAGTGCAAAATATTGCCTAAAGATAATTACGATTTGGCTGAGAAGCACTAAATCACCTTTTGTTCCAATATCTGAGCGGTCACCAGCCCAGCTCTAATCCTCTGTCTTAGATAATCTGTGAGCTTCTCCCACTTAGAAACAGCTTCCTTCAAAAGTCCTGAATCAACTTTTTACTGTCAGAGAGAAGCTGAAAGTCCCCACAGTAATAATAGCGATTCTGCAGCGAGTGCATTTCTGGATTTATTATGTTTAATTGGCATTCTCAGAGAGGAATGCAAAGAAGGGGGAGGAGATTCAGACCACTTTAATGAACTTTTTTCCCCTCCTCTTCCACAGACTCCGCGTTGTTCCCCCAAGTTTATTAACTTTAATTATTCTTTGTTTAATCTCAGGAAGAATGGAGCTGGATTGAGGTCGGCTGCGTGCAAATGGTAGGAGCTGGTTCTGTTCAAAGGGCTGCACGGAGCCTGGGTTCAAGGCTGCAGAATTCGCAGGAAAGAAGCTCAGGTGAATTGCGAGGCATCCTTCCGCTGGGCTCACCTGAGCTTCTACAGAAGAGCATCAGAAGAATGTTGACCCTTTAGGGTGAAGCAGTAACAAACCCCACAGAGGCGTGGGGGGGGGAGAGGGCTGCTTTCAAAATTTGACAGATAAATAAATAAATAAAGCCAGTCCACAGATGAAATGAGAAGACAGGACTTCCACCTGTGATCTGCGATTCTAGCTCCAGGCACTTTCCTAAACTAAATGCGCAATATTGTCCACTATTCTATCCAAATACGTCCGTAATGAGGATGTCAACTTTTGAAGAGCAGGAGTCACCCCTCAGTGCTGCTGTGGGTTTAATTTTGCATTTTCCCCTTGAGGAAAACTCTTGTCACTTCCCACCACTGGCAGCCGAGGATGGTTTGAAGAGGGGTCTTTACTAAGTTGCCCCTCCTGACAGTTAGGAGAGAGGGGGCTTTGTCCTTCTCCCTGGGGATACCATTACAGAATAACAGAGTTGGAAGGGACCTTGGAGGTCTTCTAGTCCAACCCCCTGCTCAAGCAGGAAATCCTATACCATTTCACACAAATGGTTGTCCAATCTCTTCTTAAAAACTTCCAGTGTTGGAGCATCCACAACTTCTGGAGGCAGGTTGTTCCACTGATTGTTCTCACTGTCAGGAAATTTCTTCTTAGTTCCAGGTTGCTTCTCTCCTCGATTAGTTTCCATCCATTGCTTCTTGTCCTGTCCTCAGGAGTTTAGGAGAATAACCTGACCCCCTCTTCTTTGTGGCAGGCCCTCAAATATTGGAAGACTGCTATCATGTCACCCTTCGTCCTTCTCTTCATTAAACTAGACATATCCAATTCTTGCAACCATTCTTCATATATTTTAGCCTCCAGTCCTCTAATCATCTTTGTTGCTCTTCTCTGCACTGTTTCTAGAGTCTCAACATCTCTTTTATATTTTAGTGACCAAAACTGGGTGCAGTGTTCCAGGTGTGCTCTTGCCAAGGCATTATAGAGTGGTATTATTATCCATTGGAGTCCCAGTCTTCTCTAGTCTTTAGGCATCCTGACAAGTACACCATTCTTGAATGGGAACCGCTCAGCATAGTTCACTTCCAGAAAAGGACCAATCCTGCCAGGTTTGGCTCCTTGGCTGGTCCACCCCACCACTTGTATTGAGTTTGGGCCAGTAATTCGGGTTCCAGAAAATCACAAAAAATTATATCTCTATGGAATTCAGTATGGTGCAGACCTGATGGAAATGAGAGGTTGGTGTAGACAATAAACACCAGCTGTAATTTTCAACCGAAGCCAGAGGTAAAAAGTCTAAAAGGACATTAAAGACAAAAACACCTCATGCCCTCATATTTTCAGCATTGTGAATGATGCTGAGACGGCTATTTTTAAACTGTCCCCTGTGTAAAACTCTCTGCTTTGCAGTTTCAGGGTCCTTCCAGAGTTCTTTTAAAATTTTTGGTGGTGCACCATCGGCTGTTTCTAATGCTCACTGGCAGAAACAGTGCAATTTTTTTTTATCAGTACAGAAAAAGAGAGAAAAAGAGAAAACCGTGTATAATATCCCTGTCCATCCATTATGCTCATTTTTCCCACCTTTGATAACATCGTTCAAGTAAAAAGGCAATTGGAGAAAAACAAGCTATTTTCAAAGATCAGAGGAAAAATAAAACATCCTTTGCTTTTCCTTGGCGTGTTTCAAACGTGGCTGCTTTGCTCCGTGGTTGTTTGTAGATTCTGATCAAGAGGTTCAAGAGAAGCTGCCCAGTTCTTCCTTCTCCTGAAAAGCTGCTTGGAAGTTCTCCAAGGAGGGGCCTAATTCCTTGAATCAGAATCTGAGGGGGGGGGGGGACACGTGACACAATGTGCTGACGATGATTAAAATGTTGGCAGCTGATGTAAGAAACAGGCCTCTCTGCAGACATGATGAAGGATGCGGAGGAAAGGGGGGGGGATCTTGGCTCTGGGTGGGTGTTAGGACAAAATTTTTAAATGCAGCACACATTTCTCTAGCCTGCTTTCACTGGGAGTTTAGTTGAAAAAGAAGTCAATAATGCCCTCCATAGGCAAAAGTGTTTATTGCGAGGAGTGTGACCTAGAAAAGACACACGCACAACACACATACCTGAATTCCCACAACAGCCCCTTGAAAAATAATTCCTCATCTCCATCAGCCCTATGATCTGTTCCCATTTCATAATTTATCTTGATCAGAGAAGCCTGAAAAATCTGGATTTCTGCAAATTGGACTCTTCTTTTTTTAACCAAAGAGGCTAAGAAATCTTTACATTTCTAAAATGCTTCTGTCTGTTTGTAACCTTCAGTTGGGCAAAAGGGTGCACCACGTTGGAAAGTGGCATCCAGCATACCTGGCAGGGGCTAGACTGCATGAATCCAGAAAGTTGTGCTATCTCCATGATGACCCCCTTCCCTTGAGGGGGTCTCAAGCCCTCCCAGATGAGGAGGACACAAAGATGAAGGGGTCAAGCTGTTCTCCAAAGCACCTGAAGGCAGGACAAAAAGCCATGGATGGAAACTAATCAAGCAGAGAAGCAACTTAGAACTAAGGAGGAATTTCCTGACAGAACAATTAATCAGTGGAACTGCTTGCCTCCAGAAGTTGTGGTTGCTCCACCACTGGAGGTTTTCAAGAAGAGACTGGACAACCATTTGTCCGAAATGTTAGAGGGTCTCCTGAGCTTGATCAGGGGGTTGGACTAGGAGACCTCCAAGGTCGCTTCCAACTCAATTATTCTATTATTCTCTAGCTCAATGCAGTGAAGGTGTCTGTTCTTCCACAGCCTAAGTCTCCTCTCTCTGCTCTCTGCAGATTTTTCGTCTGCCTTGCGTTTTGATGCTCATCAGCCTCACGACACCCGGCAAGGGAGAGGCACAGGTCCCCTGTGTGGTGAACAGTGCGGTGCCAGGAGTTGTGCTTGCCCATCTCTCACTACACCCCTTTGCGCAGCGGAGATCAAAAACCTGAATCCTGCGTGAACAGAGAACAGAGCCAGCCTTGAGGGATGTGCAGGTGGCTGGCAAATGCATCATTCTGACAGTCAAGATGAGGCTTTGTATGCGACGGCATTGGTGGTTTGTTTCCAAATTCTTCACTCCAGACAGTTCAAACGGAGGGAGCTTCTACTAGAATTGGAAAGATAAACTGAACGCCAGCATTTTTTAGAGGATGAGGTGGGAATGAGTTGCACAAAGACTGCATCCATCAAGGAACCATCTTCTAATTGCAGCTGGAGCCACTGTGTTGTCTGTTCACACACACACACACACACAGAGGGACAGACCCCCCCACTATGCAGGCAGGGAAAGTGTTGTCAGAAAGTCAAACCTTTAAGAAGAAAACAGGACATCAAATAGGGCATTATTTTATTAAAGCAGGACAATTGAGCCACGCCAAAATCATTACCAAATAGGTGTCTTGCCATCTTGCAGAAAAACAAAGAGGATGCCCTTCCTGGGGGTGCTGTGCCCCTAACCCAGCCTCCTCAAGGCGTTAACGATAACAACCTCTGTGTGTGTGTATGTGTGTGTTTAATCTAGTAGAAATTAGGAACTGGAGCCATCTAACAGCTCAGCCTACATAAATACTTGGCAAGTTTTCATGGGAGCAGTAACTGTCACGTTTTCCACAGAGCAGTGGCTGTTGTGGTTGTGTTAGCTTTGTAGGGGCCCTCATAGGCAGTCCTCATCTAGCGACTGTTTGCAGTGACGACGGTGGTGAAAGGAGTCACTTTGCAACCAATCCTTCTTACTAACTCACAGGTCTGCAAAGCGAAGGAAAGCCGAAATAAGATCACGAGCCTGTTACGGTTTCACGTAGCAGCCACTTTGCTTAAGGACGAGTTGACAGCTCCCTTGGTGGTTACTAAACAAGGACTGCCTGTTCAAACTGCAGTCCTAAACTCTGAGGTCTTTTTTTTTTCTTTTTTGCTGTAGTGAAGGGAAAACATTACTCATCCTTTGCTCGTCAGGAGCAAATCCTACAAGAATGAGGCATAATTGATAGTTCTCGGTATAAGTTGGAGTCCTTGGCAGCAGGCAGATCATGCTCCCCCAGTGTCAGCATCAAAAAGTGAATAAATTAGGAGGTCAGGTGGGAAAGGGAGGGGGCTTCGCTTCTGGAGAATGTATAGAAATTGTTAGGAAAATGCACAAAAAGGCCCGATAAACCTTGCACTGGACAGGAAGTTCTTGGTTCAAGTGGGAAGAGAGATTAATGCTTCATCCTGCCAGCCCTCCTCAAGGCACCAGAGCAACCGGCTGGTTTATCTCGCCAGGTTCTCGGGCTGCCCCCCCCCAAAGATGTGGTTTGGCTCGGGGGGGGGCACCAGAATCCAGCTCTCAACAGCCTCTGGGAGACGAAAGGGGAGGCTCCCCAGCATTTTGGTGCCTCTGGCTATTGAGCCCGGATGCAGATGAGGTCGGCGAAGAGACAGAAGCAACAGAACTGAGAGAAAGTGATCCCTTACATGTTTATATTACCCAGGGATCTTTCCTAGTGATGATGGATAACCAAACCTTCCTATAGGTGGTTCCTATATAAACAGAGAGCAAACCCCACTCCCTTCTGGCACTGATGATGTTACCTAGTTGGGTAATGAAAGGTCTGCAAGAAAACAACGAAGCTTAGAGAGCATCTAAGATCTCTTCCTCCTCCTCCTCCTCCTCCTCCTCCCTCCTCCTCCTCCTCCTCCTCCTCTTCCTCCGCCTCCCCCCTGCCCTAATAAGCTACATCTCGTGGACCAAGAGCATCAGAGATAAAGTGGGGGCCCAGAGGAAACCATTAACTTTCCTCCTACACCCCACTGACCCTTGAGGGGAGGAGGCGCTGATGCCCATTTCCCAGCCCAGTCTCGTATCTCCTGATTCTCCCACGGCTGATGGAGGAGCCCCACGTCCCTGGGTACCTAGAGGTGCTCTAGGGTGGTCCGTTCTTGCACTGCTGAATAACCTACTCAGAACAACGGTGGGGTTGCCTGAACGTGAAAGGGGAATAACAAGACTAACCCTTCAATGTTCCTCCTTCCAGCTGGGTTATGGGATCAGGCTGGGTTTCCCCCCCCCCCGACAATCCCACTTGAACCATCATTATCTCTGTGAATGGGATGGACTTTTAAAGACTTGAATGTGGAGAAAAAAAACCAAGCTGGAAGAGTTGGTTTTTGTTCCTCGGGCTTAGCCAACTTATTATGAAAATTATGCCTTCTGTGTGCTTTGATGTGCCTGAAGTTCATTCCCAAGGACTTCAGACTTTATTCTCTGTAAAATATTGTCTCTTTTATGCTTTTCTCTCTAACTCCTTTTTCCGCTTCAGATTTTATTCCTTTGCAGATCCATTAACCAGGTGACAAAAAAACACCTTATCTCTTCTGACATCTTTTGTTTCAGCTACTTTGGGATGTTTCCCAGATGCTGGGAGATGAATGAGCTCACTCTCGTCCTTCCCCTCCCGCCTCTGGGTTATTTACTAGCGCCAGGGCTGCTGCTTGCCGATTCTATAAAAGGGGCGTCAGAGTCTTCAGGGCTGCCTTTAATGGGATTTTGGAGCCTTGTAAATCATCGGTAGGTATTTCTGATACGAGATAAATTCCCTGTTAAGGAGATGCACACACAGCAGCCTCCTCGTCTTCCAAAGTTGGAGGGGAAACGAAAGTGGCAGTCAAGGAAGAAGCATCTGCCTCTCTTGCAGAACGTGAGCACCAGGGCTGCCTTTTAGGGAGAAAAAGCCCTTAAAGACAGGCCGGCTTCATCGATGGTGCTAAGCCATGGTTAGCTTCATTATGGTTTCTAGATCGCATTCCATTTGGCCAAACTGCATTATGGCTTAGTCCCAAAGGTGCTTTTTCAAAAGGCAGCTGGACTTTCTTGATTTTTCTCTTGAAAATGTTTTGCTTCTCATCCAAGAAGCTTCTTCAGTTCTTCTGTTTTCTAGAACTGAAGAGGCTTCTTGGACGAGAAGCAAAACGCCTTCAAAGAAAACAAGGAAGTCCAGTTGCCTTTTGAAAAAGCCCCTTTGGGACAACTGGGGCCTGGATGACGGAGAATCTCCACAGACATTATGGCTTAGCATTATGTGAATCCAGACCAGCTCCCTCACCTCTCGACAGTCAAGGCTGCAGGCAAATACACAACAGTAGAGACACACAACACCCTTGAGACGGTGTGCAAGGCCTCCTTCGCTTTCTCATTCCTTCTCCACTACAGCCTCCTCTGGGTGAGGGCGGCACCCCCATCTGCCAATCAAATCTGTGGGGCAGAAATGGCACTTTGGGACTCAAAGGCAAAGGCTGACCTTGCTGCGTGACTTTGAGAATTGGGAAATAAATCCTTACTTGGGAGGAAGAGAGCCGGGCCAGCTCTTCATTAACATTTAAATTTTTCATGTCACTTTGCAGAACCCCCAAATCTCTCCTGGGAAACGAGGCAGCCAGCCTGGGGATCATTTGGCTCTCCATCTTCTTTGGCTTCGCTCACCAAATACACCCTCGGTTATCCCCCCCCCTCCCCAAAGTCTCTTCTCCTTTTGAAATGTAGATGTAATTTGAAATGTCAACAAATCAACAGGGCTCACACAGAGGAGATAACAAGATACCCATGGCCTTCTATAATTATAATTGATTTTCTATCACGGCTTTCATTAGGAAGTATTTCTGGCCTGCTCCGTCCACATTGGCCAGGTTAACACACAATAAACTTCAAACGGCCGGTAGTAATATAGGCTGCGTCGCCAGCCTCCCTGCTCCCGGTGGACTCCAGAGTCTTTGTGTTCGGACTGGCTCAAAATGATCCCAGTGAAAAGCAATCACTGGCTGCCACCTCCAACTGATCTTCCTCTAATTTTTCAGCTCTGACTTGTCAGCCGACTCTGCTGGCCGGTGTCTCGCCCAGAGGCAGGGAGGCTGGACTTTAACTCACATCGCAGACACCTGAAGGGAAAGTGTCCTCGGCCTCTGTGCAGTTGTTTGCTTTGGCATTTGTGTAGGGTGTGAGGCTGGCCAGCCACTCGGGTTGGTGTCCTGCGGATTGCTGTGCTCCTGTCTCTGTCCCTAGTGGGCCTCCTGCCCCAGAGGCACCGAGGGGGGAGAGAGGAAGCAGATTGCAAAGGAGGAAGACACCCTCCTTCTCCCCAGCCTGTGCCCTGCCCTGTCCCACGATCCAATTTAATTGATTGTCCCGAACTGAGCAGGCGGGCACCTATTAATCAGTGAGAATCACAAGGCGCTTTGCAAGCCTGCAGCCGTGCAGGAACGGCGCCTGGTTCACAGGAGGCCATAATGATCGACTAATGAGCCAACTTGGCTTTGTCTTTTGGAGGTCTTGGGGGAGGGGGGGGTTGCCCATTCGCTGCTCAACAATAATGGTTTCCCTGGCGTGCTTCCCCCTTCTCGCCCTCCTCCTCCTCCTTGGTGAATTCCCTCTCTTGTGCAGGCGTCTCATTAACCCGTGCCACTTGCTCCCGGCATCCTATATCTTTCATCTCCACCTGAGTACTCAATCGTGGCACCACTGGAAAAGCCAAAGCACCCAATTGGGCGGCTGTCAACATCATTCTGCTGGTGCAGCATCACACAGCCTGCATGCGCCCGGACGATCCCTGTGGGACTGGCAAAGCGAGGCTGAGTTAAATCTCTCCGATGGTTCTTCTCCTCTGCTTATCTGGGAAATTGTCTGTGCAGAGCAATCATGTCGGACTTTCTCTTGGGGGTTCCTCCTCAGCCAAGAGACTTTGGGATTCTTTGACCTTCCCTCTAGAAACCCCAATTCACCTGCTACCCTGGAGGAAAGTTGCCCCTGAACAGGGACGGCAAAGGGCCTCCATGGACCAGACCTCAGGTGTTGAGGGTTGCTGTTGCCAGTGCTGAATGAAGCTGAAAGTAATGAAGGATGAGCTCCTAAGAGGAAACAGCCTCCTCCTCCTCCTCCTCCTCCTCCTCCTCCTCCTCCTCCTCATCATCATCATCATCATCATCATCATCATCATCATCTTCATTTCTCCTTCTCCCCCTCTTCCTCTCCCTCCCTTTTGTTTCTCACCTCACAGAGACTGAAATTCTCCTTTCTGAGCCACCTGCTTGCAAATTGAAATTGCATCATCAATATTAGTGAGGCATCTAGAGCTTCATGTACATAGATGCCACCAAGCAGCACCTTCTGAGTCTGGGACCTCTTTGAGGTGGGGCTCGATGGGGACACGCTGAAGGGGAAAGAGTGGGGACCCCAGGAGATTTGAGAAGAAGGCTTCTCAAGGTTGCAGCCTTCTTCCAAACACCGACTGTGGGGTTCTTCTCGGCTTTGAAGGAAGAAGATCTCTTGCTGCAGGAAGGGAAGGGCATAAAATTAATATTCAAGAAGAAAAATCAGTGTGCAAAAAGCAACTTTTATCTTTACACATGAATGAATGTGATGAGGCAATTGTGCCAGATGGAGCTAGTTAGCTTCCCGTGGGAAATTCCAACTTCTCCGTGTTTTCTGAATTGGCCTCTTGGAAAGCAACAGCAATAACTGTAACAATCTTGGAGATTCTGTAGAGAAGATAAAGAGAAAATCTTTCCGAAGCCACGGATGGATGGATCCTGCAGTTGCTTTCCTGCCTCGGCTGCCGAAGGCACATAAATTGGGGTAACATGAGAGATTGTGTCCACCCTTATTTTAGCCACAACGTCCATTATTGCAAAACACTGCAGAACTAAAGAACGGCCTCTTTTGGTTCTCTGCTAGTTAAAGGTGTAGGAAAAAAAAATAGTACAGCGTCTCTTTAGTGAACAACAACCTCAGTCAGATTTGATGGTTGGCTGTAAAAATAATGTTTTCCCCAATAAATGATCCTATCTGTACAAACGGGGAAGGAAGCCGAGAGCCAGCTGTTGTCCAACAAACATTCAGCTGCGTGGCTTGGAAACACCCAGCCTCCGCACCTGCCAAGGACCCAGCGGGGAAGTGATGTCATCCAGATTGTGATGAAATTGTGCAAAGGACACGATTTCCATAATGATGCGTGCGATGTCACCTTGGCGTCTCCCACATGTCCGTGCTCCCATGCCCTGAGCAAACTCTCCGTTGATTCATGGAGCAGGGAGAAAGAATTGGGAGGGACAGAAGATCAAAAAGAAGAGAAGCTCTGAGGGATCCTTGGTGGTCTCTGAGCTTGGTTGCAGATGTTTCGTGACCCAACTAGGTAACATCATCAGTGCTAGAAGGGAGTGGGGGTTGCAGAGAGGAGGAGGGGGAGCAGCAGGAGGAGGAGGAGGACGACGACAACAACTATGTGGTCCTTGGTGCTCTCTGAACTTGGTTGCTTACTTGCAGATGTTTCATGACCCAACTAAGTAGCATCATCAGTATTAGCGAGTCTGGGGTTTGCTCCAAAGTAGCTTGCCCATAATTATTTATATCACACTGATGTTGTTACCAAATTAAATAATTAAACAACTGCAAGCAAATAACGAAGCTCAGAGACCACCAAGGACTCCATAGAAGAGGCTCTGGCACACTCACATCAGTGTGTGTGTGGAGAAATCCATTGTTTGTTTGGTTTCGTGCTAATAGAGACTCTGGTGGAGCTGGGTCCTGCCTCTGAGACACCTGCTCAGCCCTGGCCTGGAGACTCTGCCTTATCTTCAAAGCTCTGGAGGAGACCTTTGATGTCCTGCTGGATCCTGTTTGGAGAATCTGCCTAAACCCGGAGAGATGCATCCAGATGAAGCTGCAATAGTCGCCAATATGAGCTTTGCTATGAAATCCATGTCATCCATTGCCTTCCCATGTCCCATCTAAAAATATGGATTTTTAGAGTGGTTGCCGGTCTCTTCAAGATCCTGGGCATATATTCACAAATAATATTTCCCCTTTGTTTATGCCTTTGGCTATGTTTCCCCCGAATTTAGTTCTAAGGTTTTATTTTTCATTTTGCAAAAATAACCTATACGTTTTTTAAAGGAGAAGACCTTGGATGCATCTAATAACTTTTCCCATCTGTCATATTAAAAATGATACTTTATCAGCAGCAGATTCTCCAAAGTCTTACGAAGCTGCCTTAAACCTGATGCTTCTCCTTCGCCACAGCTGTCCAGTGCTTTGATTCCCTGGGAGGTTGCAGAATAAATTAAGGACAGGAGCAGATTTCAGGATTTGTCCTCTCTGGATGGGAGCAATTTGGGTCTTCCTTCCAGCCTTCTTCTTCAACTCATCTGTCGCTTCTTCCCTCCAGTCATAATGCAGAAGGCTGGGGAGCCTCTCAAGCATGACTAAGGGGCTGAAAGCATTTTTGCTGAATTGAGAGCAGCCTGTTTCCCCCCCCCCCCGGAGCTGATTTGATCTACCTGGTAACTACCAGGGCACATTAGCCCACTCATAAGAGGGTGTGGAGGGTGTCCGTGTGTGCGTAAATGCACCCTCCGACAGGCAATAAGTCATCGTGCATCTGGTTAAATTCAGCCATTGCTGCAAGAGTGATTGGGCTAATCAAAACACCAAAGCAGCTTGCTCCTTGCTTTTAAACTAACAAATTATTCCCTCTTGGGCAATTGACAGATTCTGCCAAGGGTGGAAATTGGAATAAAGCATCTGCCCCCCCCCCCAGCCCCTGCAATGAAAGACTGTGTGGGCAGCTATCAGACCAGCCATTGGGCCACTAAGCGTTACGTACATGAGTGTTACTCACTTCTGAGCTGCTGCTGTTGCTTCAATCCAGGGGTCACAGGGACCCAGCATCTGGAAGGAGAGGGCCGGGTGGGCACCAGACCAGGGGAACCGAGTTTCAGAAGAACAAACAGGAGACTTTTAGCTTAGTCAAAAACAAGCAGCTGTCAGAATTCAAGGCACCTCAAGTCCAGCCCCCTCATGACGTCTCTTGACTCTTCTCTGGCGCCAGTTTGACTTGACTGTTAGTAGGTCAGATTCTTGGGTATAGGTTGCATGGAATAAACGGGTAGTTCTTTTGAATTCTGCCCTGGCTCCTGGTTCCTTGCACCTGGCAGTCACCTTGAACCGTGAGATGGGTGGGGTATAAAATAAATAAATAGGAAGGAAGGGAGGGAGGGAGGGAGGGAGGGAAGGAGGGGTTTGGGCATTGCGTCTGCCCTCCGTGGGCTTCCTGGTCTGAACAGCATCCCCCCTTTCACTCCTGGGCTTCAGGGCAGGATTGGGAGAAGACGGTATGTTGAGTTGGGATACGCCAAGGACTTAGGAAGACTTGGCACATTGTAGATCTTTGCCCTTCTCCGCCACGCCTGGATGGCTCCCAAGAGCCCCCTTTCCCCTCTGCCCAAGATCTGAAAGATTAAGCCAATCCAGATTGTGGTGGTGGTCAGGATGGGCGGCTATTTGTGATGTCCGATCTCTCTGTCTAACCTTGGAAATTGAAACTGCAGTCTGGGGTTGTTTTTTTATCTAAGCTCGGATAGACTGGAAAGAAACCCAAATTCATACAGCACAACCTTCTCCTGCTTTGCAGCTTCGGACTAATCCCCAGCCCCCTTCAGATCCTAAGCACCACCCACCCACAGCCCCAACCCCGTGGGCGCCGTGTAGATAGCCCCTGCTGGAGGTTTTCCAGATATTTGTTTTGTTAAAATGTGCCAGATCTCTTCTGTTTACCGTGATGTAAATATTAGCCAGGGACTGGTGATCTATCGCCTCGCATGAAAGCCGGTTGGCACTTTAATTAAAAAGATTATCTAGAGGCTGTGAAGGGAGTGAGCCCATAACATTTTATTCTGTGCCGGTCAATCTGATAAAGCAGTTGAAGAAAATCAGACAGGCCTCCGATGCTCGGCGCTTCTAAAGCCTGGCTTTGCTGTCGAATGAACGCTTGCACATCGGACGCACCTCCGCCTGCCAGGCCCAGAGATGGGCAGCACTGCAGTTTGTGAGGAATCTCCTGAGCAGGGAAGGTAGCTGGCTCTGGCTGTCTGAATGCTGGATAACATTTCTATGAAATCAGCCCAACTAGTTTTGCTCCTGCTGGGAGTTGTTGCTAAGACCCACAAGTTGTGGGTGAGGCCTTCTCAGTAGCACCCTGCACTTTATGAAGGAGCCCGTCTTCCGGACTTTTTGGAAAACAAGGGGCTTTTTTTTTTTTGTCATGCCTTTGGCCCACATGGGGAAGTCAGACTATTTCTGTGTTTGTTTTGTTTTTAATAAAGAAGAAATGTATTGTGTTTGTTGGTTGTTTAAATCTGATTGCTACTAGAACCTGTGGTTGCTTCATCACCGGAGGTTTTTAAGAAGAGATTGGGCCACCATTTGTCAGAAATGGCATCAGGGCTCCTGCTTGGGCAGAGGGTTGGACTAGAGGACCTTCAAGGTCCCTCCCAACTCCGTTATTCTGTTTTATTATACATCACTCAGAGTCTACTGTACAAATGTATGCATATAGATTTGTCCAATAGACTCTGAGTGATGTATAATAAAACAGAATATATAAACATATATATTTATCTTAATCTTTCAATAGTGTTTGTGAAGAAAATAGAAAGTTGGGATAATTTCTTTTAAAGGAAACAAACCTTCTTCATTTGACTGGAAGATCGAGTAGATGTATTGGTATTGTCAGCATATCTGTATCTTTTTTTTACTATTGGCCGTGCTGATTGGACTTCCACGGCATCTGGCTTGGTTTTACGTTCCCTTCTCTCCAGTAGAGACAGGGTTGACTGAGGGGGACCAGTAACCTTGCAAGAAGGTTTCTGTCTATTGTGCTGACCCATAGCTCACTGACCGCCCCAGTTGTATTGATGGGTGGGAAACACACAGCCCAAACGGTGGGAAGTCACTGCAAATCACTCCCTGTTAAGGCAGAAGGAGCCACGTCCTGATTCTTCCAAGACATTTTGCCTACCTTCCCAACTCACCTCGTTTTGTTGACTCAGAATGACAAGGAAGGTTGATATTTCCCTGAGTTCACAAAGAAACCAGAAGAGAAGGACCCTTTGAAGCTGGGCAACCAGAGGCACCGGCTGCTTGAGCAAATATCCCTTCAGGCCTCAGTGTGTGGGTCCCTCCGGAGGCCTCTTTCCAAGTGGGACTTCCAAGGAGACAAGCAGCAGTTGTGGGTTATAATCCAAAGGGTCTCTGGAGGTGAAGCAGAGGGGCTGGAAGTCCCCTCTCTTTCCAGGTGGCCAGGCATGACTCCCCTGCAGAGGTGGGCCGAGCTGCCAAGCCCACGGCACAAGAAGAGCGTGTGTGAGTCTGCGCCTTGCTGTCACGAAGATCCCCTTCCACCCCCTGAGGCTCACCTGTCACTTTTGATCGATGCCAAGTTGGGAGCATTAATGCTCCGTTTCTCTCATTAAGGGGACAGGAGAAGGTTGAACTCCCCCACGCCTCCCCAAGCCCCGAAGGCCTTGCTGGGAGAAGGGAAAACAAGCCTCAACCCCCCTCCCGGGAGAGATGAGCAAGGGTGGTCTCTGGAAATGGAAACCCCCCCCTAAGGGGGGGGAGGTGGTGGTGGAGGAAGTCAGCTCAGATGCTGTAAGTGCTGCACGGCTTAAAGGGCTGAGCCTCGGGCTCCGGACGGCTGCCGTCTTCAGTCTTGAGCGTTGCTTTGGAGGGGATTTTATTGCCTGCTTCTTCCTGATCTGGGCTCTTTGGGGTGGTAGTCAAGAAATACAACCACAACCTCCACAACTACAGTAAGGCGAAGACCCAGGCCAGGAGGGCAGTGGAGGTCAACGTTTTGGGAAAGGGGCGTCCTGGGCAGTTCTTGGCACCCATTCTGGGAGGGCCTGGCTTGCTCTGGCAGAAAGCATCGCCCTGTGCTGCTGGCGGCCTGCCCTCTGCCCTCTGCCCTCTGCCCGCTTCCCTTCCTGCAGCCCATGCCGCCGCATTTCAGCCAGGCATCCTTCGGGGCTCTCGGTGCCAAGGCCTTGGGCGCCACCTGCCGGCCAAGGGGAAACTGGGTCGGTGGACACAAAACCCTTTGGAGAACACGGGAAGCCCTTGACTTTCACCCACGAGTGGAACCAGAATTTCTGCTGCTAAAGAAGGCGGTTGCTACCTGAGTCATGCCCCACTTTATAACCAGCTTTACCCCGGTTGTTAAGCAAAGTCAAGTGGGAGTGAATTCTGAGGCGCCGCACAGATAGGTTGTCTTCAGGAGGATCTGCCTCCAACTTGGCCCTGCAAGTCTTCCCATGGTGCGCCCGTCATTGCTTGCTTTCATCTGTCCCAAAGCTGGTTCTCCTCCTCTTCTTTCCCTTCCTTCCACCTTTCCCAGCCTGGGGGGCTTCTCACGGGCTCTCATCCTACCCCAAGACTGTTGCCTGTTGTGGCTCGGAAAGGCTCTGCCTGGGGCTGGAATCCCGGAGGCGCTTTTCCAGGTTGGGGGGGGGTCTCAGCTGGTTCCTGCTGTGAGTCATTTCCCAGTCCTTCCGATGAAATTCCCCCCACCCACTTCTTTGGGGAGATCGTTCTTGAAGCTCTGGCTGGAGAGACGCGTTTATTCTTAGCTCTTTGCTGCCCTCTTTTGCCAGCTGGGCACAGAGGCAGACTTTGCCAAAGAGGCACGCAGGTAAATTTTTCAGGGTGATGTTTCAACTTCACGTCGCTTGCAAATGTGCAGTTTGATGGATCAGGCCCATCCAAGCCTCCCTCTTTTTCTCCCTTTTTTTCTGTTTTATGAAGCAGTTCCTCTCACGTGGATCCTTCCAAAGAGGAGACAGGATGGGCGAAGGTGTCACATACATCTTCAGAATGATTTCCAAAGCCCGTTTGGGGAAGTGTCAGTTCTGAACTCGGTTGTGTGAAGAGGAGAGCAAGGGAGGAAGGAGCAGCAGGTTGGATAGTGGTTAGTCCACCTGCTTTTGGCTCCACTCACACCTAGCTTTGGTGGCCAACACAGCTCCCTTCAATATAGCTTGGAAAACGGTTAATCAATCAGTCAGTCAGCCAGCCAGCCAGCCAGCCAGCCACAGACTGAAAACATTCCCCAGATCATACAAAATAGGGCCAGATTATTTAGAAAGGTACCAAAGAATCTCTATATGAAGAGATATTTTGAATAAGCTTCACTCATGATTTGGGTACCAAATTTCTTAGGATGTGCAACACTGCCACTGGGGCAGGCCTAGAGAAATTGCTTTCTCCACTGAATTGAAAGAAGATCAGTTGCAAAGAGGAAGCTCTGCTTCATTTATTTATTAACTTATATGACTGCCTATCTTATATACAATCATCCCAGGCAGTTCACAACCAAAACAAACCACAATAGGATGAGGTTCTGCCCACACCAGGAGCATCACCACACTCCCCAGCATGAAGCCATAACATCCATCGGCTCTGCATTTGTGAGTTCCTTCTTATCCTTAGTAAATGAACAGTTCCGTGTTAATCTCAGCTTGCATCCCACGCTAAATTTATTTCATTTTTTAAATCCTGCCCAACTTTCTAAAGGCCTCCTTTCTTATTCCAATTTTCCACTTAAAAGCGGATAAGCCCCCAGCATCCTCTGTAACTAATGAAACATTTGATCCCTTTGCTCGGATGACGGATTCGGAGTTCTTAGTCCATAGTTGCAGCTTCTGAAAGAGGCTTTTTTCCTTGGCTGATAACAGAGCCCCGTCTCTCCTCTCCCCCACCACAAGCCATGCTTCATTTTCAAAATGGATTTCTATTTAGATCAGGCTGCAACAATTTCCTGCCTCCCTGTCTCTTCTCCCCTCGGTTATCCGGGAGGTGTGATGAGAATCTTGACAGTTTTGTCCAGTCATCACATTCCGCCTGCAGACTTTATGATCGGAGTGGGCTGGTGGGAGCAGGTTTAAACAGCTAAAAGCACATTATTGCAATTAGGAGATATAAAACAAACACTCCCTTCTCATCCGTATTGCTGTCCCTGCTTTACAAGGCAGATTCCATTTCTCTTGTCGTAAAAGAGGGGGGAAATGGTAAATAAATACCCGGTTTTGCATTAAAATTCTTCAGAGTAATAAGAATGTGAAAAGGATAGGAACAAAATTGGGTTTGCACAGCTACCTTTCCCCACCAGGCGGGTTGATTTGTCACCCACCTCTGGCAAAACAATATAAAAACATACCACAACCTTACACATTATTTCTTATGCCGCATAGTGGTTAAACCAAATAAACCTTAACTGAGTTCACACATTGCACCATGCCACGGCTGATGATGTTAAGCCATGAACAAAACCTCTTGTGGCTTAAGATGGCAGGGCACACACACTCCTTTCTCGTGGCCTTTTCCCCCCCTTGTGCATCTGAGTGTGCACATTTTTCCTTCTTCTCCGTCTCTCCTCTGCCCCGAGACTTGGTTTCCATCCATTTTAGCTTCTCTCTTTTGCATTCCAGTTCTCTCTTCTCTCCCTCTCACTGTCTTCCTCGCCTTTTCATGTGCAGGTTTCCTGCCTGAGCAGGGGGTTGGAATAGATGACCTCCAAGGTCCCTTCCAACTATTATTATTATTATTATTATTATTATTATTATTATTATTATTATTATTATTATTATTATTATTATTATTATTATTATTATTATTATTATTATTTGTGTGATCTCGTGAGCAGGGCAGGAAAAGCTGTAGGGTGCAGCCGTCGGTGTGTGTGTGTGTTTGTGTGTC
Source organism: Protobothrops mucrosquamatus (assembly GCF_001527695.2). NCBI lineage: Eukaryota > Metazoa > Chordata > Lepidosauria > Squamata > Viperidae > Protobothrops > Protobothrops mucrosquamatus. The sequence continues at coordinate 804,337 of NW_015386439.1, forward strand.
TCAGCCCAGAGCATCTTAACCAGTTTTAGCAACCTTGCTCAAGAAGGTCCCTGCTGACGGGTGCCTTTATTTTCCCTTCCAGCTGCCGAGCTGCTGCGGGCGAATCTGCTCTTTGCTGTTTTCCCAGCCGTGCAGGAGATGGCAGTAGAACCGCGTCGATCAGAATCTCTTGGCCTTCCCACCCCCAATTTGCTTAGAGGAGCCCAGATTTATCTTCTCTTGATCCAATGTTCCTCTCAATGTTCTTAGTTATTAGTTGGATTTACTTTTGCCCGCTGAAGATTTAAGAGGGAACAGGTGGTCTGTGTTTTAAATTTATATTCTGGTCTGCCACTACTGGGGAAATTAAAGTGATGTACAAGGATAGATCCGTCTCTGCTTCTTCCTCCCTTGCCCCCGTCTGACGAGGGAGGCTGAGCACAGGAAGCGACGGGTTCATGACCCGCTGGAGCCTTCCTCACCAAGGAGGAACCTGGATCCTCTGCAACCCTTTGCCCTCCCCACCTGAGGCTGGAAACAACTCTTTGGAAACACCTCTGGGTGCCCCCCTTAGCATAAGCCCCATTCCTTTCCTAGGAGGAGAAAAGATTTTATTTTTTTACTCTTAGGAGGGTGGGGAGGACCCCATTGGTAGCAAGCATCTTCTGGAGAAGTTTGACCTTTCAGGAAAGGCAGAAATGGGGGCTGCTGAGCTATTCAGGAGGTGGAGTCTCTCTCCTGCTCTTCCAGGCCACTCGGTTAGATGAGAGATAGATAGAGATAGATGAGATAGATGGATGGATGGATAGATGGATGGATAGATGGATAGATGGATAGATGGATAGATGGATGGATAGATAGATAGATAGATAGATAGATAGATAGAAAGATAGATAGATAGATAGATAGATAGATATAAAGATATAAAGAAAGAAAGAAAGAAAGAAAGAAAGATAGATAGATAGATAGATAGATAGATAGATAGATAGATAGATAGATAGATAGATAGATAGATAGATAGATAGATAGATAGAAAGATAAGAGGAGTGGGGAAAAGGAGGTAAGTCTGTGTTTGGTGCCTCAGTCTCAGTTTTGGGTCACTTGGAAATCACTCTGGATGGGCCTTTCTCCTTTGCCATGTGAAGATGGCTTCCTGGGACCAATTACGATAAAAACCCAGATTTTGTCGGCTGTTTTTCAGAGCAGGCAGAATCAGAGTGGCCCCTCCCTATCCCAGCGTTTTCCTTAATTTTCAATAAACTATGCAATTAAGAAAACCCTCTAATGCTGCACCAATTAAAACTGATCCTAATAGGGACGTTTGTTTTATATAATCATTAGATACCTTTTATTGGGATTAGCCAATTGAAATGTCAGCGTACTTCACATAAACATTTTTTATTTATGTCTAAAATGCGTTTGGAGGAGATGCCAAACTGCGTTTTTTTGCTATTGCCAGAAGGCCTGATGATTTATTAAAAGGGCTTTTAAAAAATTGGATTGCAGTAATCTCTCCAGTTTGTTCCAGTTTTATTATTTTTATTATTAATTTTATCAAGGGAGGGGGGAAGACAAAAACAAGGGCGGCTCAGTGTGGAACACACACTTTGCACACAAGAGGCGTAGCTCAGCCGGAAGGAAGCCTCTACCCAGAAGTGGGGCCAGCCTGAGCTTCTGCACCTTGTGGCGCCTTGAACCATTCGGGGCTCTTTTCCTGGGTGCCCCCAAAGAGGAATCTTCACATCCAAGTTTACCTCTCTGCAAGTTGCTGGAAACTCTAATCTCCATTGAAGGCAGCCCCGTTAAATGCCGGAACGCAGAGACAGAAAACAGATTTGGAAGTAATAAAATGAAGCCCCTTATTTTCTTCTACGTGTCTTCCCTTCTATAAGGGATTTTTTTTTTAAAAAAAATTGTATGTTCTTTTTTGGCTAATGAAACGTGCTGTTAATTGTCTGCATAACGGTAGAGCTTTGCCTAAAGGTGCTATTTGCTAATTGTTCATTTCCAAAAGATCATGTTTAATCAGGCCTGGTGATTAAATAATGAGACCTAATTTTGTATTATTTACGCTGTTCTTTTTCCACAATAGGTCCTCCAGATACCTATTCAGAGAGACGGGAGCTTTTATTTGCATTTGCTTTTGCAATGCTGGGATAGAGTTTATGCGTAACCTGTCAGTTGCGGTCCTGATACAATAGCAGAAGGCCTGTGTAGCTCTGGAACTGTGCAACCGAGCGGCTTGTAGCTCAGACGCTTTTGCAAATGGACTGCTAGACAGTTCAAGAAGGAAAGGCGTTCCTCAGCGGGGCTATTTGCAAGCAAGAAATAGAACCTCCAGGCTCAAAGGCAGTCTACCACAGAACCCCAGTAGACTGGGGGTAAGCTCAAAGGACAAACACTGAAATCATGGCATACTTGGAGGAGGGGAAACCAGTCCGTTGACCACTACAGAAACCAGAGTTAATTGACCTGGGAAAAGTCTGTGTGTCTGTACCAGGTCAATAGGGTTTCCATAATGGCCTTGAAATGGGACTCTGGGAGAGTCATATGGCGTCTTTCAAAGCACGAAGGTCTTTTGTTCTGCAGGAATGTAGTCAAAGGTGACAGCTTTCTAATCCGATGGATCTAGATAAGCAGGAACTCGGTTTACCTGGTCGAAATGATACTGGGAGCTTATCAGTGTTCAGCAGACATGTTTTAAAGGCCTTCTGTGAAATTATCCACAATAATCAGCTTAGCCAGCATCTCAATGCACAAGGTTTGTGCTGACAGGTGTGTCTCTCTCTCTCTCCCCCCTCAAACTCTGATGCCCATTAGGCAGTTTTGCTGTCCAAGAGACTCTCTTTAAGCAGAAGACGATCTTTGCCATCAGCTGTTTGCCAGAGCTGGTTTCTGCCAACTCTTAGGTTATCCGGAAAGATGCAGAAAAAAAAACCTCCTGCAGCAGCTAAGAGAACAACAATAACAACAACTCACAACAGTCTCACTGAGGGAAGCGAAGGACCATAAACAAGGGAAAAGGCCCACTTTGCAAATCCAGAGAAAGGCACAGGTTGAGAGCACATAAAACAAAAGGGCTTTCCATGAATAATGGAATAACGGAAGTGCCGGAATTAGCCAGAAAGCAGAATTTACAGCCTTCCCTGCAAGTGAGCAGCACAAGGGGCGGGGGGGGGGAGGGGGCATCATTGATTTTGCCTTGCAAATTCCACCCCAGAATGTACAATGGTTTGACTTTGGAAATGCAAGCAGCGTGGTGTGCAACCAATGTTTGCAAGGGCCCCGACAGGTAGTCCTCGCTTAACAACCGGGTCGCTTAGCAACCATTTGAAATTATGACGGACTCCAAAACAGGGACTAATGACCCGGAGTTCTGACACCACCCTCCCACCCCTATGGTCCTGGGATTGCGAATGTGGGGCTTGGCAACCGGCCCTGCGTTTGCTTAACGCCAAATGTCATAAAATTGAGTCGGTCATGTGATGACCTGCTTAATGACAGCTGGATTGGAAGCCATCAGGAAGGAAAGGTTTCAAAGAGTGAACAGATTCTATGCAGGTTTTACCTGAGCTAAAATTATGTCCCTTTTTTTCCTCCCTCTCTCCCACCCGCCCCTCCCCCAAGGTTGTTGCTGTCACTTTTGCACACCTATTTGACACATTTATTTATCCTCCATGGGATATCTGAGTGGAAATCCCCCGCCTCTTTTCAGAATTTCTTCTGAATTTCTTCTCCTGGGAGGCAGGTGTGCTTTCTTTTGCAACCTTCGGAGTCAGAAATGGGCTAAAAGCTGAGAAAGCACCAATAAAACAAAGAACTGGGAGATTAAATCAATCTTTAAGGCTCTCGGATACAGAATATATATATATATAAATAAAAAGCTGGCTTTGGCTGTGTCTTGGGCTTTACAGCCTCTCACGCCATGTCTGTGGATAGGCAGAGGCCAAATTGCAGCAGGCAGGTTAAGTTCCTATTTCCCTGCATGCAATCTTGATAATTGTTCAGAAAAGTTCCCCTAATCCCAGCTGGGAGTCTTTCTTTTTGTTCTGGATTATTATTATTATTAAATTATTATTATTATTATTATTATTAAATTAGATTTATATCCCGCCCTTCTCCTTGCGGACTCAGGGCGGCTGACAATCGATTAAAAATACACAAATGACAATTACAGTATTAAAATTAATTAAAAAGAAATATTTAAATATTATGGGCCTCTTATGTCCGATCCAACATGATTGCCTTCTGGCCTCTGGAAACGGCTGCCCCCCCCCACGAGCCGGTTAAGAGGGCTAGTTGGAAGCTGGGCCTTTCAGCATCACCTCTCCCCAAAATGGTAAGCGAGGCTGAATCCATATTCATAGATGCAGATGAAATTGTCGTTTCCCTCCCAGATTTATCTTCAGTTCCCATTTCTTAACTGAGAGAGATTGTGACTTTGAATAGCAAATGTTCCCTTGCCTTTGCAAACCGGGTGAAGTGAGTCCTTCCGTGGAACAGACTCTCGCCTCACATCTTTGCAAGCCCTGTGAAATGCATGCACCTTCTGTGCAATTAAAAGCGGAAGAGTTTTTGTCATTAAAACCATTGTTAAAATATAGCAAAAGAGACCCAGTATTCTAATCCATGATTAACTGAGCCATGGTTTACACAGAATAACAGAGCTGGAGGGACCTTGGAGCTCTTCTACTCCAACCTAGAGCTAAGAAGAAATTTCCTGACAGCGAAAACAATGAACCAGTGGAGCAAGTTGCCTGCAGAAGTTGTAGGTGCTCCATCACTGGAGGACCGGACAATTATTTGTTTGGAATGAGATAGGGTCTCCTGTTTGGGCAGCGGTTGGATTAGAAGACCTCCAAGGTCCCTTCCAACTCTGTTATTATGTTATTCTGTAACTCCTTGTTCAAGCAGGAAAGATCTGGAAGACATTTCATTCCTCCCATTCATGTGGCAATTTGCTGTTCTTCGTTGGTATCTCTGCCGTGATCAAATGGAACACAACACCTCCTTGTGTGGCTCAGTGAGATCTTTGTATCCTCTTCATTAAAGTTCTTTGTCTTATATTTTGGTGTATGTCACTCCAAATCAGCAAATGCCACTTGAGAACTACAGTTAGTTCTGTAGCACTGAAGAAATGCAGGCAGAATCCCCGATAAAGCTGTTATTTAATGCATCTCCTCCCTGACCCTTTCTCTTTTGAAATAAATATGTTGAAATATGTAATCATGGAGATTAAATTATAGCAGACAGGCTAGTCTTGCAAAACATTCATCAGGACAAGATTTGGTTTGTATCTGAAAGAGAGACAGAGAGAAGGGGATTTACAGCCTGCTCCTCAATTGCTTCCTCTTCTTGGCCTGTGATTAAAACAATTAATTATCTTAGGAGCCTTCATTTCTATGTGTCAGAAGTTGAAACTCATTGCTTTGAGTGTCTCAGATGCTGAGGTGTTTTGCTCTGCCTCTTAGTCCTTTTGCAAAACATTTTTTTTTAAAATCCTTGAACTGATTTTCTAAGAGCTCATTTACGTTAACACTTCTATAATGAGCACATAAATATGTAATCAAGGCAGCTAAATATGCATACAGCAGGAGGGAATTTTGGAGCAAGACCTGAAGGCTGCTGGGAATTTGTCCTTCCCAAGAAGATGCCAGTCAAGGGCTTCTTCCTCTGACTCCACTCGGTTGAGGCCACTGCGTCCATTTCTAAGAAGAGGGAAAGCGAGTCGTACAGTAGGTGTGGCCAGGTGCATCTCCACTCATACACCAAGACGTGAAATGGACTAAGCAGGGAAACTCTGAGTCCCACCCTGGCACTTTGGGGATTAATTTATAATTTTCTGTACCTTTTTCCTGAGAGCTCTAGGAGGAACACATGAGGGCTTCTCCCCAATGGTATCCTTCTTAAAACAAAAAAATCTCCAGCAATGAAGTACTCACAACTTCTGGAGGCAAGGAGTTCCACTGGTTAATTGTCCTCACTGTTAGGAAGTTTCCCCTTCATTCCAGGTTGCTTCTCTCCTTGTTTAGTTTCCATCCATTGTTTCTTGTCCTGCCCTCTGGTTGACCCCCCTCTTCTTTGTGGCAGCCCCTCAGATATTGGAAGACTGGATCCCTACCCCCAACAACCTCTGAGGTCAGTTGGACTGAGAGACAGCCATCCAGTGAGATCCAGGATCACGGGCAACTTACTCTAACTGGCAGCATTTCTGCTATTCTCAATAACAATTCATTCTCCAGACAGTTTTCCCTGGCTGGGTTCAACCCCCACCCCAATGAAAACACAGATTTAAGTAAGTCAGCCTGAAAACCAGGCTGACAATGGAGCTTTCATGGAGAGGTGGAGCTTTCTGGAGCAGCCTTTTCCACCAGGCAAATGACTCCCCCCTCCCAGCTGGCAAAAGGTTGCCCTGGGTTGCCCTGCACTTTTACTCCCCCTCCCCAGGAGAAGATGGAGGGGGAGAATATCGCTTGCAAAAAACCCTCCAGTCACACGTTGAGATCCATGTGAAGAGAGCTCCCTCTTCCACGTCTCCATGCAGGAGAATTTCACCCACGCAGCAGCGCTCATTAGTTATCTCAAACAGGGCAGCAAAAGATTATGACTGACTGCTTGGCAACACCTCTTTCCTGGATCTCCTGAGAAACCCCCCCCCCGCCTCCTCCTTACACTTGCACACAATATTTACACATACATTTTACACTTGGACATCCTCCCTGTCCCTGCAGTATACGGGGGATCTTACTTGAATGCTGTTCGGGCTCCCTCGATGTGTGTGGAGTAAGTTTAATGCTTTTTCTGTTGTTGTTTCTCTTTGGCTTTGTTGCAGGGTTTTCTTTTCTTTTAAAATCTGCTTTGTTACAGCATCTGTTTCAGAGAGTTGCAAAACACCCGTTTCTACAGAAGGAAGCCATTCTTTCTTCTTAAACTCGCTTCCCAAATTCACTTTATTTATATCTCTCTCCAGATCTTCTCTCCTTCTAACTTTTCTCAGGGTGTAGTCAGAATCCCCCCCCCCATAGTTTAAAAGCTTTACTCTCTCCTGTTGTGTGCCTCTATGACACAAAAAGTAACTGGGCAAGAAACACAACACACAAAGCAATCTTGACACCACCATGTGCCTTTTCACTGATCAGCTGGTCCTTTGCAGTGTTTTGCAGACGTTGGGTTGTAATGTGGCTGCTAAGAGAAAGATGGACGAATGGACGGAGCAAAGGAAGACGCTCCTTAGAACAGATCATCTTTCCATGACCCCCATACAGAGAAGCTCTCTCTGTCTCTCTCTCTCTCTCTCTCTCTCTCTCTGGGATATCCACTGCAGAGGAATGACAGGAAAGCAACAGAACTTCAGGCTCAGCCAAAGCCGTTGTGAAGTTTAATTGGAATTATTATTCTCAGATATTATTTCCACATCTTCTTTTGTATTTCCAGGACTCACCACAAGGGCGGGATTTATTTTATTTTTCCTCTACAGGCTTAATAATTAATGACTTTGTTGTAGATTTTCGGAGTGCTGAATAAAACATACCGAGGATATAAACGTGCATTTTAAACCCTTTGCATGTGATGTAACCTTTGGGTCAGCACGTAGGGAAAAAAAACCTTTCCCTTAAAAAAAAAACACACTTTTTCCAAGAGGACGCTAAATATTTATGTACACACACACACACACACACTATTCAAACTGTTCTACCAAAGTGGAGTGTAACCCAAATGGCAATTTAAAACCCCCCACAAACACCCCCCAACCTGCAAGGGAGTCTTTTGCAGAGGATGCGAAGCAGGCATCTCAGCACCTTGGAGAGCTCCAGGGACTCAGCCTACCTCCCAGCTTCAGGATCCTGGAAAAGTTTTTTTTGGGGGGGGGGGGTGTTGAGTCAGCAATCAGCTCCCCTTCTCTGGCCTGGGGGCACTTGTTCTCCCTGGAGTCCACTTTGGCAAGGGCACAGCTCAGAAAGTCTGGAGGCAGAAATATATGAAAAACGGTTGCAGGAACCGAGTATGATTGGTCTAGAGAAAAGAAGGACTGGGGTGACGTGATAGTTGTATTCCAGGATATGACAAAAAAGAGGAGGTCAACTTATTCTCCAAAGTGCCAGAAGGCAGGACAAGAAGCAATGCATGGAAGCTAATCAAGGAGAGAAGCAACTTGGAGCTCAGGAGAAACCTCCTAACAGTGAGGACAATTAACCTGTGGAACTGCTAGCCTTCAGAAGATGTGGGTGCTCCAACACTGGGGGTTTTTAAGAAGAGGCTGGGCAGTCACTTGTCTGAGATGACATAGGATCTCCTGCTTGAGCAGAGGGTTGGACTAGAAGACCTCCAAGGTCCCTTCCAGCTCCATTCTGATTGAGGTTTCTTACCACCAACACCAACAGCCTGCAGTTCTTGTCTGAAATCTGCCTTGCAATGTTTTTGTGCCCCTGGTCTGGCAACTTAGTCCCCAATGAATGTCAGTCTCTACCTCTGTCAGTTTGGTTTTCTTCCTTTGGTGTGAATGTAGCATCTTTCCTTTGTCCTGGAAATCAACCCTCACATTTGTTCCAGCAGAACAAATGGCTGCAATTCTAATTAATCTGGCAATCTTCCTCTGAAGCCTCTCCCCAAACTATTCTACCCAATTAAATTAAGACTTGCAACCCTTTTAAGTTGTCATTGTTGCATCTCGGGATGAAGCATTCTATGTGTGATTTCACGTGTGAAGATATTTTGGCCTTCATTCCATTAGCCTCAACCATGGGTCTGAAGCCCTGGAGCTTAGGGGGCAGCTAGGACTGGAGAGGCCCAGCTTCAAATCCCTACTCAGGTAAACTCAGCCCAACTTACCTGGCTGGGCTACTGTTGTGGGGCCAAGCTGCACACAATTGCTGGAGAGACCCCCCTTGATCTCTTGGGGAGGGTGGGGATGGGTGGGCAGGGAGTGGATATAAACCTAATAAGCTCAGGAGAACACACAAAGCCAAATTTCTTGAATCCATTTCTACTCCTTGACCACCAGCAGCTTTAGGACGCATCTCCTAAGCCAGGGGTAGGCAACCTTGGCTCTTTTATGACTCGTGGACTTCAACTCCCAGAATTCCTGAGCCAGCCACGCTGAGGAGAAATGGAGAGGTTTCCAAGCTGAGCCATGCTGGCTGAGGAATTCTGGGAGTTGAAGTCCACCAGTCATAAAAGAGCCAAGGTTGCCTACCCCTGTCCTAAGCCTAAGTGTTGTTTCTGCCTGGGACATTTGGGGTCTGCTCCATTTGCTCCATTGAGGGGTCACCTGACTTGGAGAAGGAGACAGCAGCATCCTGAGCTTCTGCCCAGCCTCCCCCCCCATTGAGACTTTGGTGGAATTGGGAGAATTGCCCAGATCGAGCCCATTTTCAAACTCAAAACTTCCTTTTCACCAGTTTCTCCCCACCCACCCAATTTGTCTCGGTTCTATTTTCTTCCTCTTTCCACTGGGCTATAGCAACCCTGAGTTTGGGTAGAAAAACAGAGGCTTGAGCTTAAGTAATAAATAAATAATTTTATTTCATTTAATTAATAACAATTGAACACATTTCATGTATCGAAATCCAGAGTTTCTCTCCTGCACATGCCCATTTTCCTCAGTGGGTTAGATGGGCGCCTGGTGTGTTTCATCCCTGATGTCAGCCTCCAATTTCTCTTCTTCAGCAAACAAATTAAATGGGCCAAGGGCTACCGGTACTTTCCCCCGGCTACGATGACACACGCTGGTGTGTGGCAGACTGTGAGTGATGCATTTTTCATTACCAAGCTAGTAAAATATTGAGATGCCTTTGAAATGCAAGGAAAGAAAAACACCCAGGAGACAATTTTCTTTTTCTTTTTAATCTTGGATGTCTTATCTGAGCAATATCACAAAATCTTTATAGCAGAAAATGAAAGATCGTTTGTTTTGCTCCTATAATCATCTCGATTAAATAAGGGAGAATCTCCCTCTCTCCCTCCCTCCCTCCCTCCCTCCCTCTCTCAAAAAGTACACCTAAATTGAACATTGCCGTAGGAAAGCAGGTTTACAGGTTGAAATACGATGCATTTTGCTGTGATGTATATCTTACTTACTTACACTATTAAGTTTTAGCACCAGGCGAATGTTGGGCTGCTGAGCTGTGGTTTCCAGATAGCAGGAGAGCAAAACTGGGCTGCTGAAACAGCCACCTTCTTCCACCTCCTCCAGGCCCCAAAATTCAAAAGAGAGACACACCTGAACAGGAGAAGCCTGGATACATCTTTGCAACCCCTCCCCAAAATAATTCTTGGTCGTTTCTTTGCCAGCCCTGTGCCAAGATAGGGATCAGGGGAAGCTGAAATTTGGGAGATTGACAACACTTGCCAAGGCTTCACTCTGTGTGAGTTGAGCAGCTATATAAATTTGTTTCATAAGTACAAGTGAATGAATAAATCAAATCAAAGTGAACTTCAGACAATGGCTTCGGAAGGGCCGGGCCAGCTCTGCCACTGGACAGAGGAGATTGAGGCAGAGAGCTTGGGCTGCAGATGCTGGACAAGGGGCTGAGTCAGGCCAGAAAGGGGCATGGGCTATTTTGTGTTTCTTCCCCTCCCCTCCCCTCCTCACACTCCCTTCCCCTCCCACCCCCCCTTCCCTTCCCTTCCCTTCTCTTCCCTTCATCTTTCTTTCTATCCATCTTTGTTTCCTTCCCACCTCCTCTCTTCTTCCTTCCTTCCTTCCCTTCCTTTTTTTCCATCCTTCCTGCTGTCAGTCGGAGCATCAACATGGCGGACAGAGAGGAGAGCCTTTTGCTTAAAATCTACAGCTTGTATCCTCTTTTCTACTGTGAGCAGGAGAGCTGCTAGCAACCCGGATTGTTCCCACAAAGAGCATAGTAGACCCACTGCTTCCTGACAGATCAGCCCAGATGCCCACCCTGCCACAAGCAGATGCCCATCCCAAATTTCAACACCCCCCCTTTTTCCAACCTCCGCCCTCCAAAATAGGTCCATATTAAATTGTTTGGAAGCAACAGAGTGGAAGCTGGCAAGGTCACCTAGGCCTATGCACCCATTCCATTCTGTAGAATAATTCCAACTTATTTGATGTGGCTGGCCTAATATCTGGGCCAATTTGAGAGAATGCATAAGTTACGAGCATCCATCAAGGTTGCCAGCAGAATGCCTGGGGTGGGACATCTCGCTTCTCCAGGGAGGGCTGAGAAAGACCCCCGCCTAAAAAGCAGCCCATGGCTTTTCATGGAGATCAAGGGTGTCCAGCCTTGGCCACTTTAAGACCCATGGACTTCAACTCCCAGAATTCCCCAGCCCATTGTACATCTACCATGTACTACAGAGCAGATATACTGAAACAAAAGTTACCTACTTGCACCCTAAGCAGACTTCCATTTGCATTTTTTCTGAGTGGGGAACTACAGCTCCCATCATCCTTCGCCTGTAGCTCTTTCCCCGCAGGATTTAAGAAAGGCTGGGTTAAAAGCTGACTAACTCTGAGTCTCCTGCACTTTTTTAAAAGCGTTACTTGGGAATTTATTGGACACGTCTGTGCTTTGATTGGGGAGCGTTTCTCCTCGGCAAGGGGAGCTGACGTCTGTAATGACTGTGGAATCAATTTCATTTCAGTCTCCATAAAAACTTGTGTTTAAACGGTGAGGTTTTTTTCTTTGATATATTTCCCCGAAGCTGTCAGCGGGCTAGATTGGGCTCATTTTTTTTACTTTATATGTCTATTTTAAGTCCCCAAGTGGAATGCCTGATTGCAACATGGCCTTTTATGGAAGTGGTGTTCTTTTGACCCGCCGCCTTTGAGTTGGCAACGGACGGAGTCGCGGGGGTCTTCCTGCTTGCCAGAACCTGCCCCCTTCTCTCCAGTTTTGCCTTCTAGCCTAGGCAAGCGGCTAGAATATCCTTGGGAGGGGGGACTCCCAGATAGAACAAGCCAAAAGCAATCATCATCCAGTAGAGAAGAGATTCAAAAACACATTTAAAAAAAAAAAAAAACCAATAGCTGCATAGTTCCCTTATGTACACCCACACCCATGCACACACAAATGAAAAGTCAGAAGGATTATCTCATTTTCAGTGGTTCTTTTTCACACAACATGCCACACCCTGGTTTTGTTTGGTCTGGGCTCAGTGTAAATGTGACAAACAAACAAGCTTACATGCACCAGGGAGCTGGAGTGCAACACATCCCTTCATGCCAGCAGAGACCCCAGACTGAATTCCTGCAGACAGCCAAGCTGCCACCCACATCTTCTCTTTGGGGGCTCCCTTGTGATAGGCTGGGGTCTTTTGTACGCCACCCCCAACCACACACACTTCCCCCTCCCCTCCCCCTCCCATTGGGAGCAAAGCAATAATTTATGGCAACTGAGAGGGGTGCAAATTGACAACTTGATATGCTTCCTGTAATTAATATTCCACACAGAGGTTGCCAAAGAAGACTGTAGATGCTTGGCTTAATTAAAAAGAGATTAATTTATCAACACAGGTATGCTTTAATTAGATACTTCTCCATATGTTTTCCAGTTGTCAAGTTCTATTGGCAAAAGGAGCCAAGGAGGGCTGTGCATCCCTTTGCAGTGCTCGTGCCTTTGATCCAGGCAGGTATTTCTCACGGACCCACCTGAGACCTTGGGGGTCTTTCCTCTGAGACCTAAGAGGGCCCTGCTGTCACCTATCTATCCACCCACTTTGCCATGTCACAAGCTACTTTGGGGCAATCCCTGGAGTCTCTTCAGACAAAGACATCCATCAAGAAAAACAACAACACAGGTGCAGCATCTGTCCACCACCCACCTGTGCAGGGAAGAGAACCAGGAGCCTTGCAAGAGCTCAGCAGCAGAAACTACGTGTTGCATCCCGGGTTCCAGGGCTCGGGAGCATCTCCAATAAAAATGATCAGGAGGCAAAGCGTTGATAGGAAGAAAGGAAAATATGGAATGCAGAGATAGGCAGGCAGGCTGGCAGATAATTGCTCCTAGGGACTCTGAGGCACCAAGGGAAGGTGCCAAGTTTTAATCTGAGGTGGGCAGGGGGCTTGGTGTGTGTGTGTGTGTGTGTTGCACAAACTCATTTGTGATTCAGCTTGGTGTGCAAACTCCCCCAATGGATTCTCTCCGTAGCCCAAACAGACGTCTCGCAGCTAATGAGTCATGATTTACTCTTACGGAAACCAAGAGCTCGGGGCTGAATTGGTCCCAGCGGTTCCAACGGAGCCAAGATGGGGCTCTCTTGGTCATGAATCCACCCTTCTTCCTGGCAAGATCCTCTTCAAGCTCTGGGCTGGATGTTGGAGCTGCTCTCCCAGGGATTCTCCTGTCTGCCTCCCTCAGTTCCCGCAGCATCACGGTGTGTGTGTGTGTGTGTGTGTGTGTGTGTGTGTGTGTGTGAAGCTCCCTCCGCCTCCAAGGTGCTTGGCAGAGGGAGGATATGACAGGTGAACTCCAGCCGGCTTGAAGGGCAGCAATTAGAGGAGAGCTGAGGAAGGGCTTCTGACTCCGACGCAGCCGGCTCTGCAGCTCACCTCCTGATGGACAGCACAGGTCAGGTTAAAAACAGCCTCGCCTGTTAAAGTTGCTGGCGGTTTGAATAATTAATAATTTTGGATGAACCTGTTGAACACGGCTGCTTTCAAGCAACCTCTGGAACATTTTCCTAACAGCATTTGATGTTATATCATCCTGAACTTCTTGTCTGAAGGGAAAGCTGAGTTTCAAAATGACCTCCTCAACACAAAACCCCCTTGGTGATTTCTCTGTTGGAAAAGGTAAACGTTTGAATCTAGCCCACTTCTGCCTCCTTCTCATTCCCCCTTGCCAATCTTCCCACACCTGGGGCCTTCCAGAAAGGATGACTCCAGCCCTGCCTGAGCCCCCCTGGGAACGAACTGAGCTCTGCTCCAACACATTTGGACCGAGCCAGATGGGAGAAGACCAAAATAGGCGTGATTTCCCCAAGAATTTAAGCTGGACTTTAGACTGCCCAGAAAGGGAGGGCTGTCAGCAATCCCTCTCCTTTTCCAATTAAATTAGAATTCTGTTTATTAAAAATGCAAACTTGAGTGAGACCCTCTGTTTATCTTACAGCTTTTGAAGTTGAGGTACATAGTTTGGCTCAGTATCCTGTCTTTTCTAGTGAACGTATTGGAACACGGAGCGCAAGAAATTTAGCCAACAGCTGTATAGTTTATGCCCACTTCATCTTCTTGCCAATAAAAACGGTGTTTGATCCTCCTACTGACAGTGGCATAATCCTCCTGTTGTTTAAGAACACATCTTGGGTGTTCTTGAGTGAAGTCACTTCCTCCTTATGCCATTAGGTGTTGCTCTGTGATACGCCAAGACAGCAGTTGTGTAGAGAGACAGCATCAGTTCCAGAAAGAGAAGGTGGTGGTGGAGGAGGAGGAGCAGATAGAAGAGGAGGAGGAGGAGGAGGAGAAAGAAGGAGAAGGGAGAAAGGAGAGGTGTTGAGGGAAGAGGAGTTGTGAAAGAGATGGAGAGGGAGGGAGGGAGGGAGGGAGGGAGGGAGAGAGAGAGAGAGAGAGAGAGAGAGAGAGAGAGAGAGAGAGAGAGAGAGAGAGAGAGAGAGAGAGACCTTTTAAGTGAACCTGCTGCCACCATGTCATTTTCTCCTCTTGTTATAATCCTCTTCCAATGCACCATTATTAGCTGGAGAACTACTCTACTCCCCAAAGAATAAGCAAGTCCCAATTACCTGGCATCAGCTACTTTAGAATCCTATCTGTTCTACATCTTGACAGCCCTTTAGAGTTTCGCCTTCGGAAAACAGTGCAGGAAATTGAAAGGTTGCTACAGGCAACCTCCTTCTCTAACTTCGAGGGAAGAAGCAGGGCTCTCTTGCAGCCCAGCAGGGATTTCCTGGCCATGGACAGAGGGAGTTTTGCCCAGGAAGACGCTTGCTTCCCACCCCACTGCTGGAGCAGGGTAGCTCCAACCTTTAGAGCTGCAGGTGGGGGTGTTCGCTTGCTCCCGGATTCTATCAATTGTGCAATTTATAGGGTTGCACAATTCTTGCAATCTTTAAGAATTGCAATTCTTAAAGATGCCCAGAAGAGCTGTTGTTGAGCACAAGGTGCACATGAGCCGACTTCCTCCATTGCACAAAGCCATGAACGATGGTTTCTGGATCACGACGACTGGGGTCACGCTACACCTTAAGCGAAGATTGTGCGAGGGCTCAGCCCTGTGTGTTTCTGCAGGTCTTCCAAAGACTCGGTCCCCTGACTCAGGAATTCTGGGAGCTGAAGTCCATGAGTCATAAAAGAGCCGAAGTTGCCTACCCCTGGACTAGGCTCTCTGGGCCTCTGAACTGCATGCAGGCAGACTCGCGTGGGGGTGGGGAGCAAGAAGTGAGGAGTTTGTGACCCAGAATGGGAGGATAATCTGCAATTCAGTTTATAGCTCTGATGCAATTCAGGTCATTAAAGCAATCTGATTGGAAGCAGGGCTTCCATTTGGTGTGCGTGCATGTTTGTGTGTGTGTACATGTGTGTGTGAGAGATTGCTCTATTTTGACATGTCAGTAGGAAATACCTCCATCTGTGCTGTTCTGTTCAAGGAAAAAGGGCATGTGCAGATGTCCCCCTCCTTCGGATCACAGTGGTGTGGCTGCTCCAGTCTGACATTCAGTGCGATTTTGCTTTGGGTCTTTGCTTGGACTGAACTTTCTTTGAACCCAATGCCGCTTTAGTGTTCACACACACACACACACACACACACACACACACACACACACCTTTAAAGATACCCAGTGCCCTTGAAACCCCGTCTGCCTGTATGCCAACCTCAGGAACTCTGGCTGCCAATCTTCCTCCCCTCCATAAAAAACAATATCCAGCAAAACTTCATTAGCTGAACTTTAGCAATGAGATGCCTCTAAATAATGCATTGGGCCCGAAAGGGACCTAATGGAAAACATTGTCAACACCCCTACAAGCAATGTTTATGACTGTGTGTTTGTGTATCTGTGTGTCTTTTAATTAAAGGTCTTAAGAGTCAACCCCTGGCTCTCAAAGGTGATGAGCTAGCAGGCTGACTCACATGTTCAGATATTAAACAGTGTGATGTGTCATTATTACCTTTCTGCAGTGTGCAAATGCTGCTCTCCATGAGCTTCTAGACCTGCTTCTGTTTCCTCGGAAGAAAGAAACGCTAAGGACCTTGCTTGACTTTGACAGTCGAAAAATGCAATCTGTCCATGTGGCCAAAAACTGGGGCAACTGTTCTCCCTGGTCAGAACCTGTCATGGCAGCTTCATGAATCTCTCACTCAGCTGTTTGAGCAGGCAACCATCTGTGGCTGAGAAGCTGGGCAGGGAGGGAAGAGCCAGCTAGGAAAGTCATGGGAAAGCGGCCACCAATTAATCTGTTAACGTTGGAAGAAACGGTCGTCTTCCAGTTCGACACATACGGAGCTGCTTCTCTTTGGGAGCCACAAGGGCTGTTTTGGGAGTGATTTCAACCAATGTAGGAGGCCATGTGTGACTGCAGAGCTGCTGTGGTCCATCTAATATTGTGGATGGTAAATTGCCCACAGACAAGAGGACTCTGAGCCTTTCAGCTGAAGATGCTGGGAAAGGAACTGTTTGGCATGAAAGGTTGAGCTGCCTGATGTTAGAACAGCTGGGCTTTGAGCTGCTGTGGCCATCTGGAGAGATGAAATTGATCAGGAGCTCCAGGGGAACGAGGACAGGATTTCAGGACTAAGGACAGCTCCTTCTTCCATGAACCCAACCCAAGACCTTCATCCCTTTCCACCAATGCTGTCGTCCTCTGGTAGAAGTGCCTATGGAGATTCTCAGCCATTCAGATGATGATTGTCCCAAAGGTGCTTTTTCAAGAGGCAACTGGGCTTTCTTTTGAGAAAGTCCAGTGGCCTCTTCATAAAATACCTTTGGGTCTGGTAGAAGTGGCTGGTCTGATAGTTTCCTGGCAATCCATTATCTTCTGTTCCTGAACACCAAACAGGAAGCTGGAAGTTCTAGGACCCAAAGTGAAGGCTGCTGCTGTAAAACAGGTCTCCCTGGTTATTTCTCCCCTCTTCCACCCCTTCCCAGCAGGGGGCAGCGAGACTCAACCCACTAGCATGGGGGGGGGGCTCCTTTCCTCATGACTAGGAGACCACCAGAAAATCTCACCATTGTTGGCTAGTCTAGGAAGTCAAAACAATTTCCCCACCTGCTCCTCTACTGTCCCAGGATGGCAATCAGGCTAAGAGGGAGCGGCCTGCACTGCACAAGAGCGAACCTGCCTTCTTGGCCCCACCGGCTGCAAACCTGGGCTGTGCACTCCTGCAAGGGGAAACCTCTGACAGCCACTTGGGCAAAGCTGAGCCGCATATTGCGAACAGATTGATGCAGGGATTTTTATTAGTCATTTATCTCATCCGGTAAATTCTTTGTGACCGAAAGGAACTCAGGCAGGATTTCTCTCTTTTTAAAGTCAGCATCCAGAGACACTCCTGGACCTGTACGGTGGGTTGTTCACTTCCAGAAGTCCAATTAAGGTAGTTCTGTCTTCACCTTGGTGTTAAATCTGCAATGGAGGCCTTTTAAGTAGAAAACAGATGATGAAGCGTGTGGTTATTGCTGCTGCTGCTGCTAAACAGACCTTTCCATCTTCCTGGGTCCTTCCTTTGTTCTTCTGCCCCCCCCCCCCTCTTCTTCTTCTGCTGTTTTACCATCTTTCTCACTTGCAAAATTTACTTGTCTTCCCCTGAGATATTTGAGCTCTGCCTGGCTTCCCCTTTTAATATCTCTTCGCTTGGATGTATATTTACTTCTGTCTCAGGGCAATCCTGGATGCATTCTTATTTAACCATCATGATAAATATTAGAAGGAAAGAGATGGAGAGGGAAGCTGAGGGAGAAAAATACGGAGAAAAAGACTACTCCCAAAAAATAAAAAATGAGACGAGGTGGCATTTAAATTCTGAATTTAGAATGTAGCTTTAGGCAAAACCCAGAGCGGGATTGTGTGCAGGTGAGGGGGGAAAATAGGAAAATGGTCTTATTTTCTACACCTTGAACAATTACAACCCCTCCCGCCCATCCCCCCTTCTATGGGAATGTTTTCATGATTCACCAAAACTCTTCTCCCTTTTAGACATTTTGGGCTAAAGGCTCTGAAACTTAATGCCCCACTAAAGGAAATTGAGGCATCCAGAAGGAGGGTCCTTAAAAGAGATCCCCTCCCTCGCTGGGATGTCTTTGACACATTTTTAACTAGTGCAAGAGCTGCGCAAATTGCTTCCCAGGAGAGCCTGGAATTAAGGAGAAATTTCCTGACAGTGAGGACAATTAACCGGTGGAACAGCCTGCCACCAGAAGTTGTGGGTGCTGCGTAACTTGAGGCTTTTCAGAAAAGACTGGACTAGGAGACCTCCAAGATCCCCTCCTGCTCTATTCTGAATTAAATTAATTAAATCAGGAACATCACAACAAGCAACTCTTTCCTCCTTGATCTTCCAGACAAGCCATTAAAAGCTAAAGAAGCTCCACCTTCTACAGCCCAATCCCTCAATCCCCCCCCCCTTTTTTTGTTTATTTTCTTTTGCCTGAAGATCATCTGAACCCCTGAGAAAAGGCAAAACTGCATTTAAACCATGCTGAGAATCTTCCAGGGAGATTAAACCACCAAGAGCTTTATTGATTGGGTGTGCAAAGCTCACCCCTGTTCCTCTCATCTCCATGACTAACTTCACCTCCTGCTGAAGGTAGCAGCTTCCCGGCTTGATAGAAAGTCTTTCTTTTTCTGCTCCCCTCTTCCTTTCTCTCTTTCGCTAACATGAAACTGCAAGAAAGCCGGCCATTAAAAAAATTAAACTCTACCAGGCACGGCCACAAAAGGAATGGTGCCACTGCCCCTCTGCACGAGTAGCAGTTCAAGGGGCTCTAAAACGTTCAAGCAGTTATAATACTTTGCGCTGAATTCGGCCTGGGTCAGAAAACCCCAGGTTTCTCCAGGAAAGGCGGCTAAGTTTCCAAAGTGCAGCTGTGTGAACATCCCAAATTTGGAGTCAAGGTCACCCTTTCTTTTTGGGGTGATTGGCGAGACATCTAAATCACATTACACTTTCCTGAGCCGTCTCGCCATAAATTCAACAGGTGACTGGAAATACACCTACTGGCTTTTCCAGTAAGTTATAAATGTTGTGTCCATTTTGCCCTGATGCCATTTTCGTGCTGTCCGCCATTAGCATCTTTGAAGGAGAGCTGAAGGTGTGATTGGCAAGCAAGGTGAAAAAGAAGACATAACAGTCTTTCACGGAAGAGCAGAAAAGGAAGGGAGGTTTTTCTTAAAGAATTCATGCCTCCATTTGTTATTTTTCCTCCCTCCCTCCTCTCCTCATTTCCTTTTGTGCTGTGGCTGGAGACTGTCATCCCACAACTAGGCTCACTGCCTCAGAGATGGACCTTATCAACTGTGGAGATTCCCTTTCTCCCTTACCTGCAAAGTTTGTCTCCCAGGTAAGACATGAGGAGAGACAGAGAGGATTGAACCAGTTTAGACCACAAATAGGAGCTATTTTATACATCTACCTCCCTCCTTCTCTTTCCTTTCCTGTTTCCTTCCCTTCCTTCCTTCCTTTTCTTTCCTTTCCTTTCTTTTTTCTTTTCTTTTCTCTTCTCTTTTCTTCTTTCCATTCCTTCCACCAAAAAGCAAACTAGCATTCAGTGAAGTGCGGGAGTTTGGTTTCTCCCATCCTGTTCTTCCCAGAGAGAAAGTTTTATACAAACCAGGAATCCAGGCCAGGATTGGGGCCTTTTGCTCAGGGAGGGGCTCCGTTGCTGCTTTGCTTGCTGCAGAAAGTCCAGGACTGAAGGAGGCACCTGGAAGGCTGCCAGGCAGCGGGCAGAGCGTTGACATCCTCTCGCCCCTCGCCCACCCTCTCCTGGAACTCCCCATCAGCAACTGCAGCGAGCAGATGTTGAGGAGGCCTTGATTAAAAACCGTAAAACAAACCCTCTCTGGTGCGTCTCACACAGTGGCAGTACATTAAGCTGAGCAAGAATCAGCCAAGCATTAAATAAACCACAAAAGAGTCACAATAAATTATGTAAATCTATTTAGGAATTTTATATGCACGGGGCGTTATTACGCTATAAATGTTAGGAGGAGATGGCTGAAGAGGATGGGAGCAGGGCCTGCAAACCCTCCCCCCCGTTCCTCCTCCTCCTGTTGCAGGGGGAACACTCCTCCGGTGGATGGGGTGACCTCTTGCCCCCAACACAGGAACGGAGTGGGGGCAAGACATCAGAAGCCAGTGGGCACCATCCGGTTGCCTTCTGCTTCTCCCAGCTCTTCTCCCCAAGGAAGTGGAGGATGGGCCTTCTGTGGAGGTCAAGGGCGCCTCCACCTCCCAGCCTTCTCTCCCCAGCAGTGGAGAGCCAGAGTCCCAGAAGGGACATCCAACAGATTCAGGATGGAGGGCCCCGACTCTCCTACCATTTTTCAAAGGACCCATGGAGCAGGGTCTCATCCTTGGCTCGCTCTGTTCTTTCGGGAAGGATCCAGCATTTCTCCTGCTAATCTCAGCCCAGGTGAGGAAAAAGCCTCGGAGAAGCAGGGCCCAACCATCGATGGTTCCCAGGACTTGCTTCACGTAACCCGATGGCCTTTGGGGTGCAGCATCCACGCAGCCCAGATTTGGGTGGTGGTGGTTCCTGTTTCTGTGGCTGGTAGTTAAATGTGCTTTCAGAGGGATTTTCTTTTCATTTGAAAAGAAAACTTTGCTTTTTGTAAAGGGATAAGCAGATTACATTGAGAGAGAGAGAGAGAGAGAGAGAGAGAGAGAGAGAGAGAGAGAGAGAGAGAGAGAGAGAGAGAGAGGCTGCTATCTGCTATCTGGGTGAACTTTCTGCCCAATGATCTGGAATGCATTAGGGATGGATTGTTTATAATACCATTTCTCTCCTCATTATCCTCCCCTTTCTCTTCCTCTTTGTTAATCTTTCTAAATAACTTGAAAGTGGCCCTCTGTCTCTTTAGCTAAATGAATTCAGTCCACAGACAGTCATTATTTTTTAACATGATTTACGCAAGGACTGTTAGCTAGATTGCAACGTGCTGAAGCCGATGAGAATCATCTTGCGTGGAGAACTGCAATTCCCTCTGCCATCTTTCCCAGCACCTTCAAGGGGAGGTGAATGTCTACCTTTGAGGAATAGCTGATCGCAGGGAATTTCAAGGTCAGGGTTAGGGGGTCAGAGGTTTTGGAGACTCCCATCTTGAAAAGGACCAGGTTTTCCCAGCCTGAGAGAACTGCATCCACCAAGAATCCCTGTCCCTTGGCCACGGTGAACAGAAATTTAGTTCCAGGTCTGTGGGATTTCTGGATTTTGTAAAAGTGAAAAATAATGCCTTTGGGGAATCCTTACTAAATTCCAAGGTTTTTTTTTGGGCTCTGTGCAAACACAGCTTTATTGCAAAGCATCATCCCGACTTTCCCCCATGAATTAAATTACATTCACATCCCAAAATGCAGGTTGGGAAGTCACTTGAGGGCACTGACAACCCAAATCTTGTCTTCCTTTCCAGGGAGGGAGGGAGGGAGGGAGGAGGGAGGGTGCCTGAATATCTGGGCCATCATAAACCCAGCCAGAGAGCAACCCGAAGGGGACAATAAAGTCAAAATGGCAGTTGCCCTGGCAGGATCAAAGCTCTGTTCTTTCAGTGCACGGTCTCTGCGATGCACATTAAAAAAGCAGATGGATTTTGATCACACCAAAGGGCCCGCCATTTTGACTTCTTTGCCCCTACCTCGCAAACACCCCCTGAACAGGTCCATAAAGTGACCAAGACTCAACTCCCTGCAGAGGAACAGAGCATTCATTGGTAGAAATTCCTACAAGGGGTTTGGGAGCCAGGAGAGGGGGGAAAACTGCAGGAGACATTTTGATGGCTACCGCACTGCTAATCCGAAGGCCTGGCCGGTGGGACCTGCTGCTTTGCCCTCCTTTCACTGGAAAGCCCTTGACACCTGCTCTCTCCAGAGAGGGGCCGGGGTCCTGCTGGCTGGCCCCAGCCTCCCCAAAGCAGCCCAAAAGGAAAGGAAGAAGACCAGAAGTTTTAAAATCTCTCTTCCCCCCCCCCGCCAAGATCAGGGGGGGTCCCATCTCCAGGCGACACGTTCCGTAATTAATGTTTGCTTGAGGAGATTCCTTGAATCACCGGAGCGTCCTTCTCTGCGGTTTGGGGACAGCGGGAAAGTGGTCGCCAAAACTCCGGTGAGCAGGAAGCTCGCAGTTGGAAAGGTAGAAAACGCGCCGCTCCGCCGGGCTCCTGAAGGACCCCCCATTCTCTTGGAAACGGGGGTGGGGAGCGTTTAGGCATCTGGCGCCCCCTCCCGCGTCTCGGGTTTTCTCTCACCCCCCCACCCTGCGCAGCTGGGAGGGAGCCTGCGAAAGGCGACCCTCGGCCACCCCCAGCAAGAGTCCAAGCCTTCCTCGCTTCTTCCCCGGCGGCAGCCTTTCAAGAAGTCGCTCCAGGTGGGGCAGGGCCCTTCCCCTCCCCGCGCGTGGAAGGGGTTAACCGCTTTCTTTCCTCTCTCCCCGCCGCGGCGCGGAACTTCCGAACGGGCGGCAGAGCGACCTTCACCGCGCGCCTCCTCGGGCAGCGCCGCTTTGCGAGCGAACGAGAGAATGAGTGAGAGAGAGAACAAAGGAATGAGAGAGAGGGAGGGAAGGAGGGAGGGAAAAGGCGGGGGCGGCAGAAAGGTCTGCAGCTGTCCGGGTCAGGCAGAGGAACGCGAGAAGCCCATTTCTTTGAAGGACCCGCACCCCCTCCCCGGCATTTCCCCCACCTCCCCCCCTTTAGATGCCCGGAATTCGGCGCGCGCGCGTGCACATACACACCCAGCCGCCTCGCCTCGCCAACCCAGGCAGGGGGCAGGGACGGCGCGCCCTGGCCACCCGCCCGCCACCTCGGAGTTCATCCAGGCGGTGCGCCCGGGATACTTTTACGCATGGCGCGCTTTCCAAAGCTCACCGGCAGCAGCCCGCCTTGCCAGCCCGCAGCTGCTCAGCTGGGTGGGCCCTTTTCTTCTCTCTCTCGTGGCCGGGATTCCGGCGGCGGCAGGAGCGGCGGCAGGAGCAATCCAGGCTCCCCACCCCTTTCTTGCTCTCTCTCCTCCCCTTTCTCTTCCTTCCCTCCCCCGGTTAAGTCTGAAGTTTCCCGTGTGCGCAAAAGCGAAACGGTCTCTCCAGCAGCTCCGCTCTCTTTCCCTGGCTCGCATTTATTCACCCCCCCCCGCTCTCCCCTTTTTCTGCAACGGATTTGGTGGAAGGGTTGGGCGACCCCTCCCCCCGATTCGTGGTGCAAGAAGGGAGTCCGGGTCCAGTTTTGAAAAATAATCTCTCTCGCGCGCTTCGTTCTTTTGCGGAGACCGGCCGAAGGAAGGAGAGGTGGGGTCCATTTGAGGCTTCTTGGGGGGGGGAGGAAAAGGGTAGGTGGCTGGGTGACTGAGCCTCTCCCAGGCCACCCCTTCCCCCCCGAACGGTTAGCGGGATTGACAGAGCCGGAGACCTCCTATCCCCGGGGGGGGGGGAGGCGCGGGAGGAAGCGATCCTGCGTTCTCCTTCGCAGCCCTTGAAAGTCGATTTTGCTGCTTGCTCTCCTGTGGACGCCAAGGCACGGCTATGCGCGTGGAAAGCCCGAGCTCCGCGGATCTAAGGTAAGCCTGGCGCCGGCTTGTCTTACCTCGGGTCGGAGGGAGAGTGTGCCGGCAGCCGCCCTCCTTCCCCGGCCCCACCGCACCCCGTCCGAGGCTCCCCGCGCCGCTTCCAGAGCGAGGAAAGTGGCCGAAGGCAGCAGCGCGCCCCGATCCGAGGCGGCGGCCGTTCCCCGGAGCAACCTCGCACCGGCAGGTCACCTCCCAGAACGAAGCCGCGCTGCGCTTCTGGACTTCCCGCGCCCCTTCCCACTCCCCACTCCCCACTCCTCCTCTCCCACCCTCTTCGGGAAGCTCCGGCTCCCGCGGGAGCTTTCCCTTCGCCCGCCTTCCTCCCCCGGCGTCCCCCTTCCCCGAGCCTCCTTCACTTTTCAGACAATGCCGGGGAAGGGGCGCCCCCTTCTTCCCCCGCCGCCTGGCGAGAGGAGAAGGGGCTGGCGCGGGGGACCCTCCGCTCCGGCAGGGCTGAGCGGGCGGGGTCCGGAGAACAATGCCTGGCGCGGCGCTCCGGTGCCCGAGCTACTTTTGCCCGCGGCTCCCCAGCCCGGCTCCTCGCTCGCTCTTTCGCTCGCTTCTCCCCTTCTCCCCCGCCTCGCCCCGGCCTTTGTGCCGCTCGTCCGCCCGCGCCCCTCTCGCAGCCCCCTCGCTCCCGGAGAAGACCTTTGCTTATCCTTGGATTTGGGGAGGGGGCAGATCCAGGCTCGCCCTCTGCCCCTGGCGCAGCCTTCCCTCTCCCCGGCCTTCCTCTCCGGCGGTGTGCGGGGAAAACCGCAAACCGGTTCCCGCGGTGGGTGGCTAGACTAGCATCCCCACGCGGGAGGGGGGGTCCCTTCGCCCTTGACCCCCTTCCTACTTTCCCCCCTGGGTCCCGCCCGATTTCCATTGCCAGACAGAGGGGCGTAGCTTGCCCTGACTGCCCCAACGGCTCTCCCCAGCCGTTCCCTCGGAGGGCAGGCAGTCGCGACCTGAGATTAAGGCCAGGGAGATGGGGGGGGTCGCCCGGGGGGGGCAATTTCATGCCAGGACAGTTTTCAGGCGGGGAAAGGGGAAACCACCCAACTCACACCCTCCAGTTTCTCTCTTTTTACTTCCCTTTTACATTTGCTCGGATCACTTTCTCTCCCCTTCCTGTATATGCCCCTTCTGTTGATGCCATCCCACTGCTGACACCCCTTTTCTGGAAACATCTGGGATAAATTTCTTTAGGCGGTCCAAAGCCCAACTTGGCTCAACTCCAAAAGATGGGAGCCGGAGGTAGAAGATTAGGTGGTTGAATCAAAAGAACAGCCTTGTAAGAAGACAATCCTATTGTCCTTGGTAGTCAGTTGGTGAATCAGATTACAGACGGTATTATTGGATTTTTAAATACCGATTTTGTTCTGCATTTTATACAATAAATCCCATAAACGGCCTGGAGTACAACAGGTTTCATTTGATGGATAAACAAAGGTTGACGTATTCAACCCCTCAAAAAAAAAAGAAAAAAGGAAGAAGTATTGGGAGTCTCCTTCAACTCAACAGAGATTTTATATTGGCAATTCCCACTGATTTATCCCTTGAAATGGGGATATGGGAGATTCACTCAGGAGAAGTTGTTGGGGGTCTTCCCAGCTACGGCCCCTAAATGAGGCTGCAAAAGAATTTCCCTCTGCATTCAGGACTGGCCTGGGGTCTCCCTAGAGGCCACTGGGGGCTTTCATCCATGCAGAGGCACATTCCCCCCCCCCATCCCTGCCAGGGGCTTTTCTTTCCTCACCTGCAAAGTTTTCAAACACAACTCCCTTCTCATCACAACAGTGTGACTCCAGGGCAGCAAATCTTTGGAGATACTGCAAATGTCCCTTGTTGCCAGCTGAGATTTTACATTAAGCATCAAGCTAAGAAATACACTGCAGGCAGGTATAAAGCGGAAGGACAGAATTTTATGCCAAGAAATTATTATTTCCTTCCCTCCCTCCTCCCTCCTTCATTTCCTTCCCTTCCTTCTTTTCATAATCTCCTTCCTTCCTTCCTTCCTTCCTTCCTTCCTTCCTTCCTTCCTTCCTTCCTTCCTTCCTTCCTTCCTTCCTTCCTTCCTTCCTTCCTTCCTTCCTTCCTGGCTAATATTTTAATTCTGATTTTTTAAAATGATACCCCCGCTCCATATTGTTTTCTCTTTTTTTCCTCCTCTCTTTTTCTCCTCCTCCAAGATTTCTTTGAGCGAGACTGAGACTGTTGTCTGATCCTTTTCTCCTTGTGAGGCCACCCAGCACCGTGCCCTCCCCAGAGGAGTCTACAGTTTTGCAAGGGGGCATAGCTTTGTCCCCCCCCCCCGTGCCTTTGTCTCCCTCCCCACAACAGACCCTTCCCTTCCCCCCTCCCCAGTCCTACTTTTCATTCTGTGTAGAGAATCACTCCCTGGCATTAGTGCCGATGCCTGGTCCATTAAGTTAACCTTCAAGCTGATCTTCGCTTGTCCCTTCAATCAGTTTAACGGCCATGGGCTCCTTGCCCCCTGCCAGGGTGGGTGTCTGCTCTTTTCCACTCAAAGCTGAACCAGGATCTGGGCCTGCAGAAGGGAGGCATCTCTTGCCTAAAGTCATAGCATGGTTAATGTTTTTCTGGAGCCTCAGCATCAGCCGTGATGTTGGTGCCCCATCCCGAGACAAATTCAGGCTTTCTCCACGGGTCCCACAAGTTCTCTGCCCCTGACTCTCTCTTTTCACCCCCCAGGAGCCAGCTGCTATCATGACTGATGGCGAGAGGAGAGCTTCCTTCCAGCCACTGTCCAGGGATGAAGTGCGGGTCCCCATAGCGTCTGGCCAAGCCCCCAGCCAGGCCCCCCAATCTGGAGAGGAGAAAGATGAGGATACCTTCAGCGCTTGCAAGTCCATCCAGGACAGTTTGGCCTCAGCAGATTCATCCACCCGGGATCCAGCCCATGAGGGAGACAGCCAGGTCCCCTACCCCGCGCTGGCCTCCACCGTCTTCTTCTGCTTCAGCCAGACTACGCGACCCCGCAGCTGGTGCCTCAAACTGGTCTGTAATCCATATCCTTCCTCCTTCTGGCTGGTCCATGTGGCCTTGTGGTTTGTTGGCTGGATTGAACTTTCCTCACCATTCTCTGGTTTGGATGTTGGTCATCTTGAAAGAGGTCAGCATGTTGATTGGTCTTCAACCAGACTAGCCCTGGGAAGAGTTTGGGTCATGCGGTCACGCTGGGATTAAGCCGGGCTGTTTGTATGAATCCATAAAAAGGACAGGTGAGGGTGGTGGACAATCCAGATGGTTGTTTTGCTGCCATCGTCCATGAGACAGGGGAAAAACAAAAACGGGGCAGAGGGTGAGGCCACCTTGGAGAAAGAGAATCGGGACCGAAAGTTGGATTTTGCAGGGTTCAGCATTATTTCATGGTTTGTTCGGCTGGCAAGCCATTGTGTGCACTGTGACTTTTCTCTGGTTGTCTAGTTGCAAGAAAGCGCTTTGTAGCATTGACCTGAAAAACTGAGGAACACAAGCGGTGAGAATTTACCTACTTTCAGTGATAATTATACAACCTAAATACTTTGCAGTCAACGCTGGAAATGGCATGTTGTATCCCTAGAGTGCTGGATGATGGGGCTGTGGCTCTCCATTTCCAATGGTGTGGCTGTACACTTGTAATCCAGTCCCTGGTGGAAAAATAGATAGGCATGTCCTACAAGGAGTCATGTGATGCACTGACACACAGACCCATACACACACACACACACTTAGATAGAGATTTCCACGCTCTGAGCAAGGAATTCTTTCCCATTTAAGGTTACTAGGTTTTTTGGATCAACTGGATCTAGGAGTCTGCAGGGGCCCAGTCTGAACTTAATGCCAAGCCATAAAGTGGTTTGTTTGATGTGTGACTAGCGCAACCTGTGTAACCAGCCATTGTGACCTATTCAGGGAATCACAGGAACGATGGGTTAGAACGATGTCTGATTCAGCGACTAAATCCAGTGTAGGTCCTAGATCAAGACTTTTCTAGGTTCCAGCCCAAAGGCAGATCCAGGCTGCTGTCTCAATTTAACGATGCAATGGTTTGCATTTCCTGGGGAATGCTGGGAGTTGTAGTAGCTTTGTGGGAAAACAGCGCCACGGATTCCCAGCAGCTTTCTCAGGAACCCCCATGGCTCCAGTGCCGGGAGATTGAGTGACTTCCTGCAAAGACCTCTAAGCGAAGCACGAAAGAGGGAGGCTGGGCCTCAATTAGCGGCCTGTCTAAACCCCAGATCAAAGGAGAGGGGGGGGAGAACGGGAAACGGGGGAGGCTGTGGATTCGTGTGCGTCTGGCTCAGGAATCCAGGCTCTGCACGGAGCAAAAGACTTAAAGAGGCGCCCCCGGGGCTCGCTGGATCGTGGCTTGTTAGGATGTATTCAGTGAGCCCTAATTGGCTGGATTCGTGCAACGTTTTAAGCCCTAATCTCCGATTTACCCACTGCGCAGCTGAGCACACACTACAGGTAGTCCTCGAATTACAACGGTTCATTTAGTGACTGTTCAAAGTTACAACGGCACTGAAAAAGGTGACTGTCTTTCACACTTACGACCGTTGCAGTGTCCCCCGTGTTCACGTGACCCAAGCCAAGTGCAGGAGGGGCTGACAAGGGGCGGCCCAGGGCTCTCCAGTTTTGCGGGCTGAATCCTGCATTGTGTGAACCTGGCTGAGCCATTGCTTCCTGCCAGGAGCCCTCCTTCCCTCCCTCCCTACCTCCCTCCCTCTCCAGGATGGGGGGGGATGGGCCTTGATGGGCAGCCTGGTGAGCAGAAGTCTCCCCCTTGACCCCAAGGCCTCCTGCCCTCCGGGGACGCCCAGCGCCCGCTTGCTACCTGCCGAACTCTTGTGCTTATGTCCTGCCAGGTTCCCAGGGCCTATGATTTATTAATATGATGCTTATCGATCTCGCTTTAGTTAAGCGGGGCCTCCTTGCCACCGCTGAACAGAGTTAGCAACCCGCAATCGTCCACGCCTCAAAGCCATTTTTGGCAAGGGAGGAAGCACACCAACCGTCCCACGAACTCCCTCGTGCCCGGGCTGGGCTGGACGTTGGCAGGGGGAACGAGGAGACTTGAGGTCTGGGCCCTCCTGAAGGGGCCCCAAGGAGAGGGAGCCCTGCCCAGGGTCTCTCTTGCTTCCAGGGAGGGGGACTGCAGGGCCAAGGGGCAAGAAGTGGGGTCTCAGCCGAGATGCAGAGGGCAACGGGGGGAGGTCAGGGGCAACAAGTTGGGGGCCAAGATGGGCCCAGCCCTTTCCGGAGCTTCGACCATCTTGACTTCTGGGGTCCCACCTGGCAGACCCCCCTGAGCACGCAGCTGCCACGGGAACTTTCTCAGGCTGCACCTGCTTCTCGCTTGAGGTTTTGCATCTCAGAGATTTGGGGGGGGTTTGATGGGCAAGGTGGGGGCTCCAGGTTCCAAGCAGAGTATCAGCTTTGCTGGCTGAGGAATTCTGGGAGTTGAAGTCCACTCATCTTAAAGTAGCCAACTTGTTGAAAGCCAGCCGATGCCAATGAGGAATTTATATAGAACTGGGGAGACTGGGAGAGATTTTTTTTCCCCTTCCTGTCCTTCTGCATCTTCCTTTGCTTTGTGGCAAGCTGCAAGCATGAACAGATCCTGGTGTATTACTTTCCCTCACACAGTGTGCTGTGTGAACGGACAGGTGTTGGGTTAGTGTGGCTGCCTTTGACCCCCCCAACCTGATTGAGACACCAACCAGTTGCTTTTGCTCTTCAAGAGAGCCACCATCATCCCCCCCCCCAACATGCCCAGTGCCTGCCCTTGGGCACCAGCCTCAGAGCTGGCTGCCAAGCCCAGCATCGGGTGCAGCCAGCCTATGAAAGCATGGTTGCTGCCCGACAGATCCTGGTTCCCCAAACAGCTGCTTTCTGGCTAGGCTTTCCAGGGGCTGCAAACAGACAATATGGCCCTTTGGCTGGGACGTTGAGGGCCCAGAAATCAGAGATACATCCTGGGGGGCCAGTTGACCCCTCCCAATTCTCCTCCTCCTCCTCCTCCCCCCAATGGCTGAATACAAACTGCATCACTCTAGACACAGTCCCATGTCTGGAGCAGAACTGCTGGCTCAGGGGCGGGGTGGGGGGGAGACCCTCAGAAGGAATGCCACCAAAGCATTTCTGGGGCTCTTTAAAAAGGCAGCATGACAGAAAGATGGATGATGAGACAAGCTGGGGGGGGGGGG
>NW_015386439.1:834305-856707 GCF_001527695.2 Protobothrops mucrosquamatus
AGGCAGGTGGGGCAGAGAGGGGAAGGGTTACTTATGGTGGGTCTGAGCGTTGTGCCAAGATTGTAGGGCTTGTAATGTGCG
The DNA here is from genome assembly GCF_001527695.2 of Protobothrops mucrosquamatus. Classification (NCBI taxonomy): domain Eukaryota; kingdom Metazoa; phylum Chordata; class Lepidosauria; order Squamata; family Viperidae; genus Protobothrops; species Protobothrops mucrosquamatus. Next base: position 834,387 of record NW_015386439.1, read on the forward strand.
GGGGTTGTAGCTCAAGAGTTGCGCAAACTGAGTCCATGGTGGCATATTTGGAAAACACTTTTTGTAGGATGGGCAAACCCATCTCCAGAAAGAACTGGTAGCCAGGATAGAAAGGTTGAGCAAAAGGTTTCAGGGAGGGGTGCGTGAACAGGTGGCTTATCCACCCAAAGTCTAAGGCACTTTGCACATGCTTAATGTACTCCTTTCTGTATGCTACTGGGTGAGGCAGGCAGTGATGGTTCCCAGGCTGGAGGGGGCTGAAAAGTATTCTAAACCAGGGGTCTCCAAACATGGCACCTTTAAGACTTGTGGACTTCAACTCCCAGAATTCTATGCTGGCTGGGGAATTCTGAGAGTTGAAGTCCACGCATCTTAAAGTTGCCACATTTGGAGACCCCTGCTCTAAACAGACACAGACCCTTAACCCGGTGGGTACAGAGTAGAGAGAAGTAGCAATGAGGACTTGGTGTGCTTCCCAGTGTGGCTCCATTTTGTTCATTGACGTTCCACCCCATTTTGCGGGAGTCTCTCAGTGCTGAGGGCCACCCAATTTACACAAAGCCAAAATGCAAGTGACTTGGGTTGGTGCCATTTGTGAACTCAGCCATTGTGGTGTGTTAGGGCAGCTGTATGCAAACAGAACATTGTGGCTTGTTCAACAAAGCATAGTAAGGACAAATTGTGGCTTGGTTTGGGATGTGAACTGCTTCCTTGTTTAAAACTTCTGGAGAGTCAGTAGAAGCCCCAGACCGTGCCAAGGTCTTCTCCTGCTGCCCATCCATCAAAACCAGCACTCACCAGCTGAAGACCAGCTCCAGAGTCCATAATTGGCCTGTTGGTCTGAGAGCTAACTCAAGGCCAGAGTATCTGCTTGATTAACATCACTGCAAGCGGACCGAAACAGGCAAAGTTTTGATTTGATTCTGAAGCTTTGATTCCAGAGCAATTGAATCTCTCCTTGGCAGTGAACTTTCAATCTGAATCACTGAATCAAGGCAAATCCAGTTGTGAACTGGTTTGAAGACTCAATCAACTTTTGGCCATGAACATTGACTTGTGTTGAATCAACTCTTGGGATGACTCAACTCCAACTGCCCTCTGAAGCCTCAGCCCAGCAAGCCTCTCCCCTCCAGCCTGCCACATCGCCCCTTGTTCTTTTTTTTTCTTTTTCCCCCCAAGCAAAAGAATTTTCTCATTTAGCTGGCAGTTAATTTGTGATATATTTGTCAGGCAGAAATTCTTGTCTCCCTACTTCCTTCATGAATCACCGACTTTAAATATTTATGGTCTGGGACAGGGGGAAGATATATACACCTATATATTCAGGGACGTGAATTTCTACAGGTTTTCTGTGCATTCTCAGTTTTTTTGACATAATTAGGACTGTCCAGGGACGTGGCAAAAAGCAAGCCAAAACCCCTGGTTGTTGAACATCTCATTTCCTGAGCCGGCCTTCGTTTCCTCTTCCAAGTGTAACCTGGGGTCCGCCTATTCACAAGTGAGACCTGTTGAGGATGTGGGACTTACTCTTGAGCAAAGAGTGGTTCCCTTGTCCTAAAACCAAGGAAAGGATGTTCTTTTACTTTATTTTAAGAGACGCCTGAATCAGAGCTCGGGGACTGAGCGGCGTTTGGCATGCGCTGAAGTGAAGTGATGGCATTGCCCATTTCCATCAGGTGGTTTTTCCCACCCAAGTCGCAGCTTGTATTCCTCCCCAAAGCCAAGGCACCCACTGGGGACTGGACTGGCGTTGTCATGAGCAGCGCAAGGTGTGAGAATCCAGTTCTTGCTCACTTGCCCAGAGCGATGCTGGATGAGCTGCTGATTGCCACATGGAGGAACACAGACCTCTCCCCCTCCCCGTCTGCCCGCCCAGAGCGAGCAGGGCTGGAGGGCCAAAGGGGAAGAACCACCTGCTGAATGGCCAGCCCACAATGGGGGAAGGCAATGCAGGTCAGGATATGAAACAGCAAATAAATAAACCATAAGCTTTAAAAGCCACTCTGGATAGTGTTTTCTGAAAGTTGTCAAGAAGAGGCAGAGCGGAGGAAGAGAAGGGAGGTGGGCTGAGCAAGAAGCATTGTAACAAGGGAAGGCCTGTCTTGGATGCTGGGGGGCTTTGAGGGGGCTTTTTATGGCAAGTTATTTCAAGGAGGAGGAGGAGGAGGAGGAGGAGGAGGAGGCATTTTCAGTGGTTTCTGTTATGAGGTACCACAATGCTTCTAGGAAAGAAGCTCTGGGGAGTTGACTGCCTAGGCTGGGTCAATACTTGAGGGTTGAAAATGGCCTTCTTGGCCAAGACTGTGAATGGGTGGGAAGCGAGGTCACCACTGGCTCCTTCAACAGGTGGTTGAATTCAGACCTGAGGCATCTCTAGGGAAAATGCTCGGAGACTCCCCAGGATGTTGTTTGCTGCTCATGCGGATCACGGCCCCTGAGCAGAAGCCTCAAAATGGAGTAGTGATCTTCTGCTCATTCTCCCCAGAAATTCCTAACCAATAGATCACCTCAATACATGGAGGGCTGATTTTACTCCAGGGTCTCCCAGCATCCCAGGTGCTGACATGGAGTCTGAAAGCGGAGTGAGGGGTCTCTGTGGGGCCCAAGTGCTGGTATTCCCGGCTCCTCTGCTTCTGCAGATGGGCACTTCAGAATACCCTCCTGGTCACCTGCCAAGGTACATATTGTCCCTTTTCCCCCACCGGAAGGCTAGAGATTGGGTTGAAGCGAGACTCCTCCACCCCCAAAGGTTGATCCACCTGGAGGACAGGCAGCCTTTGAAGGCCAGGCGCCTGACAGTCCAAGCATTGCAAGCCCAGAAGCAGCCCCGCCTCTCCTCCTGGTGGAGCAGGTGGGGTCTTCTCAGCAGGGGTCTCGGGGGTGGCGTGCAGGGCCAAGAGGCGGAGGGGGTGGCCGTGCGTTTATAGCCGGCTAAAAAAAGCCTTTGGGCCCCCTGGGCTGGCCAGTTGTCCACACCATCTGTCCATGGCCAGGTCAGGGGCCAGGCATTTGAGCAGCTTGGGGAGAGAAGGAGACCTCCTTTGCTCAGCCTCTTCAAGATCTCACTCATATCCTGGTTTCGAGATCCTGAACAGTTTTCCCCCTGAGTAGGTCTGATGCCTCCTGGAAGTGGAGATTTTCTTAAGTAAAGGACGTGCTGTTCCACCAGCTGGGCGTCCTGCAGATATCCCAGATATTCCCAGTCTCCAAACTAACACAAACTGTTGCTGCAGTGAGACATTCTCCTGATTGCTTTCCTGCCAGCTGTCCTTCAAAGAGCGCTCGCTTTCCAAAGAGAAGTGTTGTGTTCTTGTAGATATAAAGGAGCTTTAAAGGGCAGCGTGGCAGCCTTTTCCTTGCTCAGTCCTTTCTTTGGCCCTCCGTGGTCCTCCCCACTCCTCCCACTAGCCCTCAGTCCCTGAGGAGACACTGCAAGGAAGCTTGTCTGGGGTGGGATGGTGCGGCCGCTGGTTTCTCTTCTCCTGGAGACATCATCCACCCCGTTTCTCAGCCCACCAATTTGGAAGATCGGCTGGAGAAGCCTTCCAGGACTGCCTCTAGTCCTCACCCAGCCGGAGGGTGGAAGGCGACCTGGAGCCTTCCTGGAAGGCCTGGTGTCCAAGGCACAACTTTATGCCTGCTGGTGAACTTCTCCTGGCCAGCCTGCTCCAGTGTTTTTATAGGGAGACCCTTTTTTAAAGCAAAAGACAACCTGTGAAGGATTTGTTGGTCAAGCTAAGCTGATGCTGACCATGTAGGGAGAGAACTTTTGAGGCATCTTTGGAGACCTACATTGGTGGGCTCAGTGCTCTTTGGAACACATTTTTTCCCCAGGTGGATGTCTGGTCGGGATGCTTTTCCGGGTGATGCTGCTGCTGCTGCTGCTGCCAACCGAAATGCACAATTTGTTGCACATTTTGTAAAGGTGCTATAAATCCTTCTCTGAGCTGCAGGCTGTTGACATCTGTTAGATAAGAAAATAGAAGACAGTTAAAAAGTTGCTCCTTAGTGTGGAAAGTTGCTCCGACTCTTAAGAGTGGGGCTGTTAAGGGGGGCAGATTTTCAGCAGAGTTGTGCACCCACACATTATTTCACAGGGCATCCATCCATCCACCCACCTTCTCCCTCAGCCAGATTGTGGGTCTTCTCTGAAGCCGTGGGCCCTGCTGCAGATGCAGGGTTACAGATCCTAGCCTGGAAGGTCCTTCCTTCCCGGGTGGGGCCGGATCACGCTCTCTGGGAGGGGGGGGAGGGAGCCTAAGGGTTCAAAGATGATGTGAACTGAGCTGCTTCGTCAACCTCCATCGGCTTCTGCTGCACCAGACTATTTATAAAGGCCCTGGGGGTGGAATCGGATGTGCGTTTGCTGAGATGCACAGGGAGGTTTTGTAACTGGGTGGCTTGCTGAGGTCTGGATGGGTTTTATGGGTGGGCCTTTTTGGAGGAACAAGGAGAAAAGAGAGGCAAGCCAAGGCCAACCGGGTTTTATCTTCCATCAACCCTACAAACTAGGTTAGATTGAGTCCGTTTAAGACAACAAAGACTTGATCCTCCTCCACGTAAATTCTCTCTCTCATGTGTTAGATGACCAATCGTGTTCACATTGGCAGGGGATGATGGGAACTGCAGTGGGGACAAGGTGGGCTGCTGCCCAACTGGATCCTGGCCTCCAGGGTTCTCTTATTGCCCAGCAGGCTGCTTTCCACCAGCTCAGCCAGAGGAATGCAGGCAGCTGCCTTTGGTCAGTCGTGTTGCTTTCTCCAGCCCAGGACAGGAGTGACCACAGGGTCTTCTCAGCACTAATCAGAGGTGATGATGATTGGATCAGTCCTAAAATAATGAGACAGAGGTGCAAGGAAGCTGTCCTTTTAGCTGGTCATCTTGCTGCAGGACAATTCGACAATTCAATTTAATTATTTAAAATAATTAAAACTTTATTTTTTGTCATTCACATTTCATTTTGTCCCTCCTCTTTTGGCATATTTTCTTTAATGATTCGATTCCACCATTTCTTTGATGTTAAAGTGGCGAGTTGTGGTGGACAAAAGACCAGCTGGAACTCAGAGGGCTGCTAGTTTGCCCGTCCCCCCCCCCAGGGACCCCGAGCTTTGCTTCCTCTTCTCCGAGCATCTGTGGCTGGGGATGTGTTTGCAAAAGGGCTCCTGTTCTGGACGCCTGTTGGAGGCTCTGGACAACAGGGAAGAATCTCCTAAAACGTTTTATGAGGCTGCCATAAAAAGAGGAATGCGTCCGAGCTGTCTAAGCCATAATTTCTGTTTGGAAATAGAACCAGGATTCCAAGGCAGCAGACTGAGAGCCTTTGAGGGCTTCAAACTGAGTTCTGTCTGACTCCAAAGAGGTCCTTTCTCCTCCGCTTAAAAGGAAAACACAGCTGCAAAGTAACCATGGTTCCTTGTCCTGTTAAGGGCAGGTGGAGGTGCAGGGGAGCATGGGACATGTCATTGCATTCCATCTACTGTTTGAGACTAGTGGGACCTGTTCCGCGGGTGGCTCTCTCAAAAGCAATTTTGGACCTCTAGCCAAGTCATGAAATGTGCACGTCTTTCGAAGGTTCCACGAAGGATAAATATAATAACAGCATCCTTGTAGACCCAGAGCTGTTCTCTGGCAGAGAGACTGATAGGAGCTAAAACATGAAGCTGAGAACCTTACTCTAGAACCCTGTTCAGTCCAGGTTCCTGATTCATTGGAAGAATCTCCATGCCTTCAGCTCTTCCCCTGACCAAGCCTGTTTTGCACCCCTGGTGCCCCTCCTGGGCAGTGTGGGAGGAAGCAGCCCCCTCTTGAACTTTCTCTGCATCCACCCACTTGCTGGTTGCAAAATATGGGGATGACCAAAGGGGCACCAAATGCTTAAGTGGACCAAGGCTCCTCCCAACCTGGACTGTCAGCTGTTTGTGACCCCCAGCAAGATAAAAAACAGGGGGGGGGATTAGTCCATGTCTGCAGACTTTTCCTATTTTCACTCCTTTTCTCTCTCTCTCCTGGCTGAAGCAGTTGTGAGGGAGGAGGCCAAACTACATCAGACACAGGAGAATCATTAATGACCAGACTTATTTGGGAGGTTTCCCTGGACATGTGCAAAATTCCTGTTCTTCGTCTTGGAACGGTGGGGCTTATCACGGTCCGCCTACCTTGAGATGAGAGAGCGGCCTGGCCTGGCCAGAGCTGAGGCTTCTTTGAAGATGCAGCCCCAGCACAGCCAAGAAAATTGAATGCACTTTCTTTAATCCAAGCGTGAAATGGAAGCAATTGGATTCTTTCTAAAACCAAAAGAAATCCTTTGCGGTCCCTCTGAGTTTCCCAGTGCTGGTCAAACTGGACAGCAGCTTTCCAAATTTGGACCGTGCACACAGTCAGAAACGTGAACATTAAATCCTTAGTTGAGCCCTTTTGTAAACTTGGAACTGGAACGTTTCACTCGGATTTTCTCGGTAGTTTGCATTTTAGCAGAAATAAAACGTGACATCCGACCGGCTGTGCCTTCAGCTCCCATCACACTGTAGGAAGCATCGGGCGCCATTTGCTCACAGCTACTTCATGTCCAGACGATCAGTTCTGTGCGAAGCTGTGGAGGGAAAGAAGCACCGCTTATCAGAAGAAAACCCACAAAGGTTGACCGGCAGTGTAGTCCATTCCTCTGGATCAGAAGCTCAGGGAGCATTTCTGCTGCCCCCCTCTGGTCGGGGCGTGCATTGCAAGGCAGCCTATCTCATTCTTGTTGAGACTTAGAGATAAATAGACAGACAGACAGACAGTCCTTGACTTACAACAGTTCGTTTAGTGACCGTTTGAAGTTACGGCATAACTGAAAAAAGTGACTTTTGCCTGTTTTTCACACTTAAATGATTGCAGCTTCCCCAGGGTCATGTGATCAAAATTCAGACGCTTGGCCACCGTCTTGTATTAATGACGGTTGCAGTGTCCTGCAGTCAGGTGATTGGGCTGAAAATCAAAGTCGAGGGGGAATCCGGATTCACTTAACAACCATGTTACTAACTTAACAACTGCAGCAATTCCCTTAACAGCTGTGGCAAGAAAGGCCGTAAAATGGGGCAAAACTCACTTAGCAAATGTCTCGCTTAGCAACAGAAGTTTTGGGCTCAACTGTGGTCATAAGTCGAGGACTACCCGTAGAGCAGAGTTTCCATTGCTAGGGTAGGTGGTCTTTGAGTCTTGCCCAGTTCTGCGACTGTTTGCCCCGGTCGCTAAGCAAATTTCTGCAGCTCTAGAGGAGAGAAGGTGTCTGCAGATGGGGCTGGTTCTCTGTTCTCCGGGCTTTCCAGTTCAGCTTCCGAATGTTTTGTCACCAGGCCGGGTGACGTCCTCAGTGGGACCTTGGTCGAAGAGCCTGGGTTCAGCCCTTCGCTGCTTGATTGACCTTCTGGGGACGGTGGGCCATGCAACAGGACGTGTGACCTGCTGGCCCTTGTGCGTGGCTCGATTGATGCGGCTCCTGATGGGTTCATAGGTGGCTCCAGATGGACCTGTTTGTCGGTAGATTCGTTGGTTGAACACCGGGCTTCGAGGAATTGGCGGGTGTGGACCATGGTGGCACGGCCAATGATTTTCATTCTGTTCCAGTGGATGTACATTGCACAAGCACAGTGTTGTGTCTGCCTCTGGATACTCAGTAAATCCCCTGAAAGGAGCCTTTGAATGTCTTGTCTACAGCAGAGACGTTCTCGGCTGCAGCTCCCCCAGCCCTCAAAGGCAGGGGAATCCCCTGACTGCTTAGTCTGGCTTGAGTCTGACAGAGCTCAGACCTTGACCAAGCGGAAGCCTCTCCCCTCTTGAGCCCCACATCATTTACGTTGCCGGGAGCCATAAATTCCCCTCAGCTAAGCTCAGCTGAAATGTTCACGGAGGAGGCAAGGGGAGAAAAGGGCCACTCGCAAGGCCTGTTGGCGGCTGCTCAGCACGATGGGGCAGATAGAGGGAGGAGGTTACATTTAATGCACCAGTTACGGCTGTTGTGCACACAAAACGTGGCCTCTGTTTACACCGGAATTCATTTAACTGTCTCTTATCAAAACACCAGGAGATCTGGAGAGAGCTCTGAAAGGCTTCCAAGAAATGGAGTGTATATCATAACTGTTCAACAGTGTACATCTCAGTTTAAGAATGAGTCCAATAAATGGCTTTGTTTTTATCAGCCAGAGAAGTTCCTCCCGCCAGTTAGATCCTTTTGTCTCAATCTCCGAAGAGGCCTCTGTACCATCAGGTGTTGTTTAGTCTTCTTAAATCCTCTCCCTTCGTGCCAGCGACGGTTTGGCATGGAAAAACAATTTTGTGATAATGGAGGGGGAACCGCTGGGAGCAGAGAAGATAAGGACAGAACAAAATTACAGAACCTTTAAAGAGCTGGACTTGAGGAAGATGGTTCCTCGGTGGAAAGAATATACTAAATCCAGTTCATTCACTCTCTTTACTTCCCAATTCATACGGGGGAAGATTCTTGGTAGGTTTTAGGAGCTTCTTGAGGGCATTTCCACTAAACACATACACAGAGAGACATACAACTCTTTGCAGGGTCTCGTGTGCTCCCTACGTTTCTCCCATCGGCTTTTTCCGTTTGGGATATCATGTTCCAGACTCCATGAAGTCCAAGAAAGAAAGCTGCATCTACCGTAAATAAGTTTTTAATCTTAGTTCTAGGAGAGCTTTGGTTTGCATCCCCCTCTTGTTTATCCATTCAACTTTGGTCAACATTTCAGCCTTCTCCTTCTTACCTGCGCCAACCGCCATGCCACAACGCATGGCTAACGGTGTTGTCAAGTGCTGGTGGCAGGGCGGGGAGAGGCACAGCACTTACAAGCGAGATAGAGCGAGGAGAAGCTTCAACCATGAAATTGGCAATTTTGTATGCTTCATCGCGAGGGAGGGTTGAGTGAGTTGTTCTACATTTTCTAATTGTGCCTGGATGCCCTGGATTGTGGAATGCACGGTGTCAGCTTGCCCAAGAGAGACATATGTGCTTGTTAGCTTGGATGTGCAAAGTCGTTTTGATTAGTGGAGTCAACAGAGAGCATGGGAGAAGATTTCATGAATGCAAGCTTTCTTTTTCCCCAGGCAAAGATTGGGTTGCTGAAACAATGCCTGCCTAAAAGAGGCCGAGTGGCTGTTCACAGGCTCAGCCGCTCCATATATAGTGGTGGCAAGGGTGATCCTTGCTTTGCAAGATGCCTCTCTTCTCTCTAGCCCAGTGTTTCTCCACGTGGTGCTCTTAAGGTAGCTCGGATCTGCTTGGCTGATGATTGGTGGAAGTTGCTATCAAGTTGGGAAAGTCTGCAGTAAGGATTGAGGAGGGGGCTGGAAGGACCACATTGGGTGATGAGCAGTGGGGGTCCTTCTGTCCTACCTGAATAGAGAAAGGCTGAGAAGTGAAATGAAAGAAGATCTGGAGACCTTTTCATGGGAAAATCCATAAGGGACGTTAAATGTCTTCTGGTCTGTAGGTGACAGTCCTGAGAGAGGCCAGCCAAAGGTTCTCTCATTCCAGACAAGGTGCTTTTCTCCAGCCCCTTGTGGGTCTCCAGATGCCGTTTCTGCTTCCCGTCTTGGCTATTTTTCTCTCGTAACCTGTTCCTTGAAATAGTAACATCTCTGCCAGAGGCCCAAAGGGTTCTGGTGTAGAATGGAACCGATGCTTCATCTTAGTGAGGAGATCATTTTCTTGGCTTTGATTTTTGCACGTTAGAAAGTTCATGTTTCTCCTTTCCTGGGACAGCAAAGCACGGAAAAAAAGTCCCCTTAACATATTTAGCTCTTGAAACCCCTTCTGCCTCATGAATATTTTTACGTTAAGAAATACTTGGAGACCAATTTTCCTGGGCTAGCCAAACTTTGCACAAGCTTCCCTTTTGGTTTTGGATCATATGGCCAGCACAGTAAAAGAGCTGATGGAGAAATCAATAGTATTGGCGTTGGCTAAAGCAGCCTAAAAGATAAAAAATAGGATCTATTTAATTTGCAAATCCATTGCAATCTGCCATCTTCTTGCTGCAATTAGATCATATAAGAGCCATGGTGACACAGTGATTACAATGCAGGACTGGAGGCTGATTCTGCCAACTGCCAGCAGTTCGATCCTCACTGGCTCAAGGTTGACTCAGCCTTCCATCCTTCCAAAGTTGGCAAAATGAGGACCCAGATTGTTGGGGGCCAGAGGCTGTAAAGTCTAAGTGTTATTGATATTGCTATAAGCTCACACGCAAAAGTTGAGTTTCAACACCGCCTGGCTGGGAAATTCTGGGAGTTGAAGTCCACTTATCATAAAGTTGGCAAGGCTGCAAAACACTTGTCTCTCTGTCTGTCTTTCTATTTATCATTTATCAACCTCAGCAACTTTAAAATGGATGGATTTCAACTCCCAGAATTCCCCAGCCAGCCCTGTCCTGCATTTTTACCTATGCATTCCGAACGGATTGAAAAGAGACCATCTGTATCTCTTCAAGTTGTATTGTTCTGTGATATTTCGCTTCCCCCTCGTTGCAGCGCAAAGTCTTACATTCGCAGAAAAGGTGTGAGCTGACATTTCAAAGTTTTGTCGTCTCGCATTTCAGAAGCTGGCTTACCTGAAAGTGAGACCACAATGTTCCCCTCCCCCCGCCACACAAACATATCCTCTTGTAAGATGTTTGATACCCCCTCCCCTGCAAGGAATAAGACGGCCCAGAGGGCAAAATGCCATACTTGAGGAGTGGGAGAGGAATTAAATTATTAAAACAAATTCCCCCCAGGTTACTATGGGAACCTGTTGCTAATGAATCCATGGGGTTTCCTTTTTACCTTGATGGAGCTCTTAAAAGCCTGTAACTCTCTGCCAACAGGTTTCCTAGGAATAAGGTTGCCATGGAAACCCCAGGCACTCAGCCCAGGTGTGGACCAAGCGTGATGCCAGATGGCATGCCAGCTTCTGCTGCCTGACGGGGCATCCTTCGCCAAGCAGGGTTTGGCCCGAGAGACTCAGTGCTTGACGCACCCTTCTGGAAGCCCCCTGGGGAGGGGGCCAGCCAGCTGAACCCCTGAGAGACCAAGAAAGTCTGGCACCTTTCCCTGTTACCACACAAAGCCCCCTCTCCATCAAACTTGGTTCTTCGTGATGTAGGAGATGATCAGGCTGAGCCCAAGGGAGGAGGAGTCAAACACATCATAAGTCAAGAGTCCCTACGTGAGATCTAAGTCCAGCCCTCCTTGAATGCTTCTCTTGTCTCCTGCACATTTCCCTTGACGGTTATTTGGCCAGATTCTTATAGAGAGCTTAAGGTTGCAATAAATCTTTCTAATTTGAACTGCCTGAATCTCCTGGTTTCCCAGGCGCTTGACAGGTGATTTTCAAGAAGACAACTCTGCCATCTTCTTGGTCATCATATGGAAGTAGCCTTCAACTTCCTGGTCTCCTTCCAGATCAGGGGTTTCCCAATCACATCCTTTGAAGTCCAGCCAGGTACCCCTCTGTTTAACCTTTATGAACAGCCAACATCTGCCAGGGGGCGTCTTTCTGTAATTACATTCTACAGGGAGCCACAATCTGGAGGACCTGATGGAGAAGTTGACAGTTGGAGCAAGGAGAGAGGAATTCCTAGGCAGGTATTTTGGTCTCGTTGCAGAGGAGCAAAGTTTGAGGTTTTTTTTTTCATTGCCAGAAAAATGAGGCTGTCATAACCCAGTGGGACTGTCAAGTAATTACGCTTCCTGATGAATCTGATGATCTAAATTAGTCTTCTCCCAATCTGTAGATGGAAATCATAGTTGATTGGAAATCTCTGCGGTCTGGATGGGGGGGGGGGGGAAAGCAAAGATGGTTTTAGGCTTCAACCAGAAAGATCTAGTTTCTAAATCAGAGGAGGTGATGCTTCCATTCTCTTCTAGCTTGGCCACCTTGAATATGGTGTCCAGTTCTAGATTAAGGATTCAGAAGAACCAGAATCCTTCTGAGCCAGACCATGAAGATGGAAGGGAATGAGAAACTAAGTTCTAGAGGAGAGATTGAAGGGTTGAGAGCAGGTTTAGTTTGGAGAAGAAAGAATTTGGGGTAGAGGGACAATTGCCCTCTTCAGATACCTTCAGATGGTCAAGACGTGGATCAATGGATTGAATTTACAGGAAAGCAGTTTCTTGCTTCAATCATGTTCGGCCCTTTGATCTGCAGAGTTTGGCTTCTTGGCCTCTCTTGACCCCATTATTTATCTCATTGTGCTGGGAAAGAAGGAAAAGCTGACCTTGGGTGGGACAAGCCCCCCCCCACCTCTCTGGCCTCTCGCGTCAGCCTGCTTGGGGCCTTCCCTTTCTCTCTTCCCTTTCCTCTTTTCCAGAGGACTAAATCCTTCTGGAGAAGGAGCTCCCTCCCACACTGGAAATCCAATCAATGCATGCAAATGCTCCCCGCAACTGGCATAATTGACATTTGTCACTCACAGTCCTTGGGGTCATATAAATTGGAGTCGGATCATTTTGCATGTTAATCATCCATTGTTCGGGTCTCGGCGCTCTGCAGGATTCTAATCAAAGGAAATCAGAGCAGTCTGTTGCTGCTGCTGCTGCTGGTTATTTCTCTCTCTGGTCTTTTTTTTTGTTTTTTGTAGAGCAAGGCTAAAACTTTTTTTCCAGCGGTCTTAATCAATGGTCCTCTGGTTTTTCCAAGCAGTGACACTGATGGGTTCATTTCTTGTCTGTTTGTCTCCGTTTGGAGCCCTATTGATCCAGAGGGACCTGATTGTGTTAAAGGTCAGCTGAACAACTGAACAACATCTACTCAGAAATCCTTCCTGGCTGAGATTTTTCTCCAGGGGGGCTGGGAGTTTCTGCTAGGATGTCTCAATCAGAGCTGGCATGGTGGCGGGGGCTGACTCTGATTTAAAATAAATTGAGTGACCAGGAGAGTCTGGGCTGAGAGGGGCAGATCTGGATTTCGGGTTTCAAGGGTAGTCCCTCCTCCTGCTCAGAGATGTTGTGGTCCCAGAGCAATTTTGCACAGTTGTACACAGAAAGTGCGGCCTGCCGTTCCAATGGTCATCTTGGGGCCATCTTCCTTGTCTTGATTGTCTCCAGAAACTTCAGATTTCCGTTCCCCAAATCCTCGGCCAGCCAAGCCATCGTCCTTCTCGCTTCATTCTCGTCTTTGGGAGTGATGGCTCTCCATAACTGCCAGGCGCCCTTTGCAGAAACTTAAAATTGTATAGACTGAAAAATAGCTAGTTTTATTTTTAAAAGTGTTATTATGAAACACCATGCTGTGATGGAGGTTGGAAGTCTACACACAACAGCAGCCTTTCCAAATTGGCTCAGGAATCCAAATCAAGCTGATTGGATCCGACAATGCCATTTAACCCTCGAACTGATTTTCTGAATTGATCGGGATTGTTGAATCCGGAAAGTTGAGCTGGATTGGAGGGAGAAGGACTAGGTGAACAGGCTGTGGATTTGTCCTTGGGGTTCTCTCCCTCTTGCTGCTGGACCTAGACATTGGGGCCTGGGGCCTAGGGCCACAGGTCCCAACTATTTCCCCCCTCCTTGCCAACTCCTCCGTTGCAAACAGCGGAGTCCATCTGTTCCAATAATGCTGTTACTTTTAAGTTAATGCACAGGCCATTTCATATCCTTGGCCGTCAGTGCTGGACAATCTTGGCAGGAAGAGAGCTTGACTTGACCTTTGGGAGGCCGAGCCAAGACAAAGAAGAAGCTCAGCCATCACTCTAATTTACATTCAAATAGGGGATAATGGCAATCAAGTTAATTAACTAGAGTGAGCCTGGTTCCTTCCCACATGCTGAGCAGCCTTCCCCTCCTGCCCCATTAAAAGTGACCATTAGGGGCAAGGTTGGAAGACCTGCCTGCTATACTTCCTGTCCCCACATCTGGAAATATTGACTTGGATTTAAAAGGGGAGGGGGGACTTCCCTGCCAGATGCAGCAAGAAGGGTCTCAAAGGAGAATTTCTGTGGTCCTAAATCTCCTGGCCGGCTGCAACCAAGGTTTTCTCCTGGACAGCACAAGTTGTTTAAAGTCCCCGGAATTTGTTCAGCTGAGTGGAAGGAAGAAGAGAGGTCTCCCCAATGGCTTCAGCCCCCCCAAACCCACCCCACCTTTAGGCATAGCCATATTTTAGAGGAGAAGGACATCTCGCAGAGAAACAACAACAAACTTAGGAAGGAATCCAGCTAATTTCACTTTTAAATCTTCTTCTTCAGCCAGGCAGACTTATCGGTCTGCTGTAAATACCAGGGTTATTTTTAGTCTCTGGGAAAAGGAGTCACAGGACAGGTCAACAACTTTTTGATAACTCCAGCATCTCATTTCTTGCACTTAAACACCATTTTCTCCTGGTTGTAAATGAAAAAAAAATGCTTGGAAACTTGTAGCGCTGCATTATATTGCCTGTGCCAGCTGAAATGTTTGACCTGCACATATTGGGGCACAATTCGGAAACTGAAGTGAAGCCCAGTATGTGAGGGAGGGCAGTTTTTCTTCCTTTGACCAATGATTGGTGGCAGCAGCCAAAAAATAATCTTGCTTCTTTTCAGTTGAGAAATTAGGGAGGTTGATAAAGTCTATTGCAGTTTGTACCCCAGTTCAATTTAGTTTGAAAATCCAAGGAAGTCAGTTGGTTTGTTTAATTGTCTGCCCGTCTGCAAAGTCATTAAATCTTTAGCTATTTTTGAGGTCCTGATCAGGCTCTTTGGCTGAGCTCTCTTGTCAACACCTCTGCGATGGGAGGCTTAACTCAAAAGGAAGAGGCAACTCAGATTTGTGGTTGACTTCCTTGGTGGTGGTTCTTGGCAGGTGTAGCTCAAAATGACTCTTGGGCAGCTTGGAGATTTTGAGAGCCTTATCTAGAACTACAAAGGTAGCTCTAGATCAAATTCATTTTGTGGGACCCCCTCTCCTGGGGGACACCTGCCCATCCCATCGGGCCAGATAAGCTGGGTGCCCTCCGGGTCACTTCCCTCAAATGTTGACGGGACCTCAAAGTCAGGCCTTCTCTGTGGCTTCTTGGGCCCCTTAGAACAGCCTCCCCCCCCAAGATTTGGTGCCATCCCAGCTGCTCCCCCAGGAGAAGGCCCTGGGCTCTGCTGCCCGCTTCCCTCAGGAAGGAAAAACATCTCTAAAGCCGCTCTTATTAAAACGCTCCATCTTCTCCAGCGGCAGAGCGGGCAGGGCCCGGTGAAGCCTGACGACTGATTTGCAGCCCAGGCGGGTTTGCTGCTTCCTTAGACCGCCTCAGCGTGCCAGCTTCCCTGTGGAACAACTTTTTAATTTGGATTTGTCTGTTCCCCCTCCGTTTTATTTGCTTTCTGAAGAGTGTTTAACGGATTTGCTGGGAGGGGAGGGGGGGGAGGAAGAGTTAATTCTGTTTAAGGGCCGGGTTGCAAACAGTAAATAGACAAGAGTTCTAATTAAAGTTTGAATTGGGAATTGCAGCCATCACCCTTGAGTCTGGCCGGCTGTTCAAGGTTGGAAACCACCAACAAGTCCATCATCCTGCACCACCTGTGGTCTCACTCATGTGATGTGAAGATGGCCAGGTGGCGGCACATGGCTGCCCTCCAGAGATTCAGGGCTCATCAGCCCCCCCCTTTATTCTACTCGTATCTCCTCCTCCCCCCCCCCAATTTCAGATTCATATACTTCAGTTATTATTTCTTTTTATCTAGGGGAGGGTTTTAATCTTCCCTAAAAACGAGGCAGGCGAAGAGCTGCATCCATCATCATCCCCACCGTCTTCTTCTCCTTCGTCATCATTGCTGCTGTCACCCCAGGGATGGTGAGGATGGATTTTATCCGATTTCCCTCTTGCCGTTTGGGCTCTGAGCTTCCTGCTTGCAATTAGGAGAAATCAATCCCTGCAAGCATCCCTTGGCCTGTTCCTTCAGCGGAGAGGCTGCCGGTTGCTACGGAAGGCGTGGAGGAAACGTGTCCTTGATTGAAATGGATGGTTCAAGCCAGGTGGGGAAGTTGGAGCAAAACTAAGGGAAGATTTCTCCCGAGTCCCACTGATTTTTTCCAGACCCTTCTTTCCTTTTCCTTTTTTTTAAAAAAAACTAGCCTGTTGCTAAGCAACCAGTGCCATCAGAAGCAAGATGGAACACTTATTGGATGACCAACATCCATGCTCCGTCTGCTTGAACTTGATGGATGATGGTGCTTTTCCAGGCTTCTTGCAAGTGGAGTTTTAGGCCCAAAGGCCAATCACCAGATCTGAACTCTTGGATAGTTTGGCTTCTTTTTCCTCCAGGGAGCCCCCCTCTCCCTCCGTCCCCTCCTTTGGAGGGATTTCTCCATAGCCCCTCCTACTCGCTTTGCCCTCAGCGATTATTAATCCCGGTCTTTGGATATGCAGGATCTCGCCCTATTCATCAGCCTCAGCAGAGCTGCGGGCCCTCCCGGATCTGGGCCTCAGGAGAAACCGGGTCCAGTTCCCTCCTCTGGCAAAACGCTGCCAGCCGAGTGACTCTCTCTCCTCCCATCCCTGCCCGATCGAATAAAACCATTTTGCAGAAGCCAACATTATCTCCAGCTCGGCTGTAGCATTCCAGGCTCGAAAGTTTGTGCAATTGTCTTGTTTATGGTGTAAATACATCTTTTTCTGCTTTGCGAGATGGGCTGCCTACCTGCTGGGGGTTCTGGAGCTGCACTTTCCGGCTGACGGATGGCACCAGTCAAGCTAGGCAAATACTTGGGGTGTCCTGGGAGGACGTGTCCATTAAAGCGGGTATAAAACCGACAATGGATGCTATTGTTACAGGCAACGGGCATTTTGGCATGTAAAGGACGTCCTCTCCCCCCCCCCCCGAATTGCCGCTTGTTAGAAGGAGAGGCTGATGGCTCCCAAACATCCAGGATTTTTTTGTTTTAGGAAAGAAGCAAGTATCTCTATTGTATAAGTGCAATATAAATGTTTTAAATAATAAATCGCTGGCACCAGGTGTATGCCATTCCAGATGCCTTAAAGAAGCCGTGCAGCCTTGAGCCCACCTTTGCAAAGTGGAGAGAACGGTATCAATGCCCCTTCACCTGGGGCCAAGGGCCTCGGAGGCTGCAACAGGCACACTGGGATGTTCTCTCTCCGTGATGTTGCATCCCAGCTGAGCTGCAGCAAAACAAACCGGTTTGAAAAGTCTCCCAGGCTCACTCCTTAACTGGACTTCTGCAGAGACAGCATCCTTGGCTTGAACTATTATTTATTTAGAAAATTTATATGGCTGCCCAACTCCGGGTGGCTTACAGAAGTGAAACCTCAGAATACTCTTGGTGACTATCCCCCCCCCCCCCAGCCAAGGATCAGAAGACTCGTCTGCATTATTTCCCTGCATTTTAATCCCAGTGATGAGCGGACACAGGTTGCCAGCCTCCCTGCATCTCCCAGGCTGTTGGAATCGCCGTGCACCCTTAACAATCTCAACCCCTTCTGATGCCCCGGCCAACAGCCTACAAAGAGCATGCCATGCCGTCCTTGTCGGCCAGATCCACCAAGTTAACCATGACATCAAAGTTCAAGACCAGGGGGGCGTTTTATCAGGTTCGCCTGATCCACCAGTTGCGTCCTTTTCTGGACCGGGACGCTCTGCGCACGGTCACTCAAGCTCTCGTCACCTCCCGCCTGGACTACTGCAATGCCCTCTACATGGGGCTCCCTTTGAGGAGCACCCGGAGACTTCAACTGGTCCAGAATGCGGCCGCGCGGGCGGTGTTGGGANCCTCAGGGTGCCGTCGGCCAAACAGTGTCGGCTGGCGACCCCCAGGGGGAGGGCCTTCTCTGTGGGTGCCCCCACCCTCTGGAACGAACTACCCCCCGAGATCCGGATGATTCCGGATCTCCTTACTTTCCGCCGCGCCCTCAAGACATGGCTTTTCCAGCAAGCGGGCCTGACCTAAGGAGGATTTTATTTAGGGACGGTTTTAAGTATAATTTTAATTGGAACACAGCCTCTAATATTTGGTTTTTAATTTGGTTTTAGAAGGGTTTTATTTTTGTATATTGTTACTGTATCTGTTTTTAATATGCTGTGCACCGCCCTGAGTCCTGCGGGAGAAGGGCGGTATAGAAATTAAAATAATAATAATAATAATAATAATAATAAGATCCTAGCCTACGATGCTGGTTTTCAAAACCCCTGCATTCAGAGCGTGACACAAGGCCACGTAGACTCTGCTGTCCCTTCAGATCTCCATCCCTGCTCTGACTCCCACGCTCATCATAAATGTCACCAGGTGGCCTTCACATCGCAGAGGCAAAAAGCAAC
Organism: Protobothrops mucrosquamatus; assembly: GCF_001527695.2. Taxonomy (NCBI): domain Eukaryota; kingdom Metazoa; phylum Chordata; class Lepidosauria; order Squamata; family Viperidae; genus Protobothrops; species Protobothrops mucrosquamatus. Next base: position 852,653 of record NW_015386439.1, read on the forward strand.
AAGTCCCTGGTGGATTCTGTTCCTATTTTGGATAACCATCATTTGCACTCGGCAAGGCTGTGGACAGGCCATGGCTGGGTAGTAGAACATCTGTCCAGCAAACAGGAGGCTCTGGTTATTTTGCCCACTATTATTAGACAGATCTTTGCCAAATTCAGAAGTAATAGGTCTCCTGGGCAGAGAATCTCAGCGTGAGCTCTTCACCAGGGAAGGGCTGCTAAGCCACGTTGCTTTCTTGTGTGCAGGTACCTCTGGCCGAACCCTCACTGCTCAACGTGCTCTCCGTCATCCATGCTCTTAGAAGGATGCTTTCGTTTTCCCCATGGGCTGGACCTCAAAATGTCTCAGGAAGCTAGGCCATTACCTTGGTAGAGACGAACTTCCCCCAAAGAAGGACATATAAGGCAAGCATTGAGCGAAAAGCCTTCTGACTTTGGTCACTTGAGGCACTGAACTATTTTTATATGGCTTTAGAACCAGAATACTCATCAAATATGCCTTGTTGATAAAAATGAGTGGGGGAAAATGTTATGGAGAAGACAGATTTCCGTTTGGGGGGGTCATCATTTGAGAAACCCAGGAGCTATTTGGGGCCAGTTGCTGATACTTGTTCTCTTCAGAAGGATTTGTTTTAATGAGGGCCTCAGTACACAATCATTTTTGTTTAAAATGATGTTGCGAGTCATTCATGAAATAAATATTTACCTCAGCCTTGGTAAAAGTCTGCCAACCTCTCTTAGGCTGCAACTTGGCCTGAAGGTATTTTTACAAGGGCTCTTGCATTATCAAAGAACAAATATATAAATACAGAGGATGCTCAGGCTGATTGATGTTGTAGCAAACAGACAGAATCATCACAGACTTAATTGCATGGTGTAATTGCTCCTTTGGCTAGGCTGGTGGAGGGTTGCCCTTGCACCCTGTTGCACTCACAACGTCCCTAAACAATGTTTGCAGATATTAAGTTCAGGCCAGATACAGATGGTAAGGGTATGTGTGAATCACCCAAGATCTGAATCATGGAACCAACTCACATGCTGGTCCATGACCGCAATAAAGATTTGATCGATTGATTGACTCAGAAGCTCTCAAGAAGATCCGATGCCGTGAATTGGTCCAAAAAGGCTCTTGAAGCCCTTTCTCAGGCACACTTCAGGTTGAATATCCACACAAATGACATAAAGTTGCTGAGGTTTTATGTGCTCAAGGCCGATGTGATTGTGCTGGTTTTGTAGGTGGTCTTTTGAAAGAGGTTGGGCAAGAATGCCAAAGTCTTGCTAGCTTTCCAGTTTTCTTACATGAGATGTTCCAGACTTCTTGGACTTGGGAAAAGGGGGGGCTTTTTTCAAAGAGATAGATAGATAGATAGATAGATAGATAGATAGATAGATAGATAGATAGATAGATAGATAGATAGATGATAGATAGATAGATAGATAGATAGATAGATAGATAGATAGATAGATAGATAGATAGATAGAGAGAAAGATGACAGATAGATTAGAGTTTCTCAACCTTGGCAACTATGGGAGGACTTCAATATCCAGAATTTCTCAGCCTGCCATATAGGACTTTTCATCACTTTTCAGGTGTCCTTCACTAACCCTCTGTTCATACCCAATTGACTTTCTGAGCTATTTAGTAGATTAAACCTGTATGATTTTGTACCTAATATTTATCCAAAAGTTGCATGTATGGTTTCCCTGATGGTTTTGAAGGAAGAAAATACTTCATTTCTTTTGGGTCTCAAGTCAGGGAGGAGAGTATTTTCCCCTTGTTGTACAAGTTGTGAAGAAGGGTGGGGGGGGGGCTCTTCTAAGATAGTATTGGGCCAATCCTGGTTTTCAAAAAGTCTTGATATTAAAAAGAATCTTTTTTTAAGTGCAGCCTATTTGCCATGGCTTTTTCGATGGCTCAGTTTAAATCGATCAAATCCAATCAATTAATGAAAGGAAATCCCTTGCTAGAGACGGATCGTTTCACTGCTGCTTTGCAATTTCCAAGTCCTAACTCTGTTCTGTTCCTGCACCAATTACTTAAAAGAGGTCTTAAAGCAAAAACTGAATTGATTTTTAGGATGCAATTTTCCTAAGATGCAAATCTGCGTAGACGTTTCTGTAAGCTGTTTTTTTTTTTAAAGCATTTTGGCATGTTTGCACCAATTTGCATTTATTGGTTTGATTCCTTTGTCATAAATGCCCGTATTTGGGGGGCAGAACTGCAGTCCAGAAGTCTTAAGAGGCACAAAATTGAGGGACCAGCACATTCTGGTTCATCCATGGCTTCAAGGCTTTGAATGAATTCGTTCAGCCCTTATCATCCTGTGAGCTGGATTAAATCTCCTCCTCCCCGTCCAATCTCCAGAGCCCCCCCCCCTCAAAAAAAACACCATTCAGCCAAGGTGCGAAGGTGAATCCTATCTTCTCCTTAAGCAGGATGGGCTGCCGTGGTGAGCAGAGATTTTGCTGCTAATATTTTGGGAGCGTGTGTGTGTGTGTGTGTGTGTGTGTGTGTGTGTGTGTGTGTGTGTGAACTTGTCTTTAAACAAATGCTCTGAGCCAGCAGTGATTTATGAGATGGAAATGAAACGCCTGCTTTCCTTCACAAATCAGAGAGAGAGGCAGGTGGGATGTGGGAGGGGGGGCTTTCCCCCAGACTTCCGTCCAGGGTGCCGCAAACATGTCAGGACCCCCTGACAGGAGACCGAAAGCAGGGCTCCCTCGCTCACGCCACGGTGCTCTACGACTCTTGCCTCAGTCACGCAACGCGGCCCACCCAGGGCTTGTTAGGCCTGGGCAGGGCTGGGCTTGGAGCATGGCTGTCCCATCCGGGTTTAGGACAAGCCGCCATGGCCAGCTCGCTGCAGGAAAACTCAATGCTATACAGCCGGTCCTTGACTTACAACAGTTCATTTAGAGACCGTTCAAAGTTACAGCAGCACTGGAAAAAATGACTGATGATGTTTCTCACACTTACGACCGTTGCAGCATCCATTCAAGATCACGTGATCAAGATTCAGATGCTTGACAAGTGACTCATATTTATCGCAGTGTCCCAGGGTCACGGGGTCCTCTTTTTGTGACCTTCCCACAAGCAAAGTCAATGGGGAAGCCGTATTCACTTAACAACCGTGTTACTGCAGTGATTCATTTAAAACTATGGCAAGAAAGGTTGTAAAATGGGGCAAAATTCCAATTCCAAAATGTTCCACCTAGCAACATAAAATTTGGGCTCAATTGTGGTCGTAACGAGAGGACTACCTGTGCTCATTGTTTCATTCAGCTACTTTTATTATTGGTGACCCTCTTCTCATCAAAACTATTGCAACTCTTGTATTTCTGGATTGACTTTCTTATTTTATTATTATTGGCCACGGTTCCATTAAAATTAATTTAACTTTTGCATTTGTTGAATTCTCCTGCGGCGAGTCGGTTGTGGCACGTTGGCCGCGTACAGTTGGCCACGGCGAGGGGACTGTGGTCAACTGGCTATGGTGACTTGGCTCTGGCGAGTTGTCCCATTCCTGCCCCGTCCAGCATTCAACCGACTGTTCGTGCTGACAATTTTGAGTGGGGGTCCTGTGACATCCTGGTAATCCCTAGTTCAGATCATCCCAAAGGTGCTTCCCCCCCCCAAAAAAAGGCACCTGGACATTCTTGGGGTTTTTTTCTTTGAAAACGTTTCGCTTCTCACCCCAGAAGCTTCTTCAAGGAAAAACAAAGAAAGTCCAGTTGCCTTTTAGAAAAAAGCTCCCTTGGGACAACCATGACCTGGTTCAGGGGTGTCCAACCTTGGCTGCTTCAAGACTTGTGGACTTCAACTCCCAGAATTCCCCAGCCAGTGCACGCCAAGGTTGGACACCGCTGACCTGGATGATTGAGAACCTCCACAGAACCTCCACAGGTTCAGATCCCTCTCTTTGGCCATCAAGCTAAGCTTTTGCTAACCTCCCCGTCCAAGGTGTGGGGATGAGCTATGGGTCCATCTCACAGGCTTTTCTGTAAGAAGGAGGGTGAGCAGAGAGGCCCCTCCGAGACCGCCTTCTGCCACAGATT
>NW_015386439.1:856798-870935 GCF_001527695.2 Protobothrops mucrosquamatus
GCCTAGGGAGGATTTTAAATTGGGTTTCTTAGAAATTTTAATTACCACAACTCTAAAATATTGGTTTTAATTTGGTTTTATTCGGTGGGGTTTGTGGGTTTGTTTTTGTTTTTAAAAAATGTTGTGAGCCGCCCTGAGTCCTTCGGGAGAAGGGCGGGATACAAATTGAATAAAATGAAATGAAATGAAATGAAATGAATCCCCCAAACCCCTGTAGAGCACCATAAGATGGAATCCCTCAAACCTCTCAACAACCTGGGAAGACTTTTATAGCCTGTTGGAAAGGAGGGGAGAAGGAAGGTTGGACACATGTTTCCCATTGCTTTGGCATCCACAACTCATGATACTTGCTAGCCAGGCAGCTCAACCCCCAGGAAATATGGGTTTCCCTCCCCCCCCACTCCCCCCCCCCACATAGATCATGCAGAACATCTACTCCAGGGCTGAATTTAAAGCAAACATTGCCTTCTTTGGAAATCTCCTGGGCCATTTCCTCTTCCCTCCTTCAAAAGGGTTTTGCCCTCAAGTGATTCATCACAATCCTTTTTCTGAGCAGCTAAAACCCCCGGGAGGGTCCTCTCTGGATTCAGGGTCTCTGTGGGAGGGACCCTCCCTCTCAAGAGTCATCTTTTTTCCTTTGCTGTCTATCAAATCCAGTGGCGTCACTCTCCCTGACTTATCCAGCTCAACATTTCTTGGGACTCACAGCCAGCAACTATAAGTACACAGAGTTGTTTACACCCTCCACCTGGAGAGGGTTGTTTTTTTAATGAACCTAGATACGCATCAGCCTGCGAGAAGCTGACAACACAAAGTAGACAAAGGCGAGGGAGAGAAAAAAAAAGGTCCAGGGGAAACAGATAAAATGGCATAGCCCATCTGCCAAAATCCACTTTTTAAATGAATGTCTTGTTTTTCAGGCTTTGATTCCACACACACACACACACACACACATCCAGCTAGCTGCAAATTGCACTGCAAAATTTGGGAAAGAGCTGAGGTCAGAGAGACCCTTCCTCCAGCAGGGACAGAAGGAGCTGGATGGGCAGGGATGGGAAGGGGCCGATTCGCCTCTGAATCGGAGGCCTTGCAAGATGCCAGGCTGGTGCCAAGATTCTTGTCTGGCCTGCTGGAGGCCTTTAATTAATACTCAGTAAAATAGCGTTTGATGAGGGATAAATTTTACGACGCAATTATAGCAGTGCAGTAATTCAGCCACACAGCATCCACCATGAACCCACGGCAGTCAACAAAAGGAGAACCGGGGTGGATGCACAGGAGAGAAAAGCAGAAAAGAGATTCAGCAATCTATGAATTGGAGAGGGGGGGGGGAAGTAAAAGAGGAATCTCAACTCAATCCATCTTAGTCTCTTCTGGGCTTTTGTTCCTCATAAACCAATGAGGAAAACCCAGAATCTTGACCGACACAAACTTGTAGTTGATCAAAATACATCCCGAATCCATTTAAAAGAAAGATACAAAGATCAAGGCAACAAAAACAAGGCTTCAGATACTAAACAAATATTTTTGGGGGTGAAGAAAAATCAAGGAAGTGCTTTTCTCCAAGGTTCTCTCTGCAAAGCAAGAATGAAATTTTCTCTCGCCCACCCGGTTCCACCCCAGTCATCTGGCCGTCCCTTGGTAGCCTCTCCAGTTGAACTTCTTGGTATCTTCCATTCTCCTCTTTACCAGGGAAGGTGGAGTGAACCCTCCATCCTGTCTTTCCACTTGGGAGCAAAATCCAGGAAAAATGGCTTTACAACCACAGCGGGATTTTTGTAGCTCAGGGGTCTCCAAACTTGGGAACTTTAAGACTTGTGGACTTCAACTCCCAAAATTCAGCTAAAGAATTCTAAAGAATTTAGCATTTAGGGTGGGGGTCTCTCTGGAGAATTCAGGGAATCAAAGTCCACATGTCTTAAAGCCAGGTTTGGAGACCCCTGATCTAAATCAAAGGTGGGAGTAGAGCAGGCTAACTTGCTTTGCCTTTTTTCCAAGCGGGGGGGGGTCGCTCCTCACATCTGTGGAGGTGACTTAGCCTTCCTGGGGGAATCCCCTTCCCTGCTGAGCAACAGGGCTAAGTTTCTTGGGGAGGGGGAGATTAGGGAATCCCTCAGCTTGGCTTGGGGAATCTCAGGCACCACTACTTGGGCACAGAGCCGCCCATGGCGATGCCAGGAAAGGCTTAGACCAGAGAGAGACCCCCGCCCTTTTTTCCCTCTTCTCACTTAGAGATAAATCAGCAGCTTGCAGCTATAGCAACAAGCAGATAAGCCCAGGACTGGGGTGGGGTGGGGGGATGGGGGCTTTATTAAATCAATATATCAGGGCAGATTTAAAGCATGCTGTCCTTATTCACCCCAATAATACAGAGTGATTGTGAGGTTTTTCCAGGGGGTTACAACAGCGTGTGGGTGTGCGTGGGCACACCTGAATTTCCCCTTCCTTGTCTCTTTGCAAAATGTAAAGCCATATGGCACGATTTCTGAGCAAGCTCTTCATTGTCTTGGAAACAGGCATTTGTGTTGTTAGATGTTCACAGATATGCGCGCTCAGTGCATCCCTGAGACCAAGCGCAGCGCACGTTTGAAGGCAACCTCCAGATCTGTACCTTGGGGAGGGAACCTAAAGGTGGATTCCTTCAAGGGGGATGGAGCTGAGCTGAGGGGTGGTCTCCACCAGGCCCCTCTCAGCTGCTGCCTTCTGGTGGCTTTCGACTCTGTTTCTCATCATCCCTGGTTCACGGGGCATTTTAGGGCCCATGAAAGGACCCACCTTGGAGAAGAACCGACTTTGGGGGTCTCTCCAATCCTCCTCTCTGAAATGTGGGCAGAGTGGAAAACGGGCCATCTGCAGACCCCATATTTCATGTTTGGTATCCTCAGCTAAAACCGGTTTATGTAAAGACCAAAAGCAAAGACTCTTGCTGGGAATTTTGAAAAGCATTTGCAAGTCAGGGTAGATAATGGCATTTTGATCTGCATCAGTTTCCAAATCTGAGAGGGAGAGAGAAGTCTGCATAAATATAAATATATATGTGCATTTCGGGCTCATTTCTTCTACCACACTCATTTCCCTCTTTTGCAAGTGATATTATCCCACACGATGTCTTGGCATTTCTTTTTCGTTCTTTTCCTAATATGTGCAGTTTTAGTGTACAAACTTCCTTCACGTAGTCCTCTGCCAAATTTCCAACAAATGCGACTTTTGGAATATAAGTGTCTTTCCGTTCATGTCTGGGCTAGGGGAGGGAGAACTGAGCAAGTGGATATTAAAGAAATCATCTCGGATTAATTTCTCTGCCTTTCAGCCTTCCTCCTGTGGCTGAGGTTGCAATTATCTTGTACAAACATCAAAGCTGCAGCAACTGACATTATCAAGCCGGTTTCTTTAAATCAACTGGGATGAGATGAAGTCCTGCTTGAAAGTTCATCCCTTCTCGTCTTCTTGCCAAGGAGCCCCATCAGGGATCCCCCTAAAAAGTGCCCAAACTCCCTGAAGTTCAGGTTCCTTCCCATCACCCTTCCCGCCCTGGGCCGTGGGAGGCTTTTTTTTTTTTTGCCCTGTAGGTCTCGGGTGGACCCCCCAGCGATCCCTTTCTTGCGACTTCTGCAGCTCCCCCTTCTTTGACCTGCCAGGGTGATTTTCCTCAGCCCCTCCCAAAGGCCTCTGGGCAATTCTGGACAACTGAGACCAATCGCTCCTAACCAGCCGTGGCCAAGGAAATGCAGATAAATAATTTCCTTCTGTCATCGTAGCGGTAATTAGATTTCAAAGCCTGGCATCAAAGGAGGTTACAAAGCCATTTCAAAGGGGTTGCAGCAAAACTTTGTGGATCAAGTTGGGGGTCTCCAATTAGCTTATCTCCCCTCCCCCATAGCAGTGAAACAAGCTCTTCGCAGAAACGTGTGTTGAGAATTGTGAGGACCCTTGGAGAATTTGCAGTCATGGAAAATGCTTCCCCCCAATTGCTTCATTTATTGATGACTGCCACCTCGTCCCACCTTTGATACCCCTGAAGTCTCCTAAGGACCCCCAAATCTTACAGTTGGCATGATGGCAAACCCCCCCCCCCCGAATGGCCCGATCTTCACACGTGCCAAGATCGGGCCCAGTAGCTCCAAAGAGCGATCATGGGCTTTGCTTGCTATTGATTCATAATCAAAGGAATTCACACGCTGGGAGAAAAAAGCACTCCGCCATAAAGGGAGTTGTCAATCCAGAAGAGAAATAAATGACGATGATAAAGCAAAATCCCACAGTGACATTTATGAGGCATGGATGCAGCATTCTGGGGCGCTCTCTGAGAGAGAGAGAGAGAGAGAGAGAGAGAGAGAGAGAGAGAGAGAGAGAGAGAGAGAGAGAGAGATTGATTCTTGGTGGGGCTTCCTTCTGCCTGACTGGAGCCGCAAAGAGCAGGTGTAGAGAAAGTGTGGGCACATAAAAGAGGAGAGAAAAGGCACACAAACACATGAGGAGGCCTGAAAGACCCATTGTCCAGCTCCTTCAAACCTGGCAGTGCCTCTATTTGGGGGGTGAGCAAGACTGGTGCCCCAGGACTCTCTGAGAATGAAGCTGGATGGACGACCTATGCGCCTTTTGTGACCCAGTCTTGCCTTGCAAATTTGTTTTTTTCCCCTTGGGTTGGGGAACTTTCCCACCTCTTCCCAGGGCAAAAATTCCCTTTGGGAACGTCTTGCCTCCCCAGTGCTCTACCCGTACCCCTAACCGATGAGGACAAATGTCTGGGGCTCCCTGTGCCCAGCCTACCGTGGGTGAGCCTGAAAGCTGCACAGCCAGGTGGGTGGCCCATTAATTAGCAGGGCCTGCTGAGTGACTGGCGGGAAAGTGTAAACATGGGTGGAAGGTCGCCATGGGGTGGGATCACTGCAATTGTTCCAGGAAACGAGGGTGACGGAAAGCCACGGGGCTCGATCAAGAAACTCCAGAAAAGCACGTGCCGCTGGAGAATGGCTGAGCTCGGATCCTTCCTTGGCTACTCGGATCTTCCCCGGACAGGATCCGGGGGGGGGGGGCTCCCTGCATTTGCAAGAAAGCTGATCACTTTTTCAACCCGTCAGAGGAAACCCAGCCCACCAGCCAGCCATGAGCGCCCACCTGCCAATGTTGCCTGTTTGATGGTCCAACTTTGAACAGTTGCTGAATGGATGGCCATAAGTTGAGGACCCCCTGTATTTCAGCAAAAACAAGACCAGGGTTGTGAATCTTGTTTTCTCTCAATCACATCAGTGCAATTTTATATCTTTGATTTTTGCACCACCATGCTTCCCAACGGCCCCTGGGCCCCCACAGCTGGGGGCCGCATCTTTCCTCTTCTCCTGGTGCCTTGATGTCCATCTCCTTGGCTGTTGTGTCCATCCGTGATTGCAGCTGTTCTCAGCTGTTTCCTTTACTATCTGGAGACACCCGAGACACTGAGGTTTTTTCAAACCACAGCTTTCCTTTCATTGTTCAGGGAACAGCTGTGAGTGGGGGATATCCGAGTATCTTGCATAGCAAGGCCACCGAGCGAGAAAAAAGGGGGAGAGAAAGAGAGAAATACACAAAGCGGTGCTTAGAAAGTCATTCATTCAGATCATTCCCCTCTTGGGGTGCCAGGAGTTGAGAATATAAAAAGCTGGCCCCGAATCTGGGGGCCCTTCCCTTCCCCTTCCTTTCTTCCTTTCCCCCACTCCCCTTCCCTTCCCTTCATATATCCTGGATTCAAAACCCACAACCCCTCTCCTTTTTGCAGCACAGTTCAATTCAAGCAATTGAGATCCATGCTGCCCATTGTTGGGGAAGAGAAGGCTGGGGGCCTGGGGGTCCTTTTCATCCCCCACTTTGGAACCCATTCACTTCCTTGCCACCCGATGGTCTGGGAGCCCTTTGAAAACAGCAACAGCGATCAGAAAGTGAAATTCTTCACCCACCTCAGCAATTGGTGGAATGTTTTGCAAACAAGGATTCTCACCCTATAGTTGTGTTTCATTTCTGTTTCCCTTCCCTTCCCTCTCTCCTTAGTCCCCCCCCCCCCAATTACTACTAGTGGTTAAATATCAGTAGCAGCCACCAGCTCTGCCTGGGAATTGCAGCTTGCAATAATCCACCCCTCCAGCTGGGCCTGGAGAGGAGGACAAGCTCCCATATGCAACATTGCCTACGTGTGAACTCCAAGGCAATGGCGCAGTTTGTGTGGCCTGACACAACACCTCCAGGAGCTGCCGAGGGTGGTTTTGAATGGTTGACAATATTCTCCAGCACATTGCTCTAAAGCAGGGGTAGTCAACCTTGGCTCTTTTATGATTCGTGGACTTCAACTCCCAGAATTCCTGAGACAGCTGGCTCAGGAATTCTGGGAGTTGAAGTCCACGAGTCATAAAAGAGCCAAGGTTGACTACCCCTGCTCTGAAGGAACCAAAGGGAAATGCCAAAATCTCCGCTCAGGCAAACGCCTTGAGGAGGAGACCAACTCAAGGCCTCCGTGTCCGTGCCTTGAGTGACCTTGGACTCACCGGATGAGAACCGTGGCCTGATACATTCTAATCTCAGCAAGGGCAGCTTTTCAAACACTGGTTTTGAGATGAACTGGTTGCCACTGGTGAGGTTTTGTGCGGACTGCTTGGCCTGGGACTTTGGTTCTACCTTCGTGCGGAGAGCGAAAGGAGGGAGAGAGAGGTCCACTTGAGGAGGGCGGCTTCATGTGCATCCCAGAATATTTGGTTATTTTGGTCTGACAACCAAGAAGGTGCAGCTCCTCTTCCCTAAGTGGGCTGTTCCCCCTCCCAGCTTATTTTTAGACCCGTCAAGCATCTGTAGAAGTGACCTTCCAGCTATACGTTAAGCAAGGAGAACTCCTCTGGAGCCACGTTGTAAATTGAGAACTTTGCGCGTCCCTTAGATGGTGTTCCCCCAAACCGGCCTCCACCCCACCCTCCTCAGTCCTCCTTCCCACATCCTTGCAACTCCAGGTTGCAAATGTTTTCCTCCCTTTCCTGTGAAAGAAGTCAGATAAGTAAGTTCTAGGAGAGAAGCAACCTAGATCTAAGGAGAAATTTCCTTTAGTGAAATCAATCAATCAGTGGAAGGGCTTTTGCCTCCAGACGTTGTGGCTGTTCCATCACCGGAGGTTTTAAAGAAGAGGCTGGACAGCTGCCTGTCTGAAATGGTCTAGGGTCTCCTGCTTGAGCAGCGGGCTGGACTAGAAGACCTCCAAGGTCCCTTCCAGCTCCGTTATTTTATTGTGGTATGGAACTTCTTGTCAGCTTTTCCATGTATTTTCAGAGAGATTTTCCTGTGAAACCAAATAGCTCACAGTTTTTCTCCCCATGAAGCCCTGAGAATTGGAAAGAGAGCGAGAGAGAGAGAGAAAAATGATGAAGTCATTTTCGATATCTGAAGCAGAAGTGTTAAAAAGGAATCTCTTTTTCTTCTTTTTCTCACCACTTTTCAAGTTCCGTGCGGAGGGTTTTCTTGTGGAGAAAGTTTCAGAAACAGCAACCTGTTTCCCCTGAAAAAAAAAAACCAGGCCGCTTGTGCCGAGAAGCCTTTGCAGGATAAAGCCGTCGACTGACCATAAAAGGCATCCAGCGAGGTTTCAAAATAAGCCACGATATCCGGATGAACCGCTAAATCCTGGTTTGCAGCCTTGGCAGATAACACGGAGTCTAAATCAAATAAGTTGCATTTCGGTCTTAGTGCATTGGGAGGTTTCATAATCCCATGGATGTCTGCTCAGAATTGTGTAGCGATGGCCAAACCTGCCAACCAGCCGCTCTCTCCCAGCCCTGCAAATTTTGATCAGGCACCGACGTCGCCTCCCGGTTTCTGAACTGTGATATTTGCCCGATCTTCCCCATCTGAATCAACAGACGTGGAACATCATGTACCAGCACCTCCTTGAAAAAGGTTGAGGCTGTTGATTGCAGCAAAACACCACAATGTTTTGGAAGGAGAGCCAACATTGTCGTTTGTTTTCGCTGTGAGTTGCTTTGAGGGAGTTGTTGGGCTCTATTATCTGGAGACCAAAATAAAATAAAGTAAAATAAAATGACATGTACTTGAAAAAGGTCCACCCGCTGCCCCCCCCCCCGAAGATTTACAGCTGAGCCATGGACCGGCGTCGCTGCTATCAGGAGCTTTTTCATTTAACCAAGTACAGTTAATAAAACGCCAGCCAAGGCAAATTATGTTAAGTGGAGCCTACATTATTTAGCATTTCTAGAGTGAGATACTTGATAGTTTATGGTCTGCGTGCAGAAACTTAGAGATTGTTGGTTGTTTTCTTGGAAAAGATCACCTCTTCTTTTAGGGAGGGGGCCCACCTATTCTCCAAAGCACCAGAAGGCAGGACAAGAAGCAACAGATGGAAACTTAATCAAAGAGAGAAGCAACCTGGAATTAAGGAGGAATTTCCTGACAGTGAGAACAATTAACCAGTGGGACAACTGGCCTCCAGAAGCTGTGGGTGCTCCAACACCAGAAGTTTTTAAGAGGAGATTGGACAGCCATTTGTCTGAAATGATATAGAGTTTCCTGCCAGAGCAGGGGGTTGGACTAGAAGACCTCCAAGATCCCTTCCAACTCTGTTGTTCTATATTCTGAATTCTTTTACATCAAACTCGCAATATCTTTATTCCTTATCTCACATGTCCTTCTCTTCTCTCTCTCCATTACTGAGCAGTTACTCTCCAACGGCTTTTATATTTTCTCCTACCCAGCCTACCATCTTGCAGGCTTGGAACAAAACCAGTGGTGGGATTCAAATATGTGAACAACCGGTTCTCTGTGTGGATGCCGCTTCCGGAAGTCCATTCTGGGCCTGAGCAACAAAAAAATTAGCTACCGGTTCTGCCAAAATGGTGCGAACTGGCTGAATCCCACCACTGAACAAAACCCAGGTCAGATTCACATATGCTGATGGTTCTCCCCTCCCTGTAGTCCCCCAGCCCACCATCCTCTCACCTGTGTTCATATGTCCATGATCAAAAGCTTCCTAATTCACTGTTGGAAAAACATGGCCAGAGAGGCGAATGCAGATGTGATGCCAACACATATGAAAGAATAATATGCTTTGCTCCCTCTGACTTTGCATGAATGTTGCAAATGAGTTTATCTAATCTGACAGGATGAGATTTAATTGGAGATAGTATAACAAAATACAAATACACTGCATTCAAGGTCAAAGAGGTCTTCGCTTCACAAAAGATGCTACCGGCATGCTGCTGATCCCACCTAGAGATGATAATTAGATGTGGCATCGCAAAGCATAGGTTAGTTCCCTGCCAGGAGAGGTTTTCAAGTTATATTTGAACCAGGGGAGACAAGGAAAGGATTTGCCTCTGTTTTGGAGGCCTGCTGTTGATTATATGGAGTTTGGTTTGCTTATGCTGGGGCAATCTTCTGCAAGCTGCAGCCTCCAGACATCAGCTCGAAGGAGCAAAGGACTTTGGTTTGGATAAGGTTGCAGAACTGGAGGATCAAGGATTGTGGTGGGGGAAATATTAAGATCAAAAAGAGCAGAGAAGGCACAGTTATGTCTGCTCCATCAGCCTGGTTGGGTCTCCCACGGCAGTCCTTTGAAATAAAGATTTTATGTGGATTTCAATGGGTCCATAGTTTGAGGTGGGCAATCAGATTGACTAGAGTTGCATGCCTACTATGTCATCCTCTCTCATTTAGGTGTTCCTGTCAGCCTGCCTCACTCTATGGTTATAGTGGGGAGTTGAGCTCATATCTGCTTCACTTGCAAGGACTCGGGTGTCTCTATGAGCTGAATAGGGTAGAAGGTAGATGTCCCCTCTGACAGAGGTGTGTGAGAGATCACATCGTACAGGTATCTGCTGCATCTGAGCATTGGCCCAGATCTGCTGGCCAGAACAGGAGAAAATCTAGACAAGAGTTCCTTGGTGCCCTCAGAGCTTGTTTTTTTTCCCCCTAGCTGATGTTTCATTACCCAAACTACTGTAGTTTGGGCAATAAAACATCTGCAAGAAAACAAGCAAGCTCAGAGAGCACCAAGGACCCCTCGTTTCAGCCCTGAGCTACAAATATTCTCCTTTGTTGAAATCCTGGAAACTTTGCAGGAGAGCACTGGAGAGTTGACATGGGTACAACTAATGCTGGCTTGTTTTTGTGCCAATGTTTTGCAAAGATGGCGAGGTGCTTTTCCAGTTTTTCTTCTCTTTCCAACTCACCTAAAATCCCAGTCAGGCTTTGACAATTTTATGCAAGGACCTCACTGGTCTGTAAACATCTAAGGCTGTGAACATCTGAGGTTCTTCTGTGTACAATATTAGCTAGCAGGCTTCTTGGACTTCCTCCGTTGTGTAAAAGCCTGGATTTCTCGCATCATCCCACTGTCTCAACCAGCTGCAGAGTTTCCCATTTTAAGGATCCTTTTGTGGCTGAGCTGCTCCCGCCAACCTGGAGAGCATAAATCTCAAATGTCCTCCTCGCCTTGAGAAATCGGGCCCAGGCTCGGCCTTCTGTGGAACAGCAAAAACACAGAGTTTTATTTTCTCCTTTCAAATCCTCTGAGTTTCCCCAAGGTGTCATTTTTGTCCGGCATCTACGTTTTCCAGCCCTCATAATATCCGAACATGAAACAGGCAGTCTATGGAGGCTCTTTTGTAGTTGAAGAAAGAATGCTTTTGCTGAACACTAGAAATTCTCTAACAGGAGCAATAAAAATAAGAGCTAATCCAAGCAGACAAATATTCTCCTACACAGCTCATCTGGAGGGCTGGGATGCCTCTCTCTCCCCTTCCCGAATTTGAAGTCTCTCTCAGATTTCCTTTTTAAAATAAACCCCTCTAAAGGAACTTAGGTCTACAAAAGCCCTCTCCTCCTGTCCCCAAGGCACCCTCACAGCGTTTTTTGAAATAACCTTCAGGAAAAAAAATTCATTTTATGGCGTCTGGTTATCCCAGGGTGTGTTAATTATTTTTCACAGTACGTTTTATTAACTGTCATTGCGTATTGTCTCTATTCATACAACACAGTTAACAACCTCATGGTGGGTTGCATGAGTCATGCAAAGAGGAAAAATGGATCCCTTGATCCAGGCAGTCAACGAGCCTCCAGTTGTTCTGGATTAAACTGACAGACCTGAAGCTGGGGACTAGTTAGCCCTTTCCCCACCCACGGCACAAGTGGCATGGCTAGAGAGGGCCTATGAGTACTAGGCCTGTCTAGGCACTCTACATCTGTGGCCATTTTGGCTTTCAATCTCATCCCTCATGGTCACCCAGGAGATGGGTTCAGACATAGGGGAGGGCTGTGTTCTCCCCAACCTTTTGCACTGGTGCCAACTTGATTGCACCATTGCACATTTTAGAGTCTGGAACTGGGAATGGAGATGCCAGCTTCTTCAGGTCTTGGAGAATATATTCCTAGGCAGCTAACCCAAATCTCTTAATCAAGGTGACAAGACATTGTTTTTATTTCCCCTGCTTTCAAAATCAAATTATACAATCCCAGTCCCAGAAATTAGCTCGGCAGAGGACAAGGAGAAGTAATGGGCCATTGAAACATCTCTTTTAGCGCACAGCCTTTCCTGAATGTTTTTGGGAAGTGTTTTATTGTTCAGTGATTAACAACAACAATAATGAAAGCAAAGCTGGATTTACGACATCCTGTTTGATTTTGCAAAGATAATGGTTTGCATTCGACTTAGCTCTGCTTACTACCCTTTTCTCCCCTCCTCACTGCCTGGGGCCCTCCGTCCACCTTCCTTTCTAATCCATCATAATTCCATCTCTGCTGCTTTACTTGATTAAAGTGCAGCACATGACAAGATGGAGACACACTGTTTTCCAAGGCCTATTAGATTACGCATCCACAAACAACTCTGGTGGGTTGTCAGGCATGTGGGCAACACTTCCCAATGGTTCATTTTGGGACAAAAAGCAGGACTTTTCGAGGAGAAGGGCTTGGTGTTGAATTCTAGCTGCTTGCTGCTCACCAAAATCATTCAGAGTCTTCTTTGTGTGCCTTGGGAAGAAAAGCTTGTTTTAATTTAAGAAATGTGAAATTGAATATTCGTGAACAAGCTGCCTTGGCCTTCTAAATAGTTGGCTAATATTTGCCTCCAAATCTATCCCACCTGCGTGGGAAGAATGATAATTTTGCACAGCATCTTGATGTGAAGGAAGGGACTTTTATTCTGTCTAACATTTTCAGAAATTTCTTGTACAGCTGAATAGCAAGTTCAGAACAGGAGAGTCTCTTCCTTCTTGCTCTTTCAACAGGGGTCTGTGTTCAGGTTTTGGTTGATGGGCTTTTTTATCCAAGACTTGTTATGAAGAAGACCCTCCATCCTTCTGTCTCTCTCCTAGGTGCCGGTGAAAGCATCTATGAATTATAATTAAACTGGAGGCATATTTAAACTGTTTTTAGGACTACTTATGACAGAACAAGAATATCTGGGGCACATTAGCCTGTTGGATTTAATAAATCTTCAGCTCCCTGGACTTGGGCCAAACAGCAGCACATAATCTTCACCAATGCCATTTAATTAGGCCAAATGTTGCTTTCTAAACCTATTCTTTGTTCATCTGAAACACGGCAAGAGGCTTGTAAATTAATGGGTTCCTTGAAAAGACATTCAAGCTCCTTCCCTTTCATGCATGAAATCCAGCGCCTTGCTGGAAAGGCATTGGCAGACATGCATAGGCAAAGGGCGTGCTCTGCAGCTGGGATGGTCTTTCCATCCTGGTTGGGTGTACAAGTCATGCATTAGAAGGATGCCCATGGAGATTCTCCATCATCCAGGCCATAGTTGTCCCAAAGGTGCTTCTTCAAGAGTCAGCTGGACTTTCTTCGCTTTTCCTTGAAGACATTTTGCTTCTTATCCAAGAAGCTTCTTCAGTTCTGAAGAAGCTTCTTGGATGAGAAGCAAAATGTCTTCAAGGAAAAACAAAAAAAGTCCAGCTGTCCCTTGAAAAAGCACCCTTAGGATGCATTAGAAGGGAATATTGGAAAGGGACTCTTGAAATCTCCTGCTTCTTTGGGGGCA
This sequence comes from Protobothrops mucrosquamatus, assembly GCF_001527695.2. NCBI lineage: Eukaryota > Metazoa > Chordata > Lepidosauria > Squamata > Viperidae > Protobothrops > Protobothrops mucrosquamatus. The sequence goes on from NW_015386439.1 coordinate 869,817, forward strand.
CTTGCTCCAAATCAAGAGAATATTCCATCATGGCCACCCATTATGGCACCAGCTGCATGAAAGCAGATGTTTCTCCTCCCAGGGAAAACCATTCTGAGATATGGACTGTTCAGTCTCTTCTGGCTGAGCTAAAGGACAATCAGATTAGAGACGATGTGAATTTTCATAGGGTCAAATCCACGTCATGTTGAGGGCTGGGTTTTCTCCCAGGATAGGTTGAACCAGAAGAGGAGTGCAAGGAGAGTGAGAAGCTCTTCAAATGGACATTTTGGTTCTGCTGAGGATTACAGCCTTTTTGCCTCACCAAAAGAAAGGGGGGAACATCTGGGTTCTCTTCCCATCTGCCCCATCGGTGGCTTTACTCTATAGGAAAATATGTCCTTGGTCATCCTATGGACTCCCTTCCCCACCCCAAAGAGACAATGGCCTTTTTTTCTCATGGGGAGGAACTTCAGGAGCTGCACTGCAGAGACACCACGTTCCAGAAACATTATTTATAGCATTGAAAACTGTGTTCCCAAACAATCTGAGATTTTGCTCTCCGTCCACGAGGCTTGATGCTGTGTACAAGCAACAGATGCCCATGACAGTCTGCATCAGAACAAAACTGGACAGTTTTTACATTAGACTTCTTCCTTTTTAAAATGGAGTTTTAAAGGTAGCAATGAACAAAGACTAGACAGTTGATCTCCTTCTCAAGAATGCAGGTCTTCAGCACCCAGGACAGCTCCCCCAGGTTGCCCCCAGGGTTGCAGTGTGTTAAATTTGTGGGTGTGTTGACTTGTGGGTATGCACATTTCTTCACCTTGAGAGGGATGTTGCTATCCTTCCCCTTGGTCAGCAGGAGCCCCAAGCCCACCTAGGTGTTATTGTTGCAATCCTTATCTCAATATCTTCAACACATCATCTCCAGTCTTTCATTTAATTATTCACTTGTTTATTTATCAAATGTACACAGCTGCTGAGCTCACCAAAGTGACTCTGGGCTCCCATTTTCTTGATCACATGACCCCCTCCCATACACACTCTGGATAACCCAAGAAAGAGTGTGTAACCCAAACTGCTGTTTTCCGATTCACCTACCTGACATTGGCTCGTTGGAGGAGGAAGAGGACAGGC
>NW_015386440.1:0-5527 GCF_001527695.2 Protobothrops mucrosquamatus
AGAAGAAGAAGAAGAAGAAGAAGAAGAAGAAGAAGAAGAAGAAGAAGAAGAAGAAGAAGAAGAAGAAGAAGAAGAAGAAGAAGAAGAAGAAGAAGAAGAAGAAGAAGAAGAAGAAGAAGAAGAAGAAGAAGAAGAAGAAGAAGAAGAAGAAGAAGAAGAAGAAGAAGAAGAAGAAGAAGAAGAAGAAGAAGAAATAATTTGCAGTCTTCTGGTCACATAAATACACACAGAGAGAGAAATCCTAAAAATACGAATATAGAAAGTTTTATTCAAGAGTTTTATGATGAATTTAACTCTGTGGTTAGAAAAGGCAGCTTGGCAAAGTTTCTATTGGAGAATTGATCCACATCAGGAATATTTAAGGAATATTCTTGGCACAAATTGACCTGAATAATACTATCTAGTCAGGTTGAAACTTTGTTATGCAAACAGTCTTGCTGATCCTTGGTTTCATATTTGCAGATGACTGCATAAATGTACATGAATGCAACTTGAAAGAAAAACTGATTTATCACCATTAATCCAAAGTTTTGATGAAGAAAGCCTGAAGCAAGGTAACTGAAACAGGTCTTTTCTGGATGCTTGTTACTAATGTAGTGTATTCTCCAAGGCCTTTTTAATGTTGTCATTCGAAAAGAATAATCCAAATCAGCCTGTCTAGGAAAAAAATCCTTAATTCAATCGGTGTAAAGCAATATCCTTAATTGATTGTCTTCATCCTCATTTTACAATAGCCAAATCAGGTCTAGATTGGATTAGTTACTAATGGTGTTTTCACCCATTAAAATTGTCACTTTGGAAAGCAGGTGGATAATGGTGTTTGTCTTTTGCCTCTGGGAATTATTAAATGAATGAGTACACTTATAAAAGATTCTTTCTTTGAGGATATAAATTGATTTTCAGTACTTCAGAGAGAACAGGAGGAAAATATGAACTACAAACCAAGACATATTTAACGCCTGTCATGAATTTTATATGAAGCACAGAATTGTTCTACTAAACCTGCTCAGCTAGTGTAACCTGGTGTTACAAGGACAATCCCATTTTCATTTTGTGGTGATCGCAATTGCCACTTCTACCTTCATATGATAATCTTGTGCAACAGTTAAAAAAACAATTTAAAAAGATCTCCATGGTGCTAAGGAATATCTGTTTTGTTACTAAGGCAAACATGGAATGAGACAGACTTTTCATTTGTTTAATTTTATATGCTGCCTGTCTCATTAACAAACAACACTAACAAAGGTGGCTTACAAACATAACAAGAGCCATGATGGCACAGTGGTTAGAATGCAGTACTGCAGGCTAACTCACTGCTCACTTCAGGAGTTCGATTCTGACTGGCTCAAGGTTTACTCAGCCTCCCAGCCTTCCAGGGTCAGTAAAATGAGGATCCAGATTGTTGGGGAAAATATTTGACTCTGTAAAACCACTTACAGAGGGTACTGTGAATCAGTATATAAGTCTAAGTGCTATTGCTATTGCTATCATAAAAACAAATGTATAAAATATTAAATAAACAGAGATTAAATAAGTTTAAAAAAACCCAGAATACTATGGGTGGAACTGGGATCTTCTTTGTAATCCCATAACCATCTCCAACAAGGAATGCCTTCAACATATATACCCTGTACCAACATATTTGATGCAGATCTGGATGGATCCCTGTTTATTTGGGAATGAAGGCAATATATGGATTGGACTCATACATTTACTTGTGATAGAAGTATAGATTGTTAAAGATCAGAGTTTGTATCTCCATTTGGCTGTGAAATATGTTTTAAGAAGCACAAGACAGCTTTAAGCTAATGGAGAGAAGGAGGATCATGTTTTCAGCGCCAGAGAAGGTAGAACCTTTTGATAGTAGGACATCATGCTTCATCTCTTGGGGGAACAAGAGCTTAAGTGAGTGGTAAAACAACACGATGTGTGCAAGGTCAAATAATACATGGAGGGGGAGCCAGAGAAGGGAGATGTAGAGCAGAGTACTTTCTTGTTACAGGTAATCTTTGTTTAATAACTGCCTCATTTAGCAACTGTTTGCAGTTATGATAATAATGAAAGACTAACTTTAGTTAACCCAATTCTTGCACTTGTGACTTCTGCAAATCTGCAAAGCAAAGGAAAGTTGAAGTAAGATCGTAAGTCACATTCACTTATCAACTGCTTCAGTTGCCAATATAAATTGTGGCCACTAAATGGGGACTTCCCTGTATAATTGTTTAATTGCACCAACTTTATATTAGGTCTTATACTACAATTTTGCTTTTTCTATCAGAAAATATTGGACACCCAAATTTTAGCAATACAGTCAGAAGAATCCCATGGATTAAAAAAACAACAGCTACAATACATTTTCTATATTACAAGTTGTAAGAATGCTTGGAAGATGTATAATTATTTTTACCCTGATTTTTCCTAGGGCTAAGAGGCTTAGGCTTTGTGCCTAAGACTTGTTCAAATTTTGGATTAGAGGGTTGTAGTATCACATATTAAAAAAAATCAATAGCTAGGGGATTCAAAGAACATTAGGTATGTTTTGTATGATCTTAACATTAAACTAGTTCAATAAAAGTTTTCTTTCACATTTAGTGAATACTCAGATGAAGCTTTTAAAGAGACAATTAACATTATGCTGGAAATTTAAAAAAATGGGTGGGGGGACACTTACTCATTAACACAAACTCATCCTATTATTTGATTTAATATCTATACCATGTACACTGGTACGAGCATCAGTGTGGTTCATGATGTTTGTATCACTATGAATTATACACCCCAACCTGAAATTTATCACTGTAGATGAAATCATGGATTTATCAAACAGAAAAGCAAAAAAAAAAAAATCACTCTTCAAAGTTGGAAAGACAGTACAATGTTACAACTCTGAATTACTGACACAATATATTTTTCAATTTATAGTATATCAATGCAATGGAGAGACTGATCAGTATTATCTTTTTGTAGTTAAGGCTTGGGATCTTTAAAAATTAGGTTGAATGGTATTCTATGTAATATCATTTAGTTGTTTCCTTTTTGCTATGATTTTAGAGTTTGAGTCACATCTCCATCTTCTTTTTTTCTTTCTCCTTTCATCATATATTAAACTATTAAAAATAAAATCCAGTTTCAGAAATAAACTTTTTAAGGCAGGCCCTAGATCCTTTCTCTGGATTTAAGCAGAATATCTGCCTTAAAAGCAGACATCTGAGATAGATGAACCTCTAGTTTTCTTTCACTACTGTTTGTCTATGTTGGTCTGATTTCTGAGATTTTCAGACCTGATATTGCACAAAAAACTCATGATGAAATGAAAATTCATAACTCAATGTCTGGACATTGCAAAATCAGTTGACTTAAAATTAAAACTGTATCTTCTGCCAGGGCAGGCCATTTTTATGCCTTCACTCACAATTGATGGGCAAATTTAACAGGACAAGTTTGCTGGACAACATGAAAAATTATTTCATATCCTGAGCTCTGATGATTAATACACTTTTGATTCTCCACAATAAATCACCAGTTTTATCAGAAAGGCACAAACAGCTTTGGCGGAGATCTAATGCAGCATCAATAAAATATTTTATTGATGTAGGAGGAGAAGGAAGCAAAGAAAGGTATGAATTGTTAAGATGTGCCATAAACCTCTCAGTGGATTGAATGAGACCATCAGGGGTGCTGATATATTAAACAAAGCACCAAAATAAATGAGAAAACTAGGATGAAATTGCTAAAGCGGTTATGTTCAAAACCTAACATATTAGATTAATCTAAGTTGAATCTCTTTCTAATGGTAGCTACATTTTTTTGTTTCCAACCAAGGTCTATTTCCAGCACTTTCTATGGCTGTAAAAAAAGGATGTTGCAGTGGAATATGCAAGATGAACTTAGAGATAGAGAGCATCCTTAAAATTTGCCCAGTTGACCTATCAGACTAAGGAAGTGTTCTATGGAAACTGAAGCTTAAATACTTTAGCCACCAAATGAGAAGAGAATACTCATTGGAAAAGCCCCTGATGGGAAAGATTGAAGGTAAAAGGAGAAGGAGATGGCAGAGGATGAGATGGTTAGATAGTGTCATCAACACAGTAGACATGGGTTTGGGCAGACTTGGCAGATAGTGAAGGATAACAGGGTCTGGTTGTTGTGGTCCTTGGTGTTGCAGAGACTTAGGGCATGACCTAGCAATTGAACAACAGTAACAACAACAATCCATCTATCTTAGGGCACATGTTCCAACACTTTCCAATGAATATAAATAAGTTAAGAACATCTTGGACAAATTTTGCATAATGTTGGAAAGAGGTCATTGCCCGATAATCTCTGAATGGGAACTTGAGAATACACAGCAATGGGAAAACAAACAGTATTCATACAAGATATAGGCAGTCCTCAACTTACAACCATTTGTGTAACGGCTGTTTGAAGCTAGAACAGCCCTTAAAAAATGTGACTTTTAACCAGCCCTTGTATTTTATTTATTTTATTTATTTATTTATTATTAATTGAATTTTTACCCCGCCCTTCTCCTTGCGGACGCAGGGCGGCTGACAGCCTGATAAAAACAACTACAGAAATACCCCAAAAACTATCATTAAAACAAAGTTAAAATAAAATATTAAATTTGGCCTTATTAATTATTAAAATTGCTTTTAAAACCCCTCTAAAAATTTCCCCTTAGGCCAGTCCTGCTTGTTGGAAGAGCCATGTCTTAAGGGTGCGGCGGAAGGAGGGGAGATCCGGGATCACCCGGATCTCTAGGGGTAGTTCGTTCCAGAGGGTGGGAGCTCCCACTGAGAAGGCCCTCCCCCTGGGAGTCGCCAGCCGGCACTATCCGGCTGACGGCACCCTGAGGAGACCCACTCTGTGGGAGCGTACCGGCCGATGGGAGGTAATCTGCGGCAGAAGGCGGTCTCGGAGATATTCAGGTCCGATGCCATGGAGCGCTTTGAAGGTGATAACCAACACCTTGAAGCGCACCCGGAAGGCCACCGGCAACCAGTGCAGCTCGCGCAGCAACGGTGTTACATGGGAGCGACGAGTCCCTCCCAACACTGCCCGCGTGGCCGCATTCTGGACCAGTTGGAGCCTCCGGGTGCTCCTCAAGGGAAGCCCCATGTAGAGAGCGTTACAGTAGTCCAGGCGGGAGGTGACAAGAGCATGGGTGACTGTGCGCAAGGCGTCTCGGTCCAGAAAAGGCCGCAACTGGTAAATCAGGCGTACCTGATAGAACGCCCCCCTGGTCACGGCCGACAGCTGGTCTTCCAGTGTCAGCCGTGAATCCAGGAGGACCCCCAGATTGCGTACCCTCTCCGAGGGAGCCAGAATTTCACCCCCTATCGTCAGCGATGGAGTCAGCTGACTATGCCGAGGCGCCGGCAGCCACAGCCACTCGGTCTTGGAAGGGTTGAGCCTGAGTCTGTTCCTCCCCATCCAGACCCTTATGGCCTCCAGGCAACGGGCCATCACGTCAAGGGCATCGTTGGGGTGGCCTGGGGTGGAAATGTACAGCTGAGTATCATCAGCG
>NW_015386440.1:5930-12057 GCF_001527695.2 Protobothrops mucrosquamatus
AGATATTGGGCAAAATCCTCAGCCCTCCCCACCAGGGGGTCCCCCCCCCTCAACTGAAGGAGAGAGCGGGTCACCCTGAAGAGGGAGGCCGGGCGATTATCTGATGACGCAATGAGGGTGGAGTAGTAATTAGACCTCGCCACCCTCATTGCCACAAGGTAGGATCTAACATGCATCCTTACCTGTGTTCGGTCGGATTTGGTTCGGGTAGCCCTCCAACTGCTCTCTAGGCGTCTTTTCCGGCGCTTCATCTCTCTCAGCTCCTCGGTATTTACAACCATAACAGCATTCCCATGGTCTTGTGATCAAAATTCAGGCTCTTGGCAATGAGCATTTATTTACTATGGGTGCAGTGTCCCAAAATAATGTGATCATCATCATCTGCAACCTTCCCAACCAGCTTTTTACAAGCAAAGTTGATGGAAGAAGTCAGATTCGCTTAACACTTGCATGATTTTACTTCACAGTTGCAGTGATTCTTTTAACAATCATAGAGAAAATGTCATAAAATTGGCCATTATTCACTTAAAAATTGCCTTGCTTAACAACAGAAATTCTGTTCCCAAGTGTGGTTTTAAGTCATGAACTGCCTGTAGAAGTTTATCTAAATTCAAGCCGCTTGAATTTATATTATGTAGAAAGGCAAATTCAGCTAGTTAGAGTATGGTTTCTAAAATTTATACCAATTATTTGAGGACAAAGAAGTGGGAAATCAAAACTCAAATATTTATCTATTGATTTTATATATGTTTTTCTCTTTGTTTTTATTTCTTTTATTTTTAATATTTATAAACAATAACATAATAAAGACTTAGTTACTAAGGTCAAAAATCAATTGTTTTGCCATTTTTAATATTATGAAAGCAACTGAATGATTTTTGTTTGGTATCTGTTATTAATGTTAATTTGAGCATCAGTTAAATATAATAAAAATACCTACATGTGGGGAAAGTATTTTTCCTCAAAAAATAATGGCTATAGATAAACAATTATTATCTTTAGCCATTATCTTTTTGGAAAAAATACCTTCCCCACATGTAGATTTTTTATTATATTTAATTATCATTATATGCTTTTATATGTATGCAGATAAGAGAGTCTATATCTAATAAAAAAGATTATCCCATATTACAAGATTTGAATTAAACATCATTTTATGATACTCAGTTGAAATTGTAATTATGTAACTGAAGTTTAAAGTTCAGTTACATAATATTATAAAAAATCAGAATTACTGTCCAACTTCTAATTGTTAACTTCAGCTAGGCTCATGCTTTCTATAAAAAATCTAGGATTTCTTCAAAAAAATATGTGATTGTTGACACTTGTAAGCTTCAATAAAAAGAAATTTGTGTTTGTATTATAGTGAATAATGTGATACAGGAAAAATAATATCAAATTATATAGTAAGGAGCTATACTGACTGTGTTTCAGTATCTTTGTGCATTTTAATCATTCTGATTCTGCCCACTTTCTGGAATGACATCTCAACATTCTTTCCAAAGACCAAGTTTGATTCCAAGCCTGAAATTGATTGCACAACCCTGGCATCAAATAATAATAATAATAATAATAATAATAATAACAACAACAACAACAACAACAACAATAATAATAATAATAATAATAATAATAATAATAATAATGAAAGTCAAAATTGAGAAGACAGCAACAGAAGTAAGTGCCGTCTATACAAACATGCTGAAGAAACAGTGGACGACCTGGTAAGCTGCTGCAAGAAGATCGCACAGACTGACTACAAGCAGAAGCATGACAAAGTAGCAACAATGGTGCATTGGAAGATCTGCAAGAAATATCATTTGCCTGTAAGCAAGAACTGATAAAATAATAAAATAGAGAAAGTCATAGAAAATGGTAAAGTTAAACTGCCCTAGGACTTCAGAATTCAAACAGACAAGCACCTACAACATAACACCCCAGACTTAACAATTGTCGATAAGAAAGACAAAAAAGTCTGGATAGTGGACGTGGCAGTGCCTGGAGACAGCAGAATAGACGAAAAAGAACTGGAGAAGATAACAAAATACAAAGAGCTACAAATAGAAATAGAAAGACTGTGGCAAAAGCAAGCAAGGATAGTACCAATACTAGTAATAGGCGCCTTGAGTGCAATCCCAAAACAACTGGAGCACCACTTGAACACCATTGGCATTGACAAATTCGCTATTAGTCAATTACAAAAGATGGCCTTACTAGGAACTGCCTCCATCCTGCGACGATATCTGTAATAACATCAAACATCCACTTCTGCCTATCCCAGATCCTTGGTAAGGACTCGATAGAGAGATAAAATGCCAAATCCAGTCTGAACATCTGGCCGACTATGCGATGATTAATAATAATAATAATAATAATAATAACAACAACAACAACAACAACAACAACAATAATAATAATAATAATAATAATAATAATAATAATAATGATTTAAAGAATTCCCCTGTCCAATTGTGACTGACTCAAGTGACAGGTGCTCATCTCTGATTGTCAGCATTGTCTAAAGCAGGGTCTTCAAACTTGGCCCTTTTATGACTTATGGACTTCAACTCCCAGAATTCCTCAGCCAGCATGTCTGGCTAAGGAATTCTGGGAGTTGAAGACCACAAGTCATAAAAGGGCCAAGTTTGAAGACCCTAGCCTAAAGACACTTTTGTGGTCATATGGCCAGCATGAAAATGCAGAATGCATTAACCTTCCTACTGAAGGGGTTCCTATTTATCTATTTGCATTTGCATTCTTTCAAACTGCTAGTTGAGCAGGAGTGGGCAAGAATGGAAGCTCACCCATTGCGAGGTGCTCAAGTCTCAAATCCAGGCTGTCAGCTTTCCAGTTTAGCATCAAGCCATTGTGCCCCTTTCAATAATAAAATACCTTGGCTATTTAAAATAAACAGCAAGAAAGATCAGGTATAAACTTTAATTTTACACTTTGAACTTTGAACTTTAAACAAATGACCAACTATTTGGAGCATAGCTATATGAATGTAGATCTATTCTAAAAACATCCCCTTGTGCAATGTAATTTGTTTTTTTTTTTTTTGAGCCAGTACCCACCACTTAAATGTTTATACCATTTTTATGTAAGACATTGAAATGTTATTAGTTTTATTAGATTCTGTAAGACATTGAGATGTTCATAGTTTTAAATATTTATTAGTTTTATAATACCCATCAAAACAAATGCCAGTATAAATCATTATAACTCTCTACAATTTCTAAACCAGTTTTCACAATAGAATCTAGTACCCATAATTGTCAGTTGACTGGCAAATAAGTTCCACTCCAGTCAATTCTCCATAATTAAGGTACCATGTTGAAAAGGATGTACTGTCATCATCTTGAAAAGTAAAATACAGTTCTGGAGATCACTTATTAAGTGAACATCCCATACTATTATCTAATCGGGCCCATACCTGATGCTTCTCCCTCTTTCAGTGCTATAGGGAATTCCCCATAATATGTCACTGAAGTCATCTGAGTAGTAGATAGGAATGAGAGATATCTGTCAGTAACATGTGTTGGAACATAGTGGGAGGGAGGGAGGGGGGGAGGGAAGGAGGGAAGGAAGGAAGGAAGGAACGAACGAAGGAACGAACGAAGGAACGAAGGAACGAAGGAAAAGACAGAGAAAGGGAAGGAGGGATGCAAAGAAGGGGAGTATGAAAGCTCAAACACTGAATTCAGGATATGGATGTATAATCACCATTTCCTCTTCTCCCACTCACCATCTTTCCATCTCACAAAAACAGAAGAATGGCAAATGGCAAATGACTTCCACTCTCTTCAGTTGCATATCATACAGGCTGGGGTGAAGAGTGTAAACAATTTTCACATGTTCATTCCTTTGAGAATGAAAGTGGCCACAGCTGTATAACCAAAAAAAGAAAGGCTACAGTCTAAGAGGGCCTGGACCACAGACAATTTTTAAAAAGGCTACATAGAATAGTGAGGGAAAAGGAGCAAAGCTAAAGAATATTGCCACAAGTTTGTAAGTTGGGTTCAGATGAATTTATTGTGAGAAGAGATGGAGAAGAAATATGCTAGGAGGTTGAGATTCCAATAGCATGGCTTGGTCCACTAGAAGGGCTTCTGTGGTGACAAAATTTGCTTTTGTTTCACATCTGTGATTCCCCAAACCAATTGTCTAGTTGCCCAAAATGCAACTAGACAATAAGAGAGAAACCCATTTGCCTTCCTTCCTTCCATCTTGTTTTGGTAAGATGAAAGAGGGTGAATGGGAGAGGAGGAAGGTGACTATTGATCCATTTCCTCTTCTTTTCTTTTCTTTTCTTTTCTTCTTCCCTCTTTTTTCCTTTTTTCCTTCCTTCCTTCTTTCCTTCTTCCTTTCCATTTTTCCTTCCCTCTCTTTCTCCTTCCTTCCTCCCTCCCTCCCTCCCTCCCTTCTTTCCTCCCACCCTTCTTCCTTTCTTTCCATTTCTTCTTCCCTCTTCTTTCTTTCTTCCTTCCTTCCTTCCTTTCTTCTTTCCAAAGTACATCTGATGAAGAATGAATATTTGAGAAACATTTGTGCGGAACATATATATACCTCACCAAACAACAATGTTTATATAAGAGAAAATATGATTTTTTAAAAAATGTATTCTAAATAATGTTTTCTATATATAATCCAAAATGGGGGAAAGGTATGGATGATAACATTTATTGCTTTTCCAGTATTGTTTTTATTTATTTATTTTTTTAAAAGATTGTACACTTTAATTATGGGGCACCAAAAATTTGAGCTATTATTGCTTGATAAGGATTTCTTCCCTGTCTTTCATTGCTGCCATCCAGAGATTTCATTTTTTTATCTATTTATTTCAAATGTTATTTGCTTTGTTGTTTATTTCTGTGCTTTTCATTTATTTTTCAAGCTGATTTAGAAAAAGTTTTCTTGTATTTAATGGGTTTTTTTTTCATTTGCTTCCTGTTGCTTTCTAAAGAAAACTCAGAGTCTTCCCTTGATATTCTTTGGTTTTTTTATGCAAAAGTATGAAATATTACCACTTCCAAATATCTCTGAAGATTCAAACAAATAGGAATCTACAGGCAATGCAAAAACTCCTAACTCACTTCTCTATTTTTGTAATTTCATTCTATGAGTTGTAGAGGCTGTTCCAGTACTAAGATGCAAACTGAAATGAATTTAAAAAATAAATGGATCTTTGTTCAGCACTCCTTCGTTAAAATGCCCATCCATTTCTATAACTAAAATAAATGGAATGCATTTGTTGAATGTTCATTAGTTTTATAATGCAACAGCCATAGGAAAATGGAAAAGCTAAATGCAGATAGCTCGCTAGAAAATGCTGACGATGTCTCTGAAAGATTGAGGAGGATTCGGAAAATTGGAGCAGATTCAAAAAGGAATTATAAAGATAATCAGGACGCTGGAAGCCAAGTCTACAAAGGAAGAATAAGAACTTAGTATGTTTATTTTTAAGTAGAAAAGATTAAAGAAGGAATGTTCTTCCAAAACCCAAAGAATGCCATGCAGAAGAAAAGCAAAAAACTATTCTTTCTCATCTCAGAGGTTTTTATTATTGTTGTTCAAACAGATAAAAAAATGGCATTTACTTGGCACACAAGAAAAGTTACATAACTATTCAAGTTTTAGAAAGTCATTTAATATTTCAAATAAGGCGTTTTAAGGAGCACTTTAATTGAAATAAGTAGCAGAGCAACACTGAAACAAGAGGATAAACAAATATTTCAAAGTTTTGTTCCAAATTGAAGGGGAATGAGGGCATCATTTGAATTTCTTGCCTCAGGTGCCAAAATGCTGTAGAGTAACTTTGATAGTTTTACAATATCATTTGTTAATGCATTTAAATTACACGATAGTCTCTGAATATAACTGGTTTTGGAGATTTTTTAAAAAACATAATTCTAAGATACATTGAAAGAGAGAAGGAAGGAGGGAGGGAGGGAAGGAGAGAAGGGAGGAAGGAAGGAAGGAAGGAAGGAAGAGAAAGCGAGGGAAGGGGAAATGGAAAGGAAGGGAGGGAGGGAGGGAGGAAAAAGAGAGGGAAGGAGAAAAGGAAAAAATGAAGAAGGGAGGGAGGGAAGGAGGGGAGGGAGGGAGGAAGGAAAGAGAAAGAGGGAAG